>NW_008338996.1:5542432-5592403 GCF_000622305.1 Nannospalax galili | reverse complement strand
TGTCAATGCTGCTGTAATGAAATGCTTCTTCTAATTACATGGTTATTATATAAATAATTAAAAAAAATAGACAGATGGTTACAGAGGGACAGAATGCAGACTGACAAGAGATGACCTCTTTACTTTGGCAACGATGGTACTCAAAGGCCAAAGGTGAGTATGACCCTGTATTGAGGGAAAACATTTTATATGCAACTAAACTATTAGTGAATTTAAAAGCAAGCTGAAGCATTCATAAATACACACACACACACACACACACACACACATATATATATATATATATATGCAAAGTTTAAATGAGCTTAAAACATTATCAGGCTATTTCTAGAAGTAAGGTAAGAATGACACAAAAACAGTGGCATGTCAGAAAATAAAAAATTTCTGTGAACAAACACTGATAAAATCAACAAATTTAATTTTTTAAGTCTTAACCTAGCAATACTACCTTATAAAATGGAAAATGAATACTTAATAATTGCCATAGTGGTAACTAATATTCAGTGGTGTATCATATGTATAGCATTTGTTATATATAAGAAAAAATTTAAAAATATTTTATTTATTACTTTTATTTTATTTGTATGCTTGTATTGCCTGCATGTAGGTAAGTGCACCTGTGTCGTGCAATGCCCGTGGATGACAGAACAGGCTGTCAGATCCCCTGGAACTGGGGTTATGGATAGTTGTTAGTTGCCATGTGGGTGCTGGGATTCAAACCCGGGTCTTCTGCAAGAACAACCAGTGTTCTTAATGCTGAGCCGTCTCTCAAGCCCTAAGGAAAAAAAAATAAATATATTTAAACAGTTCAAATTTGTAATAACTTTGTATGTGGAAAGAATATGCAGAACCAGTGAAAATTTGGATATACAACCCAGACTTCTTAAAGTATCAAGGAAGAATAATAAATACAAAATATATCAACACAAGAAGAATCAAGAAAAAATAAAAATAAAATAGGAATAAATCTAAAATTATCTGCTATCCAATTAATTTTAGTGAGTACAATTTCTTTATAAGATATATTACTAGAGTATATTCTAAAAATTCAATTTAAAATTTCCTCTAATAAGTGCTGGAGAGATGGCGCAGTGGTAAAGAGCACTGACTGCTGTTGCAGAGGACCTGGGTTCGAATCTCAGCACTCACATGGTGACTACCTAGCAGAACAAGTAATAAAGAACATTGTTACATTTAGCAACATATCCTTAAGGTATAAAAGTAAAATACATATCATTACTTACAAAATTTACAAACACTCTATCACTGATGGAAGATTGTAAATCATTTTTGTTAGAAGTTGATAGGTGATTTAATAGACAACAAATGGCCAGCAAAATTAATAAGTTTATGATATAACTACATATTCTAGTATATAAATACACTATATTAAAACTGACAATATAATATTTTTTGAAAATATACATGGTATACACATACATAAGCCATATATGCATATACTTTTTGACCTGGTCACAAATAAGTTATATATCACTGCAGAGAATTGACAATAAATGAGCAAATTTACTTTCTGCCATGCAGTTGATTTTGACACTGATAAACAGTAGTGTCTTCTTATTTTCCTTTCAGTATGATAAAGCATGAAATACCTTTTAGAGCAGTCATTTTCTCATTGACTGAACATTGGAGTTATACAGGGAGAAAGGCCATGATAAATGGTGATGCCTGGCTCTACCCCCTAGGGGTTCTGAGGAAATTGGCCTCTGGGGTGTTAAGCCAAGATTGAGAGTTTTGAAAGTTCCCCAGGTTGATTCTAATGTGCAGTTAAACCTGAGTGCCACCCACAGAGAGGTTCTGACAGTGTTTCTACCCTGTAAGCATTAGAGCCTTTAAAGATGGAATCTCAAAGACAAACGTCTTTGCTTCTGTTCAAGAGTTATAAGCAAGATACAATCTTCATTGAGAACCAAGTGGCGGGTGATACAGCAGCTGCTAGAGTGCATTCAGTTGCTGGGACTGAGCTCCTCCATCTGTCTTTTATTTCCTTGGTTTAAAATCAGGCACACATCTTAATTGACCCTTACTCAGAAAGCATCTGAATGTGGGCTGCAGTGTTCTCCGTGTGTGCAGAGGTCAGAGTCAATCATTTTGCTCATCCTCACATGGGAAGAGGAAGCGGCAGCATATGGAAGCCTGTCTCTTTGGTCTAATCATAAGGCAGATGTGACCAGAGATGAAGTCCTCCCTGAAGACAGGTGAACTAGAGTGAGATCCAAACATTTGGAGTCAGCCCAAAGCAGAGATTAATGACAGACTTTCAGTAATACAGTTCTATATGGTTTGACAAATTACAAGTAATAAAATATAATGTAGAGATATGTTCGCTTTAAAATTAGATAGATTGGGAACAAGTCCCAGATCAGTTATTTATTAGCTATGTGACTGTAGACTCACCACTTATTTGTAAAACTTGTGACATTTAAGTGATATGATGTAAAGTGTTTAGCATCTGAAACATTTCACAGTGATGTAGGCATAGCATCCATTATTTATTAATATTGTTCTTATTATTCAGTAATTTTCCAAATATATGTACCAAATGGGTCATGCTCGTTGTCAGTTTTGGGAAAAGAATGTATCAATCTTTCATTGAAAGACCTAAGAGCAAAGAGACATGTTCTGGTCAGTATGACATATGAAAGCATTATATACAGCGGTAGAGAGATACTCTCAATATCAAAATATCTCAGTAATGTCCATTTCCAGGTTTTTATGGTCAGTTTTCTATCTTTAAAGGGGTCACTTCACTCTGAAACTTCAGGGTAGTAATGAATAAAGAATCCTTTCTTCACACTATTAACCCTCAAAAAGGAAACACACACACACACACACACACACACACACACACACACACACACACAGCATTTATACTTAAGGAAGCCTAGGCTCATTGAAGCAAAAGCTGTATATCTATACCCTTCCCAACAGTATATACATAGACACTAAAAATTCTGACACTGCCCCTGCTGGCATTAGCACCTAAAGGATGAGATGTCATGATTTATGGTCTTATTGTAGGCTTAGCCTGCCATTCTCTTTTCTGATCATCCGTTCAGTATTTTAAATACTCCTTTTAGCTCCCTTCCCATTGATCAACATCTTTCTTTCTTTCTTTCTTCTTTCTTTCTTTCTTTCTTTCTCTCTCTTTCTTTCTTTTTTCTGTCTTCCTTTCTCCCTCCCTCCCTCCCTCCCTCCCTCCCTTCCTTCCTTCCTTCCTTCCTTCTTTTCTTTTTACTTTTTATGTGCATGAGTGTATTGCCTGCATGCATGTAAGTGCACCTGTGTCATGCAATGCCCACAGAGGTCAGAAGAGAGCATTTAATTCCCCTGGAACTGGAGTTATAGATGGTTGTTAGCTGCCATATGGGTGCTGGGAATTGAACCTGAATCCTCTCCAAGAGCAGCCAGTGCTCTTAACTGCTGAGCTATATCCCTCCAGGCCCCTTTCTCTTCTTTTATAAATGCACAGGGCATATTGTTTACCTCTGCTAGCTATGAAGCTTAATCTTCCAAGTAATCACACTTCTTCATCATGTGTGAAAGTACTTGTTGAGGACCTACTGGGTATATTGTACATACAAATGTTGGGGAGACAGAAAGTAAGGTGGAGTCCTTGCTCTGAAGAAGACGGATTTTAGACCAACATATGGAAGAAAAGTGTAAAAATGTTGGAAAGAGGTTATGATCCTAATGAAGAATGGGAAGAACACACCCAGACTTGATGCAAGGGCAGCTTCCTGTGAGAAGCTAAGCTTGGAAATGATGGATACCTAAGACTCAACCCAGTGAAGGGGAGAAGGGAGAGTGGTCCAAGTAGAAAAATAGTTTTCACAGGCCCAGAGAAGAGTAACAAAATGGATCTTCCAGCAGTGGACCTTCTGTTGTATACAATTGATGCAAGATACTTAGACATTTTCCTAGTCAATGAAATATTCTTATAGCTAAGTAGCCACTAGAATCCTGTGACTACTGAGCCTTGAACTTGGGCTAGTCTTGATTGAGATGTGCTGTCAGTAAAATAAAATACACACAGAATTTCAAAGACTTAGTGCTAAAAAGAATATAATATAGCTCATGAATAATTATTATCTCAGTTACTTGTAAATGAAATTCTCTTTATTTACTATATTTAAATCATAATTAAAATGATTCTACTCATTTGCCTTTATTTTCTAAAACACAGATACTAAAAATTTGAAATTGTATTTGTGGTTGAATTCATGGATTGCCTGATTTTTCTATTGACTTTTTGGGGGGTTCTTTAAAAGAGAGACTTGTGTGATCAAATTTAACAATATTATTCAGAGATAGGTATCTCCTAAATATAATGTATTTACTGGTTGATGGAAAGAAAAATAATGCTGAAGCAATTCCATTAAAGTTAGAAAGAAACAGAAATTGCATCACCAACAAAGCAAGGACAAGAACAAGACAGTCCTTAACAATCACTTAATATCCTTTACAGAAGGTACTATGCAGTACCATGGACAAGGGAGCAAATCAAAGTGCAAGTATTAGGAATGAATACATAAAATGAGCTCAGTTACAGATAATGTGTTTATATGCTTGGAAAACAAAAGAGAATAAAGTAAAAATGATTATAAAATATCACAGAATCAAAAAATAGTATGGAAGCAATATCAATATTTAGGAAATATTATAAATTATATTTATAATAGCAAAAAATAGATGCGGGATACTATATGAATGTAAACCAAAATGCTGTAACAACTTGAGCAAGAGGATAGGTCATGGTTTTAACTATGAGAACTCAATACTTATGCTTGTCCTAACTTTTTATTTTGAGATATTTGTAGATGAGGTTTTAATAAATATTAGGTAGAGGTCCCAGAGATTTTATTTTTCCTAAATTATAACACACTGGAAAAATTTAGCACAATATTTTTTGAGTTAGAAATTGTCACTAAGAGTCCCTAGGACTTATTCTGACATGTGTATTAATAATTCATTACTTTTTATTGCTATTTTATTTCCTGTTATATTGTCAATGATAATGGTCCCCCCTCATATCTTGATCTGATGTCTAATGCAATATCCCTAAAGAGCTGGAATGTTTTGGCTGCTATAAGTCATGACAGTTCCACCATTGTGAATGTGATTAATGCCCTTAGCCAAGAGGCTTGAGGAAGCTCCATGGTCTCTCTGCCATGTATGTATGCAGGGAAGTTGTTATCTATGAAAAAAATGACCCAACACCAGACAAAGTCTGCTGAGGCCTTCATTTTGGACATCCAAGCCCTTAGCACAATGAGTAATATATTGTATTATTTGCAGATTGCATGGCCCAAGGCCTTTACTCCAGTAGCCCTAACAACATCAAATATCATCAAGTTTTGAAGAAAGCAGGGGACATCAGGCCTGTTTCTAAGTCAAGTTATTATGAATAAATTTGCCACATACTTTTGTCCGTGGACATTTATGTCATAATTTTTATATATCTTAGGCAAATATTTAAGACCACAATTGTTGTGTCATGTTGTTCTTTATGTTTAGATTTTATTTATTTACTTATTTTATTTTTTCCAAATTTAAGTAGGTTTAGTTTTTGACAATTTCATAGATGAATACTGTGTTACATCGTTTTCACCTCTCCCCCCTCCAACTACTCCCATGTCCGGAACTCACTCTCAAATTTGTGACTTCTTTATTATTTTTTACACATTTATATGTACATACACATACAAACTTTCGAGTCTACTGTTGCTCGTATGAACATATGTTTAACCCTAAGCCTGTTAACTTGGGATTGTATAACCTATCACAGTGCTCATACCTGGAGAAAACTGATTCTCTTTCTCTTAACAGCCGCTGATCTCTGTAGCTCTTCATCTGGCATGGGACCTTGCCAAATATCCCCATCCATGTTGGCATGTCAACCGATGTCATCATTTTTCAGGTCTTGTTTAGATCATATTGTTGAAATTTCATGTGTTCATCCTCCCTGTCCTGTCTAAAAGACACTATTTAAGAATCCTGGTTCTCTGGCTCTTAAAATCTTTCTTCCACCTCTTCCATAATGTTCCCTGAGAGTTATTTGCAGGGGTTGCATTGTAGATATATCAGTTGGGGCTGAGCACCTCATGGTCATTTATTCTTTGCATTTCATTGAGTTGAGAAATCTCTGTAAAAATCTGCAACTACTGCAAATAGAAGCTTCTTTGATGAGGGGTGAGAGCTGCACTTATCTGTGGGTATGAGGATAATTATTTAGACTACAGTAAAAATAAAATATTGGTTTAGGAAAATGGCAGTAGTGATTTCTTAAGTTCTCCTCAGGGTGTATGATCTCTCCAGGTGCAGATAGGTGTGTATGTTTGCAGCATCAGGATGAATTCCCTCCAATGGAGTGGATCTTAAGTCCAATTCGGTAGCTATTGGTTACCCCCAAGATAAAAGTGCCACCATTACATCATTAGGGACATCTTGCCTGCCCATTCATTTTTGTGTTTTGTCGGCTTTACAGCTGGATAAGACTATTGATTGCCTTTCTCTCTTGGAAGCTTACATAATGCCTTAGCATACTGTGAGAGCTAATCCTCAGAAAAATGTCTATGTCAGTTCCAGCTCAGTTCCTCCAAGGCCTGTGTCAGAAGTGTGCAGTTTCTTCAGCGGTAAAATCTTCCCTTCAAGTTCTACAAGGCAACCAAGGGAAATGTCAATAGCACATATTATTTTGGGAGTCTCTTTTACTATTATGACCAACTAGAAAGGGAGGTTTCCATGCCTAGCACTAGGATTTTATTAGATTGTGTGCATGTGTGTGTATGTGTGTGTGTGTGTGTTTAACCTTATAAAATAACATGTTTTCCTGTGGCTTTTTCAAACATCACTAGTGTTATCTTTTCTCCCCCTTTCTCCCTCTGTATTACCTTCCACTCCTCCTAACCAGGTAATGCCTCCCATTCCCTTATGATAGTGCCTTTGTCCTACTATCCTGCTCTCTAGAGCTCTTTTTTCATATACCCACTATGGTTCCTTTCTACTTTCCAGGACTCTGGGGCTACTTAAGGTTGTGCACTCATGTCTGAATACTTGAAGCTAGGATCCACAAGTAAGAAAGAACACATGGTATTTGTCTTTTTTAAAAATTTATTTCTTCTTATTTTGTTTGTTTTAGTGTTTTGCCTGCATGTATATATGTGCATTATATGAATGCAGGTCCTTGAAGCAATCAGAAGATGCTGCCAGATTCCCTGGAACTGGAGTTATATATGGTTGTAAGCCATCATGTGAGTGCTGGGAACTGAAATTTGGTCCTCCACAGGAGCAACAAATACTCTTAACCTCTGAATCATCTCTCCAGTCCATGTTTAGATTTTTGAAAATAATATATACTTATTCTTTGAAAATTTCTTTACATGTATACAAGTATCTTAATCATACCCTTCACTCTCTCCCTCCAGGTACCCCCAATGCCGCCCCTTCAACCTCCCTCCTGACTCTACGTTCTCTTCCTTTGTTATATTTAGATTTTTAAGACGCTGCTAAAATGTTTAAAAGAATGATTGTCCCACTTTATATTCCCACTAGCAACACGGAAACTGACTTAGTTTCTTTACATCCTCATTTGCATTGATGACAGTCTTCTTTATTCTGGTTGATCTAGTGGACGTGTTCAGATATTATACTACACTTCTAATTTTCACTTCTCTGCTGCGTAACTGTGCACATTTCATCACATGCTTTTAACTTATTCATATAAAAAATGTTCATGTCTTTTCCCTAATTTCTAGCCAGATATTTTGTGTTGTGCTGTCAGAGTTCATATATTTTAGAAACTGGTACTATTTGAATATGTGGTTTCTCAAATATTTTTTCACCCACTCTGGAACCAGTCATTTCATTCTTCAATAAAGAATTTTATAGGAAAGTGTTTAACATTTTGATAAATTCCAGTTCATTAATTTTTTTTATTTTATGGATCATATGCTTGATACCAAGTTGATGAACTCTTTATTTAGATCCAAGTGTTTAAAAACTCTTACTAAGGGAGCTGGAGAGATGGCTCAGAGGTTAAGAACACTGGTTGTTCTTGCAGGGGTTCAAATCCCAGCACCCACATGGCAGCTAACAACTGTCTGTATCTCCAGTTCCAGGTGATCCAACAACAGCCTCTTCTGTCTGCCTCGGGCATTGCACAACATGGGTGCACTTACCTACATGCAAGCAATACACACATACACATAAAATTACAAAAAATAAAATTTACATATAAAAAAAATCTTACTAAGATCCGTCAATTTGTAGAAAAACTCAGCTTAGCCTCCAAATAGCCTACGTTTCTTCCAAAAGGCTTAGAGATTTTTTTTTAGTGATTTATTTTATTTTTAATTATGTGTATGCATGTGTGTTTATATATGTGCACATGCAGCATATGGGCACATGGGGAGAAAAAGAGGGTGTTGGACTTCCTGCAGTTACAGGTGGATGCAAACTGCCTGATATGGATACTGGCAACTGAAACTCTCGTCCCCTGCAAGAGTAGCAAGTACTCTCAACCACCGAGCCATCTCTCCAGTTCCAGGACTTACAGCTTTACATCTATCGCAGTGTCTTTTGGGTGTAGTTTTAATTATGTGCAATTTAGACTCCTTCTACTTCAATGCATGTTTAGTTGCTGTAGTGTCCCTTGTTAAACTGTCTCACTTTCTTCAATAAATTGCTTTTACACCTTTGTCAAAAGTCGGTTGGTATTATTAATTAGTGGTTATGTTTCTTCGTTATTCTATTCTGATGTCCTGTTTATCTGTCAATCCACCAATATTTTTATGTTTGTGATTGCTATGGCTACATAATTAATCTTGAGGTCAAGGAGTCTGATTAATTTCACTTTATTCTTTATTTCTCAGAATTGTTTTGTGTTTTCTTGTTCCTTTGCCCTTTCCCATAATTTCAGAGTAATCTTGTTAATATCTGAAAAACATGACTTTGATTTTTAATAGGAATTGTGCTAAACCTGCTTCTGACTCTAGGGAGAACTGATATATTTACTATATTGAGTCTCCAAATCCATCAACAGGCTGACTTCAGTAGACCTTTGATTTCTTGAATCACAACCCTATGATTTTCAGGTACAAGTAATATGGTAGCTGGCCATCATAGGGCATATCTGTGATCTCTGCCACCTGAGAGGTTGAGGCGGGAATATAGTGAGTTTGAGGTTGGTCTGACTTATATAGCACTAGTCTTTCTTAAAAAACAAAGAGTATTAAGGAACAAAATATATGTCTAGTCAAGGTTTATCTGAGAACATTTAGTTTTTGCCCAAGCTTTATCTATATAGCACATGGTAATTAAAATTACCAAACTGGTAAACTAACCTTCTTAGATGTTTAACAGTCATACTTTGAGGCCTATACTAATCTGGTCAGAGGGACTTAAAGGACAGTTTTTTGCTCCTTGCCCTCCAAGGTTGACTATGTTCCTAGGGACTATGCAGCATCTCTCAAAATGTCCTGTAACTGTGGTGAGTCACCTGTTCTCTTGCTCAGGGAGGCCATGGAGACTGTACCAGATAGACTTGAATCAGTGTCCAGTCTACAAAGAGGAGGGTCAACTCAGAGAAAACGTTCCCTCCACACTTCCAAGTGAAGCCAGATATGGTAGAGTAGGACCTTTGACTTATCTTCACATAGATGGAACTGGTAAAAGAAAGGAGCCAAGGGGCTCCTCCCAAGCCCATGTGACCCCTGAGGAACAGATGCTCAAACAACCTTAAGAGTAAGAAAAAAGTTGGTTTATTTGGGCCAACTGTATGGTCTTAAACACCCAAAAAGAAAGTATAACCAAATATCAAAGTGATCGGTATATTTCATTAAGAGTTCAAGGGACTACACTTCCCAGACATTAGGCTTAAGTCTATATAAAATGTTATTTAGACAATTATTTCTCATTGATGATTTTGTTCCTAATCAGAAAGTGCTGCTCAGATGTAAGACTTCAAATCTTGGTCTGCAGTACTGCAGTTCCCACCTGTAACTAAGGGAGACAACCCACTATTGTTCTAAAATGATGGCTACATTTGATTTCTCCCCCTATCTAGAAGCCTTTGAGAGGGAACTGACACTGATTCTAGCCACTCCAACAGCTATCAAAATACCTGAAAGCAAATCCTGAATCCATCACTCTAGAGTCCAGCCTTGGAAGACAAGAGAAAAATGAGGAGGAACCCAATAGAGGGATGTTTTTGGAAGCCCGTGTCAAGAAATTCCAATGGACTCTCATATGAACATTTGAAATTTGCCCAGTTTTGACTTTTTTCTGGTTTCCTGTCTAGAACTTGTAATGCTAACAACTCTTGCCTTTATTTCTCCTTCACATCTCCTATTCACCAGTCAAGGACTTTCTTTTCACCCTACAATTAAGAGTTACACAATTTGGGAGTCTTTTAGATAGACCCACTGGAGGGGTACCCCAATTGCTTCACCTGCATCCCTGTGCAGCATGGAAGAAGCCAGAGTGATCCGCATCCTGATTCCCTATTGGCAATTTGGGTAATCGCTTCAGAGGATGGTGTGATAAAAATAAGAGGTAGGAATTGGCTAGGTGGTTAGGGTAAAAAGACCCCAAAGAAAATGTGCTGGATAGCTTTAGTGTCAGCTTGACACACCTGGCTTGAGGGAGCCTCAATCCTGGAATTTCCTCTATTAGACTGGCTTGTGGCCATGTCTGAAGGGCATCTTCTTGATGAGTGATGTGGGAGGGCCCAGCCCACTGTGAATCGTGCTACCTCTGGGCAGGTGGGCCTGTGTTGCATAAGAAAGCAGACTGAACAGGGGCCAGGGGAGCAAGCCAGTAAGCAGCATTCCTCCATGGCCTGTGCTCCAGCTCCTGCTTCCAGGTTCCTGCCCTGAGTTCCTACCTTGGGCTCCCTGATGAACTGCGACCTAGCCAGTTTCTTCACTAAAAGTCAAAATGTCTTTGGGCCTCTTAGCAACATACTCTGTTCCAAAGGCCAAAAAATGTCAAAAGTATTTGGGAGCTTTTATCTAATCTCTCAAAGATTTTAGGGTTACCTCTTCAGAGAGGGGAATGTGAGAGTAGCAAAAAGCCCCATAAAAAGAAGAGTTCATGAAGCCAGAAAAACGTGTTGGGCTGATATGGGAGGATTTGGAGGGGAGGGGATTGGCATGGAATTTATCAAAATACGTTATGTGTATATATGAAAGTCTCTATAAATTTTTTTAAAGTGAAAAAAAAAAAAAAAAAAAAAAAAAAACCAGAACCAAAGAGTAAGCCAGGCATGGTGGCACACACCTTTAATCCCAGTCCTCAATAGGTAGAGGCAGAGGCAGGTGAATCTCTGTGAGATTGAGGTCAGCCTGGTCTATGTAGCAAGTTCTAGGCCAGCTGGGGCTACAGGAAAACCTTGTCTCAAAACAAAAATAAACAAAGAAGAAACAATGAATAAAATATTGCTAAAAACTATAAATTACACCTTAATGTTATTAAAGTTATACTTATGCATATTTTTATTGTGCATCGAACTATATTTTAAGTTTTGATGTGTATATATTTACTGATAATATAGTAGAGCTGCACCATGTTGCCTGGCTTTGATTTATTTTACCTCAGCTTAGCATTTTGAATCTTGTCAAAATATAAATAAAACTATATAGCATATGCAAGGCCCAATTTGGTTATTGACTGTGTAAAAAATAATAGTGCGATGACATTCTACATTGGTCAGATCCCAAACCTGACAATGCTTTACATAAAAAAGTGAGGTGCAGCACGTTACTGATAAGAGTCTAATTTGGTAAGAACTTTGTACAAGACAATTTGAAAGCGTACGTTTCAATTTCAAGCATACCTTTAAATTGACAATTTTCCATGACATTAATAGACTAAAAGAATTCCTGTCCTCCAAACCAGCCCCAGAGAGAACACTGGACAATAGAAAGGACTGAAGCTAGGAATGACTATACCCATGAGGTTACAGAAAGAAAACAAAGGAAGGTATAATTACAGAAACACAGGACCAAGAACATAAACAAATTAAATGACAGAAACAAATTCACATTTTTCAATAATAACTAAATATCAATGATCTCAACTCCCTAGTTAAAAGACAGGCTTTTGGATTAAGAAACAAAATTAACCATGGAGGTAAAGGTAAAGAAAGTGCCCGAGAGAGAGGGATAATGGGGAAAATTAGGGTACTCAATAGGCAATGGAGGAGGGAAGGATTTACCAAGAACCATGGGGGTAAATGGGAGGGAGGAATTCAAGAGATGGGAGATAATAGGAGGTGGATATTCAAAAGGGGCAAATAGGAAATGTGGGGGAGCTTTACCCAGGGAGAAAGGAGGGATGTTAGAATGGAAGAGAGAGAGGAGAAATAAACAAATATTAAGTGGTGTGAAAACAAGAGGTACATTTATTAGCTCAAAAACCCACTGAAAAATACACATTCCTGAACATGAGTGCATGTGTGTACCTGAAGGCTATATAACAAGAAATGCAGCACCAGACAGGAAAAACATACCTTTGAGCTGTTGGTCAGGGTAGTCCAAGAGACTCCTAAAACAACCCAGGGTTGCTATAGCCCTTAATTGCCTCCCAGAACTTGAAGGTAAGACCCCATGGCTGAAGACAGGGCACAGTAGAGCTGGAACTGACCTGGAAGCCTCATCCCTGAAGACTGTCTCTCATAGTTCTGGAGGTTACTATGTAGGCTGCTAAGGGAGAAAACCAATCAATGTTTTAATGCAGTAGTAGCACTATTATCTAGGGGTAATCACCTATATAATTGGACTTAATGCCCTCTCAATGGGAGGGAATTCATGTGTGGCACTGTAAATATACCCTAATACACATAGCTGGAGATGTCACAGATCCCAGAGAAAACCCTCTCTCAGTTATATCTATAGACAAATGTGATTTCTTACTGTATGCTAAAAATGGGTCTTTATAGTTACAGACAAGTATGCCAGTCACCACTCATCAAAGAGCCTTCTTTTGCAACAGAAGGAGATTATTACAGAGTTTCACAACTGGTCACACACAGAGAATAAGTGACTGAGAAATGTTAATTCCTAAGTGACATATCTACAGTGGAAGGCTTAAGCTCGTGGAATGTAGTGGAATGGGAGTAGAGAGAATAATAGTACATCTCTCAACTCTCACAAGCAAAGCTGCCTCGTGCAGCAGAGTGCGATGAACACAGAAGGCCACAACTGGTCAAGGTGATGAGAATAAGAGACAACAGAGAGCATGTCCCCAGATAGGATTTGTATGTTAAAACTCACCCATCCATGGCTCAGGGACCATTGCAGAAGAGTGAGTGGAAAGACTGTAAGAGCCAAAGTTGGTGCATGCACATAAGATAACAGTGTTCCAGGCCTCTGGCAACTTGCACATATGAACCTACAGCAGTGCTGACCGCATGCCCAAGACCCATGCAGACTCACCAGAAAAAACCTCAGCATAGAACAAGGGAAATGGACAGCAGGTCCCAAACATAGATGAGAAACTATTGGCAGCTGATTGCTAGTGGCTGAGGAAGAGTTAAATTTCTTTAAGGGCGAGACCTTAGATAGGCTGACTAGACTCCAATGGATGAACTTGCACTGAAGGACATTTGGATACAAAAGTTTAACTTGATAGACCTTAGCACATATGACAGAATGTATGAAATCTGGTGAGGGGTTATGAGGGGTGCAGATGGGGGATGGGGGTCTAAATATGATTAAGATGCATTGTATGAAATGCACAAAAGTTCAATAAAATATACACTGAGAAAAAACTGTTCCTCTAGCAATAAACTGTAGATAGGTAGTTAACAAAATGATCAATGAAAAGTGTTGCAGCACTGTCTATAACATCAAAGGATTGAAAACAGCTATGTGAGCCAATAGATAATTTGAAATACACAGAAACCTTTCAGGAGGACATAAAAAAGAATAACAAAGTGTCCTTTCACATACAGAGATTAATTCATCTCTAAGCCATGTTGAGAAAGAAAGTTAGGAATAGTCTAATTAGTACTGTTTGTGTGAAAGGCAAGAAGGACTGTCTAAATGCCTACCTGATTTGTTTATATACAAATAATACTTTGCTGGAGGGCATACATAGGGTACAGAGACCAACGATTAATTTTGATGTGAAACAAGTCTTTGGGGGAATAGGGCAGAATGTACTTTTTCCATTTTGTATAATGAATATCTTTTGTATAATGAATATGTTTTATCTTTTTTTTTTTTTTTTTAAAAGCCAGATTTAAGAATCTTCACATATGTTACCTTATATAAGGAACCCTCAATAAAACCTTCTCATCAAGGGAAAGGGGTGAGGGGGCTCCAAAAGGAATATCAAAAGAAATAAAGGTCTAGGTACAGCTGGTGTGTAAGAGATTTTATTTTATTTTATTGTGATGCTGAAGAGTGAAATCAGGGTCTTGTGCCTGACAGACAGGCACTCTCTCAGTGACCTACATCCCCTTCTAAGGTCTCACTAAGTTACCTATGCTGGCTTTGAAATCATTCTGTAGCCCAGGCAGTTCTAGAACTAACAATCCTCCTGCCTTAGCCTCTTGGGTAGCTGGAACTATACACCTGTATCATCAGATTTGACTAGTAAGATAATTTTAATAATAAAAGTAGTTGAAGTGAGAAATAGAGCAATTAATCACCTTTGCAGACTTATGTATAACACAGCCCAAAAATTATATAAAAACTCGGCTGCTCCCCGCTAGAAGATCGCAGACTGATTTCTTAACTTTTTGGAGCTTTATTTTCCACATTTGTAAAATGGTAATAATAACGTTAATCCTGCTGTGAAGAATGATTAGGTTGGTACATGCACACCAAATAACAGCGTGGCAGCTAAGAAGTGTTCATTAAAGGGTAATTATTAGTAGTTTTCTTTGCTTTATTGTATTAATAACAATACACGCAATTGGATAAAATCGGCTAAAAAGTAGGATCCTACTGTACAGCTATAAAAATTGTTCTGCAAATTTCAGTCTTAATTTGAAACAAGAGCATATTTTTATGTCAGAGCATATGACACTATCTCAGTTTTCAAAATGGTAATGGTGAATGAAGTATTGATCCTTTGTGTGCAAGTTCTTTGATTTATGTCATCATTAACTGTGACAGACCATATTTGGGGTGTTTCTAATAATATATTGTAACAAATAAGTTTGAGTGAATTGTCATTACCTTATTTTGATTTGCAATCATCCTATAGGCTGTTTTCATAAATTAGATTATAATTATTTCTACATTGAGGCTCACACATTGTTTGCTTATTGAATGGATTTCCCCTTATGTCATCAGAGCTTTTCAGAACTGTGCACCTTTCATTTCAAAACCTACCTGAAAACATTACTCTGTGGCACTAAAGGATCAAAATCACCATTGTGACCCTAGTAGAGAGAGTCTTGATCTCTGCAATTTCTCTAATCACTCCTTCAAGTTGATGGATGGTGACAGAGATAGATGCCTGTTTAGCTGGGTCATTTCTAGAGAGCACTAATGGTAGATCACTTTCAAGTGAGCCAAGCTTGAGCAGCACATTCTGGTAATAAGGTGGGGAGTAGAGTAATGAGCAGTGCTCTAGGTTTGAAAACATCATGATGAAGAGAACTGCTTTAGTTCCCAGTGACTTGGGGAGTGATTAAGGAGTAGTACTGGCAGTGGAAGGTCCCAAGCTAGGTAGAAAGAGCTCACTTACAAAGGCTGTTAGAGGTCAATCCATTCCTTCCCGTTTTCTGGAGAGAACTGCAGACTGTCACAGTGGGAAGTAACATAGACACCCTCAGATCTGCAGGAGTCTGTGTGATGCACAAATATAGGCTTAGATGTTCAAGAAATCTAGGAACTTTTTATTTGAAAGAACATTAAGCATAATAAAAAAAATTAGAAGCACTCCAGAATTATATAAGTAACTATTCCAAGGCTGCTTAGAACTAAAAAATATTTAAATTCTGTTACTTCACTTTACTTTACATTTAGAAGTAAAACATTAAAGATAAAATTGAAGTATTTGTATTTTGTATAGTGCTTTTAGTTCACTAACATGTTAATATTGTATCTGTGTGTAGTTCTTTAGATAATTTCCAAAAAATTAACGCCATCATTTTCTCCCTTTACTACAACAACTCCTATCAAGTAAGTGATGGAGACTACTCCTCCTCCCTTTGAATCTGGGCTTAAGACATGCATTGACTAACAGATGCAGCAGAAATAACACTGTGAGTCTTCTAACCTCTGACTTTAAGAAGTCTGGAAGATTTTGATTTCTTTTTCTGAAAAGCCTGCTGTCCACCAAAAAGACTGCTCCTTTACCCAGGTTAGAAATGTGAAAAGACAAGGTGGAGGAGCTCTGAAGTTCCAGAGAGGTGGACAGAGTGTGTTTCCTATTTCCAGCCTTGACTATTTGCTTGGCTAATTCATCTGAGTGACACTTTCACCTATACAATATGAAGCAAAAATTTCACATATGTGCTAAATCAGCCAACATAATTGTGACAAAAATTTATGTTTTATGTTAAGCCACTAAGTTTTGAAGAAACTTGTTATGCAACTGCAGATCAATGAAACATGGATAAATACATATATCAATGATATCTTTAGTATACTTACCAACAGCTGCCCCAACTAGGGATCGGATAAACCTCTATCAGGCTGGACTCCCCATGTATAACAACTATGAACAATGGACAAAATATTAAAAACAATAACAACAACAATTATCTAAACACAAGGAAAGTGATGCAAAGTACTTATATCACAGAGAGGGAGTTGTCCACATAAAAGTTAAGTTCCTTTTAATCATTCTGTCTTAGCATAAGGACAAACCTGCTTTTGACATTTCCTTTATTTTTCTTTCATTTCTTTATTATTTATTTATTTATTTATTTATTTATTATTTTATTTTTTGTCGTTTTGAGACAGGGTATCTCTGTATCCCTAGCGGGCCTGGAACTCACTATGTAGACCAGGGTGGATTTGAACTCACAGAGATCACCTTCCTCTGCCTCCCAAGTGCTGGAATTAAAGGCCACAGCACCCGGCTTACATCTGACATTTTCAAAGCAACTGAACTTCACGCATTCTGACTTCAAAACTAGAAGCTAGAATTTCGAGTGATCTTGGTTGCTTGAAGATGAGCGGAAAATCTTAGAAAGGACAAAACCAAATTTAGAGAGCTTAAATTTTTGCTGGTATAGTTTTACCAAATCTCTGATTGACAACTGTGCCAATCATGTGTGGAGGACAGAGGAACTGAATGTGCTATGGTCAAAACTAACAACTGAGTTTGAAGTTGCTATTTAAGAGTCAGAGTTCACATTTTGTTCCAAGCATTTAACTTCTATTTAAACAAATAAAACCCCACAGTCTTTGGCAAATTGCCAAATTTCAGAATCTCCACTTCTGATAGCATAATATTTATAATGCTTGGGGAATTAGCAGAAAATACTTAGTATATGAAAAAAACAGAAGTATAAGACACTTTTCTACTGGTAATGATTACTTATTTATTTAATGAGTGTATTGTCTGCAGGTATGTAAGTGCAAAGCCCACAGGAGCCAGAAGAAGACTTAGGACCCCTGGAACTGGAATTACTACCAATGGTTGTTAGCCATCATGCGGGTGCTGGGAATTGAACCTGGTTCCTCTGGAAGAGGAGTGAGTGCTTTTAATAACTGAGCCATCTCACCAGCTCCCGAACCTCTATTATTTTGATGTAATTATTCTATTAGGTAAACTGGAGAAAAGAAAGCAAGAACAAGGTTAGGTTATTTTCAGACACAGATTAACCATATGGAACTGAGCTATTCAATAGAAGACCAGAAAGAGAAAGAAAAAAAGAATAAAGAAGTGGGTGACATCACCACTGTGTTAATATGGCCTCACTAGATAGCAATCCTGATTGTCAACTTGATGGAATTCAGAAATGACTAAGAGATTAGGAAAGCACCTGTCTGTGTGACCTGTGAATGTGTTTCTAGAGATAATTAGGTCATGAGAACACGTGTACTGAGCAGATGAATCCATTGGTGGATTCATCATTTGCTGTCACTTTTGGGAGATGGCGAAAAAGAGGTTGAACCTACTTGGAAGTAAGACACTGGGGTAGTGGGTGTCCTTGTGGCTCTATCGTGCCACGGTCCCTTCCTGTTCCTGCGTCTCTGTTTTTAGGTGACCATGAGGTGAAGAAGCTCTTCTGCCATACTCCTACCACCATGGTGTTGCCTCATCCTCCACCCAGAGTCAATAGAGCCAAAGACCATGGACAGAAATCTCTGAAAGCAAGAGCCTCAATTCATCTTCCCTTCCTTAAGTTATTCTTTCTGATCTTTGGTCTTTGGT
Organism: Nannospalax galili; assembly: GCF_000622305.1. Taxonomy (NCBI): domain Eukaryota; kingdom Metazoa; phylum Chordata; class Mammalia; order Rodentia; family Spalacidae; genus Nannospalax; species Nannospalax galili. The sequence continues at coordinate 5,574,040 of NW_008338996.1, read as the reverse complement.
TCCAATGACAATAAAACTCATTAATTGCAGGGGTGCCCTACTGCACAGCTGTTACACATAGACATCTGTTTCAGCCACCATCTTTACCAAAGAGACATCTTGTTAACTGTTTTCATGTTGTAAGTCTGCAGTTCTCTTTGCTACTAATGTTTTCTTCTACAGGTCTTGACTGGGTTTGTTTTCTCTGAAAACTGAAGACTCCAAAATCAGAAAAAAATCTCTGGTGCAGCAGGCAAATGATAATTAAAAGTGAAGAAAAACACACACACACACACACACACACACACACACACACACACACCTCAGACACAGACTGCCCACAAGTGAATAGGGCATTCAGAAACTGAAATCTGAGCAATGTCCCCCCGACCCAAGGAAGGCTTGAGTCTTGTTGGAAAAAGGGAAAGTCTTCCTCTGCTTGATCAACTTAAGCAAAGAGGGAGCTAATAGGCCCATAGCTTCATTCAAGTTGAGATATCTCCAGGATGACTTGACCTTGGACATGTCCAAGCAGGCCAGGTGAATGGGGGGCCCAACTGATGTGAGAAAATGTCCACCAAGGCTTTGCCCTTGGTGAAGAAGAGCTGGAAATCTGTCATCCTGTTCATCTCTGGCCTCCTTCCCTATCTGCCTGTGAGGGTGTTTTTTACTTTCACTACTATGGAGGCTAGAGATTGATTCTCCTCTCTGATTTCTGTCAGCTCATAGAGTACATTCTACTATTAGAGGAGAAACACTACCTTAGAACTGTTGACAATAACCTTCTAGTTCTTGTAACCAGGGGAGCAGTGAGAGGGGCATGGATGGCATGAATTTAAACAGACAATAGCACAATTACTTTTGTTGTTTTACATTTGAGCAAGTAAACACATAAATTTATGCTGCATGCTCAAGGTCACAAGCCTAGTGATCTGCATGTGAACAGGAAGCTAGCTTCCAGGTGCCATATCCTTAGTAGGATGGACAATGATATGTTTTTAATTTTTTATAATTAAACAAAGTCAAAGAAAATATATTTGCGGTTGGCTCTATGCACTAATTATTATATTAATAGTATGAAAATAATTAGCCATATTTAGATTTCCTAAATTACTGCTTTATACAGTCAAGACTTATCTATTTTCAGAGCCCATGTTTGTATTTGTTTTTCATAATTACACTCATGCCAGCTTATGATGCCAAGTGAGAGAATTCAACTTGTAATATACTGGTAAGGAAGCCTGACAGTGTGCAATGTGCATGTCTTAATGTCAGAAAAGCAAAATTTGTTTTTCAGCTGCCAATGGAGTGAGAGTCATTTTTAATGCTTACAATGTCAAAACTATTCTTTTTCAGCAATGGGTTGTAACCAGAGATATTTTCACTGAACGAGAAAATAATTTATTGACTTAGTTGATGAATGAAGGAATTAATTTAACATCATGAAAATGATTCAGTCAAAGAGAATATCACACTATCTTAAACATTCAGACTAATGAGAAAACTGTACTGCCAAATATGTTACAATAGATGGCACATTTGAGAACCCAGTGACAGCAATGACCTCATCATGACAAGCTAGATAGACCAACAGTTCTTGGCAGTGTGAACAAAATGGAGTCGGGGAAGTGAGTTATCAGAAGGAACACAGCTGTGTTCCTGAAACAAGACAGAGTGTTCCTGAAACAAAACAGAGTTCCTGAGGCAAAACTGAGTGCAGCAGGTTCTTTGCATTTAGGACTATATTTGAGTTTTGAACAAACCTGCAACATACCACATATTTAGACATAGTATCAAATATGAGCTTAGCAATTCTATCCATGAGTAAAATACGGGAAAGAATTTATATATATATATATATATATACACACACATATATATGTATATGTTATACATACATATATGGTATATGTATATATGGAAAGAATCATATTATAAGGTATTCTTCCTTACACTGGTTCTGTTTATGTTTCAATAACATTGAAGGCACATTAAAGAAAAGCTAGCCAAAAGAATCAAACCTACCTGAGTGGAGACATGACATTGTCACTTACCTTAAGAATTAGTGCAGTTGGGGCTGCCAATCATCTGACCAAGAGACTTCTCCTAGGAAAGGAGGTTCACCTTAAGCCACCCTAAAGAGATAGGAGGAATAATTAGTCCTTTGTTGAGGTAATGTACTGTTCCTTCCCGAGTTTCTACCTGCTAGTGCGGTCCAAGCCACCATGAAGTTATGTTGGGTCTACCTACTGTTCTGAGTCTTGACTCATAAAGGCACAACTTCTCTTTTTATGGCTTTTCTGTCTCTGTCTTTAGAGTTCAAACAGGAGCTTATACTTTTTCTGATACCCTGGGTTTCCTTACTCTTTCTCTCTGAAGTTCGCCTTTCTGTTATGTGATTGTTTATCCATCACCTGGCTGATCTCCATGTGGGCTTAACTCAAACTGCATGGGTCTTTCTCTCAAGTTCTGTATGAATTTATAATAAACTTATCTTTAAAATACACCTTCTGTGATCCATGAATTTTGTTCTTCGAATTCTAAGAACTCAAAAGCCATTGGTTTGTAGTGATGGTCATTGAATTTCTGGAACCGTAGTCCCCAAGAAAGACATTGTTCTCAAAGATACTCCAATACTCTCATATTGTTTAAATTATAAATTTTTTTTTTTGGTCTTTTTGAGACAGGATCTCCCTGTAGCCCCAGCTGTCCTGGAACTCACTATGTAGACCAGGCTGGCCTTGAACTCAGAGAGATCTGCCTGCCTCTGCCTCCCCAGCGCTGGGATTAAAGGTGTGTGCCATCACACCTGGCTTATTTCTAAAATTTTAATTTTAAATAAAATAAAAATTTATCCCACATAAGTACAACAAAAATGATTATTTTCTTTTTACTATGTAGCTCATTTTCATTTTCATAATTCAGTCACCTTGAGATTGCCATTTTCTGGGTTTCATCAGTATAATCACTTGTGTCTAGCAAAAAGAAGTAAATGGTATGGAAGAAATTATGCAATATTATATAAGCGGGTGTACAATTTCCATTCATATACCATGGAAATTAAATAGAATATGCAGTCTTATTTGCCTAAAAATTCCAAATACAGATTTCAGAACAATTCAAAGTAAAAGAAGAGGAAGACTAAAAAAGATGACCCTCAGAGAAAGGAGTTCCAAAAGTGTGCTTCTAAACATTCCTCAGATTCTTGGCTGACTTTAGAACTGTGAGTCAGTCAATGGAGAATCACTACAGCCTCAGGCGGAAGAGGACCAAGCAACCCTGAATTTCTAAGCAGAGACTTCAGTAGAGCATAAGGTGTAGAATTTGGAGTTCGATAATAGAAAAAGGAATTGGTAAATGCATTGGACTTTCACTGAAATTATTTAATAGAAGCAAATATAGGCCTCAGGATTAAGGAATTTGTTAGGATTCAGAAAAAAAAAAACTAGCATCAACCATATTCCAAGGCATAAATATCAGCTTTCAAGATCAGGTGATCTGTTGACAAAACAAAATTGGACATTCTAAAGCAGAAAAATAGCATAATTCAGAGTCTTCAAAATTACTCATTTGCAGCATAAATTTCATCACAAAGCAATTGCTAGACACCATACTGAATATGATATGATCTGTGGTTAAGAAGAAAGAAATTCCCGAAGTAACTGATCTACTGAGACCCAGTGTTGGAACTGGCAGGCAATGACTTTAAAATAGGTATGAGTATATTAAGAAAATTTCAGGAAAACTTTAACATGATTGTGGAAGTTGTTGAATTTTAGGAAAGATGTTAAAACTGCAGCAATAAGCCCCAGAAATATTGTAGGACTAAAAACTACATCAGATAAGATGAAAGAGACATCGGATAAAGAGAGTAGATTAAAAAAGAAATTTTGTCATGAGTGAATCTGGAGTTCCCTTTTGGGTTCTTGGTCTTATTCATAAAACAATTTAAAAAGAACTCAGATGGGAGCTTGAGAGCAATTTTATTAAATTTGACAGAAATTCCTGGCTTTTAAATTAGTCATAGAGGTCAGATATTGAGAAAGACCAGAGTTTCAGAGAAAGAATGCCTAGGCTCTTAGCAAGTGTCTGAAAACGAGATACAGAGTTCTCAATGCCCGCATGTGGATCCGAGTTCCCAGTATTCCCTGTCCCATCCAGTATCTTGTGTTTGCTGATAAATGATTGCACAGGGAACACCTGGTTAGAAATAGAGACAGTTTATTAAGAAAGGAAAAACACTTCTGAGAAGAGGGGTGGGCCAGTGAGTGGAGGGAAGAACAACAAATACCATTGGGCATAGATGGAGGTGCATAGGCCCTTACGAGTTCCTTTCCCCACATTTGTATATCTTGGGCTTTTCTTGAGCAAGCTGTTTTCCTTTCATGAAAACCCAGGTGAGGAAGGGCTTCCACTCTTCTGGCTTCTTTTACAGCCTCCAGTCTCTGCTCTCCAGTCATACAATCAGACTTAATCATCTGTTTTGGAATATCAAATGCCTATCATATGTATATGGGACAACAAGATAAAGATTAAAGCAGAAAAATGTGTAAAGAAATTCAAGCCCGCAATATTCTACATATAAACAGGGACAAGAAATCATAGGTCTAAGAAGTTCTGAAAAATTTTTATAGAAAAATATGAAAACCATTCCTACAAGTATCAGTCATAATTAAGCTACTGAAAATGATAAATAAGGAAAAAGCTCAATAGGAGAAAGTAAAGTCACATATTATATCATGTATGTTGACTGAATTCTTGCCAGATATGAGGAAGTTAATACATTTGAAAGCTGTAATATTTAGACAAAAATAACCCAACTACCTGTTAACTAGATTATTTTACTCAACACACATTTACCTTGAAGATGATTTTTCTGTAACAAAAATCAAAGACATTTTCCACCCCAAAAATTTGAAAGGAAATTATTTAGGTGGCAGAAAATAGTGTTGATAAATCATATGTACAGAGGACAATGAAAAACAATGAAAATTGTGAATATGTCAGTATATCACTCTGAAATTTAAATTTAAATTATTCTTACATAGTATTTTATCTATTCTTTAAAAATTTGATATACCTATATAGTGCATTTTGATCATTTTCATTCCCCACCCTCCCCTTCAAATTCTTCCTGACCTCCCTTAATGCATCTCCTTTCTAACTTCATGTCCTCTGAAAAAAAACTCACTAAGTTCAATTAGTGCTGCCATATGCACTGGGACATGAGGACCTCCCTGGTGGCCATCCCACAAAGAAAACTAGCTCTTCTCTCAACAGCTATCAAATACAAATGTATTGCACCCCAGCTAATGGTGGGGCTTCACAATCCCTTTCCCCACCTGTGCTGGTATTTTCACTGGCTTGATCTTTTGCAGGTCTTCTGTAGGTCACCAAGGCTGTTGCGTGTCCATGTGTGTAATGGCCATGCCATGTCCAGAAAATGCATTTCACAGATCTCCTTCCCATCCTCCAGTTCTTACATCCTTTCTGTCCCCTTTTCCATGATGCTCCCTGAATCTTGCCTGGGGGAGAGTGATACAAATGTCTCATCTGTAGCTGAAACTGAGCACTCAAGGTCATATTTTAGTTATGACTCTGCATTAACCAGTATTCACTGCTAAAGAAGCTTCTCTGACCATAGTTGAGAGAGGTACAAATCTACAAATGTGAACATGAATATTTAGAGGCAGTTTGACTGCAGGACCACTTAGCAAAGCAGCAACTTTTAATTTCCTCCAAGGAATATGTTCAAAACCAGAGTGATGTACTAATATCAATGATTAACCTAAACAGACATGGAAACAATAAAAACAAAGTACAGGGGATATTAATAAGAAACAAAGTGCAAGATAGTATAATAGTAGCCTTATTTATGTACACGGTGTATGTTCCAGAGACTCAATGGATGCTGTCTCCCTATTGGCTGGTTCCTCCAATGGGCGTGGCCTGACACAGAGCAGAAATCAGGAAGGGAAGCTGGGAGCCATCTTGGGATGGAAGCCAGTCGCTTCTGGTAGAGCGTGATGGTATAGGAAACTCGCAGCCAGTGCAGCAACTCAAAGACAGAATGGACTGACTCCCTGTGGACCTGGGGTGAGATTGCTGGCCCCAGAAGCGTGAGCTATGGGCATGGCATAGTCTGATAAGGCGTGCTCTGAGTCGGGGTGGCGCTGGGCTAGGCACTGGGTACTCATTCCTTTGTAAGTTAATAAACTCATATAAAATATATTATATGGTTTGTCTGATAGTGCAGGAGACCAGAGAGAATTCGAGCCTCAGAGGCCTATAATCACAGACAATACTGAACTCTCTATACTATGTTTTTCTATCCATACGTTCATATATGTATTATCTATGGTAAAATAATAATTTAAGCACCACAAATATTGATTATAATGACTAATAGAGAAATTATAGAAACATGCTATAGTACAGTTCCCAGTATCACATCTTTTTTCCTTTGGGCCATTGTTAAGTAAGAGTAACAAATTCAAGCACTGTGAAGCAGTTGACATGATAATTGAGATAACTAAATTGCTAATAGGCAGGTAGCATATAGAAAGTGGATACTTTTAAAGTGATGGTTCCTCGCCAGTTACATGGGAAAGGTGCAATATGGAATTTTATCATGTTATTCAGAAAAGCACACCATTTAAAATTTATGGACTATTTATTTCTTGGATTTTTATTTAACGTTTTCAGATTATAATTGAGTGTAACTAACTGAGTCCATGTAAAGCAAATCTGAACAAGGAGGGATTATTGTAATCCTAAGTACAACAGCAATAGCAATTATATTAAATATAAATGATTTAAACTCTGATTATAACAGGAGATTTTCAGGTTAGATTTTAAAATCATGCTATGTACCAACAAAACTTACTAAGATATAGAGAACCTCAAAGTAAAAGGATGGAATTAGCCCAGTTATATAAACTTTAGACCAAGGAAAACTGGTACTGCTTCATTACTATCAAACAAGGTGGGTTTCAGGACTAGAAGCCTAGACAGACACAGAAACAGACATTTCAAACAGCAAAATAGTTCATTCTTCAGGAATATTTAAAAACGTTACCTCCTTAACAAAGGAGCTGCAAAATACATGCATAGATTTATAGAGAGAATAGATGAGCATTTAATATGAAAATTGTTAGCAGTCTTTCCTGAGTATTGGATTGGACTAATACACAACATGGAAGCCAGAGAATATTTGCAGGGCATTATCAATCAGTGTGACTAAACTGACAACAGCAGAAGACACATCCTTCACATGTGTGTGGCATACTCACCAAGGTAGAACGTGCCTTGACTCACAAATACAATTCACATGGAAATTGCTCCCCATCCAGCTAGTACCCACATTCCAGATTTAAAGTTCTTACGATATCATCTTAGACATTTTCCTTATTCAAAATAAATATATATTAGTGAATCTTGATATTCTTTGGGAGTATTTTACTAACCCTTCCAAAAGAGTAGTCCGCTTATCAGGTTTTGTTAAACTGAGATCCATACTTAGTTTCTAGTCGAAGCAATGAAGGAGCATATAGGAAATATTTGAGGGTACCAGGCATGATGATCTTGAAAACTAATTCAGGCAGGGCCTCTGCAGGCTCTTCAGGCATGTGGAGAAACTGGCCTTTTCTTTAAAGGAGTAGGGCTCTTTCATTAAGTTTGAGATTTGGGGTAAACCCAGTAGCAGAAGATTCTTAGGCACGTTCGACCAAATGCCTTCAGCTTCCTTCTCATAGACCACCAGCTCTAGAAACGTGTCAAAGCTGGTCATTTGGTCTTCTTTATATTTCTACCACTATATTGTATGTCCTTGAAGAATGTCCCTTGTGCTGTTATTCGGAAGAACTTTTGCTCTTTCAGTGTATACTGAGTGGACAGTTGGCTTATCTTTGGATGATGTTTTTTTTCAAGGTTTCCACAACAGTTCATAAAGACCACCCACCCTATATTCTTTATACTTGTCAACTCCCTATGTCAAGCATTCAAGTGTCATAGCTTCTATATAACCTAACACTTATCTATCGCATGAGACTCAGTCAAACACAATTCATGTGAAATTCATGGTGACTATGATACTATTTCATACCATTTCACATGTACTCACAGTAATATCTTTTTTTTAAAAATTATTTTTTCTCCTTTTTGAGACAGAGTCTCACAGTGTTGCCCTAACTGGAAGGGCACTCCCTATATAGACTTGGCTGGCTTCAAACTCACAAGATCTATCTGCTTTTGCCTCAAGTGTGCTGGAATTAAAGGTGTGCATCACAACTCCTACCTCTTTTTATTGTAGTATTTCTTCTTTAGAATTTAACACATATATACAATGAAATATGGTCATTTACAATCCCCATTTCCCTCCTCCAACTCTCCCAGTATTCTTCCCTCAACTCGTCTCCCTTCCATTTCCATGTCCTAGTTTTTGAGAACTCACTAACCCCAGTTGCTGCTGCCACTATGTGCATAGGTGTAGGCCATCCAGGGAAGCATGAGGACCCTACAGGTGGAACCACTCTCAAAACAAATTATTCTCACTCACCCAGCGGCTATCAACTGCCTATAGATCTTCAGTAAGGGGTAGGACCTGGAGAGGACTGCTCTCATCTGTACCGAAACTTTCCCTGGCTTGGTTTTGTGCAGGTTTTAAGCAGGTAACCACAGCTACTGTGAGTTCGTGGGTATGATGGCCATATCATGTCCACAAGACATCATTTTAGAGGACTCTCCTCTGGTTCTTACATTTTTTTTCTGTGTTCTCTTCCATGATGTTTCTTGAGTGTACACATGAGAACACAAGTGTTTTTTTGTGTGTGTGCATGTGTGTGTGGTATGTTTGTGTGTGTGTGTTTGTGTGTGTGTGTGTGTGTGTGTATGTGTGTGTGTGTGTGTGTGTGTGTGTGTGTGTGAGAGAGAGAGAGAGAGAGAGAGAGAGAGAGAGAGAGAGAGAGATAGGTGTCCCGTTTAGGGCTGAGCACTCACAGTCACTTAATTACTCTCATCATTTTGATCAATTGTCTGTCTCTGTATTGGCTGCTGCCGACCAGCCATGTGCTTCTATTGCCATGTGATCTGTGACACATCAGCTATAAAACCCCATCCTAAAAGTTTGATTTCTAGGACCACTTCCATAACAATGATCTGTCATGCAGTATCCCTGGAAGCATCTGTAGGAACCAAACTTGACATATAGTGAATTTATTTAGTTACATATTCCCAGAAGCGGAGATGGGGAGATTCTCAGTAGTTGAACACTTACCTGCTCCTCTTCCAGAGAATTGGAGTTCTACTTCCAGTACCCACATTGGGTGGCTTAGAACCACCTGTAGCTCCAGCTCTAGGGAATCCAATGTCTTTTTCTGGTGTCTGTTTGTACCCACATACAGGCGTGCATACATGCACACACATATGAATAAAAAACCTGTAAAAATTACCCAGATCTAATTGAGAGAACAAGGAAAGATTGGAGAGTCAATACAAGGTGGGTTGTTAAGTTGACTCTGCGCAAATAGCTGGTGTTTGCCATACAGAGAATGCCCCAGGAAGCTATAATACGTTGCTCAGGGTTTTCTCCTTGAAGGAAAATAAGGGAACTAGTGTCAAGTGCAATAGGTAACAACTGACAATGAGGGCTGTATCAGGTACTGGGACATGATACGAGAAATGAGAATATTTTAATGGATAAGCAACCTAAACTCTGCATACCATTTCAACTCTAAGTCAGACACTCAAAATAACGATGGGCCAGTGACTGAAGATGGATTCTGTGGTGGGAAGTAAAACTGGGCTTAGTAAGCTGGGAAGCAAAACCTACAGAAATATGTTTCATTTTATTTCTGAAGTTATATGTATCTTATATTCTTTGTTAAGGCATCTCACTTTTAATTTATTTTTTGGTTTTGAGTTCTAGAAAATGTTCATGATTTTTCTTTTCCAACGTTATTTCTTCATTTTTTTCCTTCTGTTTTCTCCACAATATACCCTAACAACTCTCTATCTTATATAAATTTCATAATTTCTTCCCCCACTTATATTTCTATTCTGCTAGATTCTGAACATATCTTCAGACATTTCCTTGCTTTAGTGAGTCTGTCTCACTGTGTCTGATATCCTATGTGTCGTGTTTGATGTGGAAAGGACATGACCAATAAAGAGTAGCCTGTGTCATATAATAAAGCACACACATGCCAAAAGCCTGCAGAGAAAAGCTATTGTACCAGGACTCAGCTGGAAGGACTTTGTGACTCTGTCTAGGACAAACTTCTTGCACTATCCCCTTTAAATATCTTAATAAGATTTCTGCATCATGAAAATGGTACACATTTTGTTACACCTCTGTACATGGATATGTGTGGGGTCAGAATGACATTCCTTATGACTATGGTATTTTTACATATTTTTACTTTATTATTTTTATTTTACGTTTATGAGTGTATTGCATGCATGTCTGTAAGTGCACCTGTATCATACAATGCCTGCAGAGTCAGAAGATGGTGTTAGATTTTCTTGGAGTTACAGACTGTTGTTAGCCACCATGTGGGTGCTGAGAATTGAACTCAGGTCTTCTGCAAGGACAGCCAGTGCTCTTCACCGCTGAGCCATCTCTCTAGCCCCATACTATAGTGTTTTTAGTGGGATTGAAATTATATTTTCTACCTCTACAATTGGATTAAAAATATTCTTCTTTCTATATTTTTATTGAAGTTCTTTGTATTTTATATACAACATCTTAATCACCTTTAAACCCCTTCCCCCATTCACACCCTCCCATAGCTCCCCCTGCCCAGATTTCATGCATCCTGTCATTTATGTTAAGGCCTATAAGTCAAGTTAGTGTACACAGACATCCCTCAGTGCAAGTTCATTCACTGAGATCTAGTCAGACTATCTAGAGTCCCTCCCTTAAAGAAGATCAACTTTTCCTTGCCCATCAGTTATCAGTTGTCAGCCATAAATTTTTGGCTAAGATTGGGGCCTGTTGCACATTTCCCCAGGTCTGTGCTGGGTTTTTGTCTGCTTGAGTCTTGTGCATATTGATACCATGACTGTAGGTTCATGTGAACAAGTTCCCAGGAGACTGTAAGGCTATGATTCTCTATGGTCCTGCACCTCCTCCCCTGGCTCTTAAAATTTTTCTTTTCCCTCTTTCACAATGGTTCCTGAGCCCTGGGTGGGTGACGTTTAATATAGTAATCCTGCTCAAGGTTCCACACTCTTCAGACTCTTATCTATGCTTTGAACAGTTGTGACCTTTTGTGTTTATTGCCCTCTGTTACATGCAGGAGCTTTGTTGATGAAGAGCTGAGACATGCATTCTCTCTACCCCTTGTTCTGCTATGTTCCATGAGTCTTAGGTGTGGGGGTCCCATTGTATATGTGTCACTTAAGGTTGGGCATGTCACAGACACTTAATCTCTGTGCATGATCAGTTGTGGAACTCTGTAACAGTCTCTATCTGTTGCAAAAGAAAGCTCTTTGATGAGAGGTGACTGACATACTCGTCTGTAATATAAGGATCCATATTTAGCACATGGTAAGAAATTACATTTGTCTAGAATGTGACAGCCTTAGGGTTTTCTCTAATATCTATGATGTCTCCAGCCATGAGTGTTTGGCTATGTATGCAGTACTATACATGAATTTCCTCCCACTGAGTGGGCTTAAGCCCCATTAGGTAGCTATTGATTACCCTCAAGATGAAAGTACCATTACTACTTCAATATAGTTTGCTGTGACAGTCCTTGTTATGGTTTTTAGGCCTTAGTTTCGTCTTTAACTTTTATTGTGTAAACAATGTGCCTTTCCAGGCATTCATAGAAGAGGATGGGTATTGTAGTGTTTAGAATGAGGAATATTCCCCATAGGTTTCAAGTATTTGAACATTTGGTCAGTAGGTGGTGCTGCTTAGGGAGGGTCATGGGACCTCTAGAAGGTATGGCCATCACTGAGGAGTGGGCTTTGAGAGCTCATAGCCTTTTCGTAATTCCAATTGGCATCTCTGCTTCCTGTGCCTGCTTGAAAATATGAGTGCTCAGTTTTCTGGTCTGGCTGCCTCCTGCCATGCCTCCTCACCATGGTAGAGCAGTAAGTGCAATAAGCTCTTTGTATAAATTGTCATGATCATGGTGTCTTATCACAGCAACAGAAAACAGTCTAATATTACAGGACCAAACATTTTATACCAGGGCGTACTTTAAATGGTACAGTCTGGCAGGTACGTGTAGATGGATTTTGTGGTGGGAAGCCAAACTGGACTTAGTAATAAACGTGTGAAAATAAGCAGGAAAACAACTACTGTGTGGTAAGAATTACATTACTTCAGCACAGTGTGGAATGTTTGATATATTTTACATATTTTTCTGTCTTTTTGAGACAGGGTCTCCCTGTAGCCCTATTTATTATTGCAATAATATTGCAATACTAATGAGAAGTTAATTAATGTTAGAGATGAGGCAACTGCCAACGGTCCCAAAGCTTGTGTTCTGTAGTGATGAGCTACAGACCCTGCTTTCCGTAACACCAAAGTCAGTTCCTATGGTGCTAAAGAACTTTCCAGAGTGATGAGTGAAAAGGTCTACATTAACTAAGGTTGAGGAAGAAGAATGCACCTATGACCTATGAAGATTATGAGACAGAGACAAATTACATGAAATAATGAAGAAAAGAAGCTAAGAAAGGCAGAGGAAGGAGAAACGTGGATAAAATATCTTTTATAATTAAACTCTGATTCTAGGCTGTTGCTGTTCTCTGCCACTTTCTCTGTATACCACCTGACAGACCATCTCCCTCTCTGGGACTCATTTTCCCCTTGTATAAAATGAAAGACTATAGAAACAAATAAAAATAATACCATCCTTCTTAGACCAGATTGCCAGTTTCCCCAAGCCAGGCTCAATGACCAAAACCAGGGAGTAGGAACTTGTCCATTCTGTATCAGCGGGAGAAGAAAGGTGGAGAAGCCACCTCGGGCCAAACTCGTTAACAGTTGTTTCATTAATCACAGTTTGTGTTTTAAATTCAAAGACAATCTGTCCAATTAACATTAAAGCTCTGGCAGCCAGGAAGAGACCTTTAGGAAAAGGCAATTTGACACAATTGCTAATAACGCTTACATTTGAGAGAGTGGTTCCCAAACATAACATTCTCCTGGAGACAGCTGGGGACCTGTCCAAAGGAGGAATGTGGACATCTAGCACCCCCACCATTTGACCCCTCCTTTACACACAGCTTCATCTCTGTAGGAGCCTGGTATATGCCAGCTGTCTTAGCGAAACCAGTCTTCCAGAAGATGCCACTTTCAGAGGATGCCACTGTCATTAATGCCTTTGTGCCTATGTCCATTTGAGCCCACAGCACACATGCCTTCAGATTGGTATGTGGTTTGCTTTAATCTCCCAAGGATGACTTTCTCAGTATTAGTTATTTCAACAAATAATGCTCGAGGTGTGTTGAGCCTTGGGTTTGCATCTCACTTCAAGAAATCACTAACTTGGGTGTGTTTAATGCTTTTATTTTCAAGTAATGCTTACGAACGGCACAAAACATTCAAATAGTGGAAAGCATTAGACTGTAAGACCTAAATCTATTACATTTCTAGCTTCCAGCCTCCTTAGAGATGAGCAGTGACCAATGTCCTGTTTCCTCCTCCAAATTCCCATAAAAATGTGTAAATTAATAACCCAGGAAAGAATCCTCCCACAAATAGCCATATATTACACCTTCTTTTATATGTGACTGAACAATGTATCTTGGAGATTGTTCCATAGCAGCATGCATAGCATTCACTACAGTCATTACAACCTTGGATGGATAAATTTATGGCTTTGAAGTTCAGGGTTATCCGGCGTGAATTGGTATTAGAAGGTGGATCAAGGCTAACACCTGGCTGCAAGCTCTGCGTCCATGCCTATTCCCTGATGCATAGCACTTCAGACACTTTATTGTAATCGTCGGAGTATTTTGGAAATGATGGCAATTCATTATTGGCATCTGGTGGTGGAGCAGAATGTGTCAATAAAGAACTTGATGGTGGTACCTGGAGAACACAGAATCTAAAAGACTAAAAGGTACAGAATGGAAGATTTCTGTTCTTTTTCTTTAGAATTCCACAGAAAGCACAGATCAAACTCTATTGCAGATATTTAACATTATGTTGTCTTATACACCCCCGCTCTCTGTGTGTGTGTGTGTGAGAGAGAGAGAGAGAGAGAGAGAGAGAGAGAGAGAGAGAGAGAATGTGATCATACACATCTGGGCATGCATTCTATCTCAGCTCTGATCTTCTGACAGCCTAAAGACGCTGCTTAGAGTGAACCTGAGGAAAATGATCAAATTAGACACATTGCCTTTACGTAACCTGCAGAAAGCATCAGAAGGTCCCAGTTGTGCCAATTACTTTGAGGAATCTCATTACTTCCTTCAGTCTTTGTCACTCATCTGCATAATAGGAGCAAGAGACTGTTCCTGGATGGGATTCCGGTGGATCTTGAATGAGGGTGCTGTGAAAGCACTTTAGGAATGAATGGCTTTAAAAGCAAGACCAGGATTGAGGGGGACTGCATTTGATCAACCTTCTCCATGGATGCACTTTCTTGGACGCTTTTCCTGTGGTTGACATATTTCAGCAATAGAGACCAGGTAACAGAAGGTTCCGGGCAGACAGTTAGATAGGAGAAACAGGTAGATCTACAACTTGATTTTGGCGATCTGCCCATTTATGATAATATCTACCCTGTCTTTAGGGATTTGGTGAGCAGAGAGCCTGTGAAGAAACAAGTGAGGGTCACATGGAGTCTCGGGGCCCTAGAAAAAGTGACTGAGGGTGACAGTGGAACTGCATGGCTTGACTTAGTACTGTCTGATAGACTGAAAGAGAAGGGGAGACTGCTGTGCCAGGAATAGTCTCCAGTGGGGGTAACAACAACCTGTTCTACAGACAGTGGTTCATCTTAATGTGAAATAGGGTATTGGGGAATGGGAATACTGCACAATTTTGGAAAATGGCTAGCTATTCTTGGTTCACCCGAAGACAGTCCTAAATTCAGCTAATGGTACATTTTTTGCCCTGAAAAGCAATGGCTCAGGTAGTGTAGGGTGTGGGGCATGTGTATGTGCAGAGTCCTTTGGGAAGATCATACATGAAGAAGTGAGGCGAGATCAACAATGGAGCCCCAGCACTCCTGTAAATGCTCTCAGAGCCTGGCTTTCTCAGAGGGCTGGGCATCTGAGTGCTTACTGGTAATTACCAGCTGCACTCAGCTGCTCCGCAGGCTGAGATGGCAGGTGATGGTGCCTCCGGTGCCCCTCCCTGCTCCTCCCCTAGCTGACTCTCCTCAGGTGCCCTTGTCACATTTCTTACAGATTTTTTGCTGGGCCTGGTGTAGCAGCAGACACAACAGGGATGTCCTGTCCCGTTGATGCTTTTCTCCTACCACCCCCTTGGGCCCTTTGAAATACAACTAGAGGAGGGAAATGAAAGGAAATGGGTCATTAGATGCCAGAAGAGGGATGACCTTTGAAACACTGTTTCTGGGTGACATCTGAGAAATCCAAGCCTGCAATTTCCTCTATGAGTGTTCAGCCTCTTCGCATAAGTCCGTTAATGACAGTGTGGGCGATGGATGGAGACAGGGCAGTTGAAGCTTAAAATATATGCCAAGGATATATTAAAAGCCGTATAACTACCTAGAAGTGAGAGAAACAGGCAGGAGAGCAGAATAGACAGTGTTGAAATCTGCCAGTTTTCTATTAGGATGCTGGTGTCACTTCTGTTCATCTTTCTATTGTTCTGTACAGGATCTCATTGATTCATCATAACACTCCAAAATCCCTCCTCTTCTCTCTATTCTCCAAATCTCCATCCTAGGCTAGACCCTAATTACCTTTTTTCTTGAAAATTTTAGAAATAAGCTCCCAGCTCCTAGGCTTGCCACTTTCAATCTACTTTGCAGATGTCACCAGGTTGAACTTCCTAAAATATCACTTTGTACATGTCATTTTCTTCCTTAAAAATTTCAGTGACTTCCCATTGTTTTTAAAGAAAAGGTTAAAGTTTTATTCTGAATCAGAATCTTGTGCCAAACGTCAGACATTCTATGTCTGCTGGGAAGGCTAGAACCAGACCTTATTTATTTTTGTAGTTCTAGACTTCATGTGGGAAAAAGGATGAGGTCTTTAAATCTGATTCATAATAAAGGCACTGAATAAAGGCATCAATGAACTCACCAAGGGCACACCAAATACGACATGATTGGTACTTAATCCATCTTCCCTGAAGGAAGAGCTGAAGAGAAGCAGGCAGAAAACAAAATGTTCTATTAAGATAGGCACAAAATGTAGATGGGATCCAGTTGCAGGAAGAGGGTCACAATATCCATACAAGACAATAGGAACTTGTGCAAGGAGTTAAAGATGTGGATACGGAACAAAAAGCAGAGACAGGAGGCAGTGAGGGTCAGGCTAGAGGGAGGCTGAGGTGGCACCATGTAGATTGGGAAGACAGGTACTTAAGGACACATACTCAAGAAGAAGGGACTCAAGAACCCTGGTAAGAGGACCAGGAACAGAGATCCAGGTAGATGAGGAGCATGAAGCAGACAGCTGGGTAGCCATCAACTTGGATAAGCTGAGGTAGTGGAAAGAGTGGTTATAACAAATTTTATGTGAGTACTATTTCATTTTGGATATTAAGGATGTTGTTGAGACCTGAATGAAAGCTGAAGGCCCATTGATCAGAAAAATAATGCTAGATAATTTCACATACCATTACTAGGACTGAGAGAATTTCCTAAAGCCAATCTCCAGGCTAAGAAAATGTGTTTTATGTAGTCTAGATATCTCAGATTACTTTGGATATGTCAGAGTTGTATCAGAGGAAAGGGTTTATTGGGTCTTACAACTCCCAGGTCACAATCCATCAGTTAAGGAAGTCAGAATGGAATTCAACAGTAGTCTAGAGCCAGGAGCAGAGACCATGGAGGAATATGGCTTTCTGGCTTGATTTCTCTGTCTTTCACAGCTACCGTTCTTATACAGTCTAGGCCCACCTGCCTAGAAACAGTTTTATCCACACTGGACTGGGCCCTCCTCCATCAACTGGCAGTCAAGAAAATGTCTGATAGACACGACCACGGGCCAGTTTGATGGAGGAAATTCCTCAGTTGAGGTTTTTTCTTCCAAAGTGACTCTAGTTTGTGACAAGTTGAAAAAAACTAACCAGCACAGTTTTATTTTTCATTTAAAAATATTTTCTTTATTATTTTTATTTCGTGTGGATGAGTGTATTGCCTGCACATATGTGAGTTTACCCGTGTCATGAAGTACCTGTAGTGGTTAGAAGAGGGTGTCAGATTCCTCTGGAACTGGAGTTTATGGGTGGCTGTTAGCTGCCATGTGGGTGCTGGGACTCCAACCCGGGTCCTCTGATAGAACAGCTGCTGCTGTCAGCTGTTGAGTCATGGCTCCAGCTCCTTATTTCTTTCTTAAAAATTCTATCATGGATTTACCAAAGTAAGCTATGTTAACATTTCTGAGTAAGCCAACAATCCTTTTGACAAATACCCATTGAATGTCTGTGATATGTCACACACTGGCACTGTGTTTGGAACTTAGAATGCACCAGTGAATAAAAACTGAACAACATCACTGATGCTGTGAAGCTCCAGATATCCATGGGGGCTGCCAGTTTTTGATCTGAACACTTGGGTCAGAAATTGTTATGGTCATAAGTGATTGTTCAGGTGTCTTATAGTTATTGAGAAATATAATCTAGTAGGCATTGTCCTTGGAATCTGTTGTCAAGGGTAGATTTCATGTCAAGTAACATTAAACATCCCTCAGCTTTTGCTAGAAACTAATCATGGATCCTATTATTTTCAGTTCTTTGTTGTCTCATTTATTTTTGTTTTTACTGCTATTTTTGTTTGAAATCTTAAACATGATATCCCTCTGTCTTTTCATTTTACCATTAGAAATAAGGCTCCAATAAAACACCTAAGTAGCTTGTTCATAAATGTGTGAAGTCAGATGGTAACCTGTGAGGCCCTGTACACTTGTACCAGCTGTACTATTTGTCTTTTCCTGGGCCTCAGCTTCCTCATTGGGAAAGGAAATATCTAGTTCTCTCTGCCTGTTTCTGTTCTGAAGTGATAAGTGACTGTGGATGAGAGCTTTAGGCCTTCCTGAGACAAACCTACCATGGGAGACATAAGGCATGAGAAAAATATCTCTCCCTTCTCAGTGTGCAAGTGCCCTCACTGGAGTGGAAGATGAACTGTTCTTAGATGAGTTCTTAGATGAGAGGATGGGAAGGTTGAGTGGCAGGGAGAAGGTTAGACTCCAATCAGGACAGGCATAGGACAGCTCTGCAGATTGAGATAGTGATCACAGACTGTCTGGCAGTGTATCTTCAGAGAAGGTTAATGCTCCTCAAGCCAGGGATGCCACAGAGTGGTCTTTTACCTGGAAGACAGCTGTAGAGGCTGCCATTAAGCTCACGATGTGGGGACAAATGCCAATTCCAGGTTGTGTCAGTGTAGGAGATTTACTCATATTTCTGTTAGAGTCCATGTCTGCAGCATCCCCCCACCCCCAGCGCATCAAAAACTCATAAGACAAGACTCTGGGGGCCTCTCACAAACAGGAATTGAGTCAGCAGCTGCTGCCCAGGCCAAGAGGAGACAGTTTCAACATAGTCTATTTCCCCCAGATAAGTTTATAATATAAACAGGCCCCTGCACCCCTGACCCATTTGCTGTAAGAGCTGTCTTAGCAAAAGCTGCTTCCTCCTGATAAGTTTCATAATGTATAGACACCTGCCTCCTGCCAAATTATTTTTCCTGCCTTCCACATCCCCTAACCCCCTATAAAAGCCTCCAGCCAGCAGCCTGTAGACTGGTGGTCTTTCCTCAATCCTAGAGTTTGAGAGACACCCCAGGCAACTTCCCAAAGGAGCCTTGCTTTTACTGGAGTCTTTCTGAGTGGTGATTTTTCCCAGTTTAAATATCATATGGTGCCGAAACCTGGGACACTGCCATTGGGAGGTTGCCGGTGAAGGACTCCACTCTACCTGACTGCAGCTACCGGACCCCCACCCACACCACTGATTTGGCTTTGGGGTACATCCTGACTCTCCTTTTTCTTCTCTCTGTTCTTTCCTCTTTCTCTCTCTCTCTCTCTCTCTCTCTCTCTCTCTCTCTCTCCTTCACCCTCTATGCCACTTCTCCACTTTCATCTTCTCATGCTCTGTGACTGAGTTTCTCTTTTCCAGTCCCTTTCTCTTCCTACCAAGTCTTAGACTCTCCCTGAGCTTCTCTTCCTACCAGGTCTTAGACTCCCCCTTCCCCTCTCCTCTCACTCTCAATACTTCACATTCAGCCTCCTACTCTGCCACCTAGCCATGCCAAGCTCTCACTCCTGGGCTTTCTGCTTGAGTCATAAAATCACATTGGTGTGTCAGAAAGCTCCTTCCTTCTCTGGTTATGGGACACCATTTCCAGAGACAGGAACATGCTCACCTTCCTGTCCAGGACAGGAACTTGCTCTTTCCCTTCCTGGTGATCACAGGATGCTGCCTCCAGGGATAGGGAGCATGTTTTGAGCCTTCATTGGTAAGGGACACCTTTCTTGATGTTGGTTCCACACACTCTTGCTTGGCACGACCCATGGCTCATGCCCCTTCTTCTTTTCCCTCCTTCCTTTTTCCCATATCCTGCACCTTCCTGCCTGAAATCTTAGCTGCCATCCCTGACTCCACTTCCTGTGGAGAGAAGGTCCTTATTATCTCCTCCTACAAACTTTCTCAATTACTTCTCTATCTCCTCTGTGCTATATACATAATCTGTCACTATAGGAACCACTCAGTCTAAACCTGAGGTTCTCACACCTCTTGCTTGTCTTTTCAAGTCCCTAAAGCAACTCAGACTTTCAGATACAATTAGGCCAAAGCACCTAAAATTTTTGTGTACTACTGCCTGGCCCCAGTATATGTTGGACAATGACTCCATTTCAACAGACACAGGAACCCTAGACTTCAGTATTTTAAGAGACTTACATAAGTTCTGCCAACGTAGCAGGAAAAGGTCCAGGCTCCCTTATATCCAAGCCTTTTTTGATCTTCATGCTAACCCCTCCCTTTGTGCCTCTTGTTCCTCTCATCAAGTCCTCCTCTCCAAGACTATTCTCTTGGAGCCCTCTGCTCCCCGTCCATACTCCTCCACCTCAGCCTTTGATCCCAACACAGGACATGAACATTCCCCAATTAGAACCTAATCTCAACTTTCTCCTTCCCCTCAATCTGAGGCACAGCTGGCTCCTTTTCCAGCTCAGACTTCATTATATCTTCCCCTCCTCCTTCCTCCAGCCCCTGAGCCAATCCCAGCTCAACTGCTTCCTGCACTTCAAAGCCTCTCCTCGTGGCCTTCCCCTTCTCCCCTGCCCTGCTGCTCTTTGTCTCTTACTCCTCCAGCCCCTGAGCCAATCCCAGCTCAACTGCTTCCTGCACTTCAAAGCCTTCCCCTTCTCCCCTGCCCTGCTGCTCTTTGTCTCTTACTCTCATACCCAACTTGACCATTAAGGAAATTCAGGGTCTTAAACAAATTCTCGCCATTTGCCCCTCACAATCTCCCATTCTCACCCCTAGCTCCAAAAATCCTTTTATTTCTCCCATATCTGCCTGTACTCCCATTCCAGCCCCAGCCCCTATCTCTTGTACACCTATGCCCCCTTGTGGACAAGACACTCCTCCCCATTCCCCCACTTCAACTTCTCCACACTTCCCTTATCTTCCTCCACCAGACCCTGCTCCGTCCCCTGTGTCTTGTCAGACCCACTCCTGTGCTCAGTCCCAGCCCCCTACCATGCATGGTGACTTCCCCCTTAGGGAGGTGGAAAAGTAGAAGGAACTTTCAAGGTTCATGTCCCATTTTCCCTTGGTGACCCATCCCAGCTTGATTGCAGAATAGGCTCTTTCTTTATTGACCCCACACATATCATAAAAAATTTCAAATATATCACCTGCATCTATGACCTGTCTTGGCATGACATCTTTATGATTCTCCAGTCTACCCTCACCTCCAATGAAAGATGTAGGGTCTGGACAGCAGCACAAGAGTGTGCGAATGAACTTTATGCTACCAACCAGACCCATCCCATCGGTGCTGAGGCAGTTCCCCTACTTCCACTTGGGGGATCAGGAAGGACCTTCCCCAGGTAGGGCAGCAAGGGATCACATGATCACTTTCTTCCCGATGGGCCTTCAGAGAGCTTCACCTCCTAAGGTAGTTCACTTTGAAAAGCTTAGGTTAATTACCCAGGGCCCTACTGAAACCCCTGCTCAGTTTAAGGACAGACTTACTGATGTCCTAGTCCAGTATACCACGTATGATCTGGAGTCCAGAGAGGGATGGCTTATGCTCAACCACCGTTTTATCTTATAGTCGGCCCCAGATATTAGAAGGAAACTTAGATGCCTAGACAAGGGCCCTGAAACCCCCACAGGAGCTCTGTTAGACAGTCAGGGTTTTTAATAACCAGCAGGAACAGGAGAGGGCAGATAGACTCACCCTGTCCAAACAAAGGTACCACCTGATGACTGTAGTACTGAGGGCTCCAAAGAAGATGACAGACACTACTGGGGCCCAATGACTGCTGCAAGGACCCTGCTTCAAATGCAGATTCACTGGACACTGGGCAAGGCAATGCCCCAACCTGTGGCTGCCCCCTAGACCCTGTCCTCAGTGTGGGCAACAAGGTCACTGGAGGGCTGATTGTCCTTTGCAGTCCCAAGGTAGGCCACTCACCTCCCAGACCCAGCCTACTTTACAGGGTTCAGTGAACAACCTCCTGGGCCTGGCAGCTGAAGATTGATGGGCCCTGGCTCCTCAGCCCCTACCTCCTCAATGACCATCACCATGGAGGAGCCCAGGGTAGCAGCTATGGTGGTAGGTAAGACTTTTAATTTTGTTTTGGACACTGGTGCTTCATGGTCTATTCTTCCTTCCTACTCTGGTAGAGTTTTTCCCTTACAGATCTCCATGGTGGGGTTTGATGGGAAGCCCCATAACCCCCAAAACAACAGGACCCCTGTCCTGCATATTCTGGGATACTCCCTTAACTCGCTTTTTTCTAATCATTCTCAGCTCCTCTACTTAGCAGAGATCTCATGCAAAAGCTCTCTTTGTCCATTTCCCTCCCCTTCTCCACAGTCTTCTTCCTTCCTCCTACCTCCTCCCCCTATAGCCAGGAAATGGCCAATCCCTGCTTTTGAAGTTTATCTCAAGGTCTGGGATACCTCAGCCCAAGAATTAGCCTCTCACCACACTCTTATCTGCATCTCCTTAAAGGACCCCTCCCTATTTCCCAGCAGGCCCCAATGCCCAATTGCACTCAAACACCACCATGACTTAAGCCCATAATCCAAATACTTATAAAAGCTAACCTCCTCAAACATACTCACTCACCCTACAACACTCCCATTCTCCATGCCTTCAAACCTGATGGCACCTATCATTCAGTCCAGGACCTCCACCTCATCAGCATGGCAGTTGTCCCCATTCTTCCAGGAGTTCCCAACCCCTAGACTCTCCTTTCTCATATCCCCTCCTCTACCACTCACTTTACTGTCCTAGACCTTATGGATGCTTTCTTCTTGGTACCCTTACACCTAGACTCTCACAACCTCTTTGCATTCACCTGGGAGGACCCTGACATGGGGATGGCTTCCCAATTAACATGGACTGTCCTGTCCCTGGGGTTTCAGGATAGCTCTCACCTCTTTGGACAGGCTATAGCCCAGGATCTAACCTCCCTAGACCTCAACCCCTCCATCATCCCGCAATATATAGATGACCTAATTCTTTGCTCTCCATCACTCTCAGTCTCCAAGACTCACACAATCAGACTCCTCAGTTTTCTGGGGGATAGGGGATATATACTATCTCTGGATAAGGCACAGCTTTATCCCTCAAGTCAAGTACCTGGGGTTCCTTCTCACACCTACATCCCACCACTTAACTATAGATAGAACAAATTACTGAAGGTCTTTAAAATCCACCACAACTAAGGAGGACATCCTGTCTTTCCTAAGCATTGCAGGGTACCTGTGCACCCGGATTCCTAATTTTGCCCTTCTAGCAAAGCCAGTCTACGAAGCCTCCAAAGGAGACTACCCCACCAAGCCCATCAAGCCTCCAGGACCAGTAATATCAGCCTTCCATACTATCTGGGAGGCCCTCTTAAAGGCACTGGTTCTAGATCTCCCCAATGTGGGATCTCTAGTTTTCCTCTATACAACTGAAAATAAGGGCTTTGTGTTGGGGGTCTTGGGGCAAATTAAGGGACCCACTTTTTCCCCAGTAGCTTATCTCTCTAAACAGCTGGATACCACCATCTGGGGATGGCAGCCTTGGTACAGCCCTCCTAGCCTAGGAAGGGCTTAAGCTCACTCTGGGTCAGCCCATCTCTGTCTTCTCCCCCATCAGCTTAAGGATTTACTAACCCACTCATCTCTTGCTCATCTAGCTCCCTCCAAACTACAACTTTTTCATGCCACCTTTCTTGAGCTGAGAAAGGGAGTCTTTCCATGTAGTACCAAGCCCCTTAGAGCTATCTGGACATGGTGGACTGCAACCTTAGCAGCAGGGTCCCTCAACATTGGAGCACTGGGTGTTGGTTTGATTGGTGATGTTATAAACAGGAAGGAGAATGAGAAATGGGCCCTGCAGAGGGGTGCAGAGGAAGCAGGTGGATGCATCAATACTAGAGAAAATCTTTAGGAAGTTGAGAGACAGGGAAAGGACATGATCCCAGGAGAAGCTGTGGGAGATGTTAAAATGTTGGAGCTGTTCTATTGTCTGGCCCCTTGCTTGGTATAGGGTCTCTATGGCCTTTTGGGAGTGGGAATTTTGAATTGTTTTTAAATTTTTATCCTCATACGGACTTGAGAGGTATTGTGGTCCATGCCTGCTGCTGCAATTTGGTCAGTCCATGTGTGTGGATTAGTTATTTTAAATAATACCTATTTACATTTGATGTTGGGCCAGGTGCCTTGGATATAGGCAAACCATTTTTCTGGGGTATCACAATTGGGGCCAAACATTAATTGACCCAATTTTTCCCCTAGTATGTCTTCCCAAGTTTTTCCTTTTACAACCCATTGGTTAAGTGTAAACTGGCATGATCCCCCTATCATTGTGTTGAATGGAAGCCAGTGGTATTTGAATGACCATAAGGGGCATTCTTCCCACCTCCCAAGGTCTTTGCATTTAGCACTCATTTGGCCTGAGATGAAGCACAAATATCTAGAGTAGAATGTGTCCTCCTCCCCAAAGTTAAAGACCACTGAGACTTCACTGCAGGAGTCGAAAAGACATGTTGTAGACCTGAGCAACTCTCGTGGTTCTTGTCACTAATTTCCCATACTTCTAACTTAGAGGTACAGCTTGGGTGCATTGGGAAATGGCTTGTGTCATAGAGGTTAGGGAGTTGATGAGAAGTATGACTAGTAGAAGGCTAATTCTTGGATGGAGGTTAAGGAGGGGACCCTTGAGAGTTTGAGTTTGAGGGGGCCATTACTAGTCACCTGGTACTTGCTGTGTTCCCTGGGAGGCTTTAATTTGGAGAGGTGGATCCAGCCAGGCTGCTCTAGGAGTTTAGCTGCCATTGGAGTAGACAGGATCACCAGGTCCACCGTGGTTGTAGATCCCCTTCACCCTTTTCTGTTGGGTGTTGGCTTGCAGGTAGGCATCTCCAGGCTGCAGTTTGTGGTCAATCTTGTCCTTAGATGCCTGAGGAATAATTTGGTCTACATGTTCTCTGAGCAGTTTTCTTAGGAGAGTGAAGGTGGGTAAATAGTCACGAAGGGGTAAGGGGTGTTGGAGTGAGAGGTCATTTAGAAAGATGGGTATTCTGTATATAAGTTCAAAAGGACTGAGGAAAGAGGGGATTCATGGGATGGCCCATAATCTAGTGAGGGCGAGTCAGGAGGGTTACCCAGGATTGATGTAGTTCTAGGGGGAGCTTGGTAAATTGATCCATAAGAAGGAATTACCTCGCTCTACTTTTCCTGAGGATTGGGGATGGTAGGGAATATGTAGCTTCCACATTATTCCCAGGGACTGAGACTGTCTGGGTTACTTTGAAGTTAAAACCCGGACCACTATCTGATTGGAGGGTGAGGGAGAGGCCAAAGCAAAGTGGGGAAGAATATTCTGAATTAAGCAGGTAGCCACTATGTCTGCCATCTCTCCAGTTGTGGGGAAGGATTCTCCCCACCCCAAGGAGGTATATGCCCAGACTAGAAGGTACTTAAGTTTTTTGTAGGTAGGCATGTGGGTAAAATCTATTTTCCAGTCTACTCCTGGGATGGCTCCCTGGTGTTGGTGAAGTTTGAAAGATGGAGGAGGATGGCCTCTACCCTTTGGGGAGACAATGGCGCATGTGGGTCGTTGTCTGCTGACCTCTGTGAGGAATGTAAAAAGTCCAGAGCAATAGGTGAGGGGCTCCAGGAACTTGTAAAGTGGACAGGCACCTACATGAAAGACCTTATGTAAATGTTTTAAGACGGAAGAGGTTTGTCCCTCGGGCAGGCAGTACTTGTCTGATAGAAGCAACCATCCCTCCAGCCCTTGGGTGACCCCCATGTCCAGGAGGCTTTTGTGCTTTTGGGCAGGATAGGAAGGGATCATTCCTGTTGGTGCCAAGAAGTGTAAACCCCCAGGGGAGCAATGGGCCATGCTGGCTTCCCTTGCTGTCTGTTCTGCCAGGTCATTGCCTCTAGCTATGGGATTGGTGAGAGGCTGATGCCCCCTAAAACGGATTATAGTTGCCTTAGCTGGGAGGTAGGAGGCCTCTAGGAGTTTGAGAATTAATGGGCCATTAGTTATGGGGTTCCCTTGGTAGTAAGGAGACCCCTTTCCTTCCACACCAAGGCATGGTGATGAAGTATGTGGAAAGCATACTTAGAATCTGTAAAAATATTAACTATCTGGCCCTCGGCTAAAATCAGGGCCCTGGTAAGTGCCAGGAATTTGGCTTTCTGTGACATGGGCCCAGGTGGCAGTGGTCCTGACTCAATGAAATCTGTGAGGGAGACTATGGCATAGTGAGGGACTCCATTGGAGTTAGGGTCGAACTTCCATCCACAAACCAAGTCAGGGTTGAGTTAGGTAGGGACTCCGGGGAGATTAAGGGGTCCTGGAAGAAGAGTTCCTGAAGGGTTTCCAGGCACAAGTGAGTGAGTTGTTCAGTGGAAGGGAGGAGGGACTCAGTATTGAGAGGAGGGCAGGAGTCAAGGGTAAGTGAGGGGTTTTCAGTGGGGGCCTCCTGCTGTCTGCCTGACTTACCTGGAAAGTGCCACCAAGCACAGATGCCTGACCTTATTTGGAACATGACCTTTGGCATAGTTACCTGCAATAAAACCATGCCCAGTTTCTTTCTATATGATAATTGGGCATTGTCCTATAGTCAGATGATAGGATCACCTACTGTATGTAAATAAAGCATACTATGAACACCTATCAGCTGAAGCTTTGGCTGCTGCCTCCACACTATATTTTTCCTTAACCCCCACTGAAGAAACAGAGCTGTATCACTGAATCTGACTCTCTGGAAGTCTTTTCCATCATGCTCACTGGCCATCCTGACCCCATTCGTCGCTTCTGCTCCCTTTGTCCTCATGGATTGGTGGCCAACAGCCCTCGAGGGGAGGGAGAGACCCACACTCCAAGAGCCCTCTGAGGCTGCAGTCCCTGTCTGTTCCACCCCTATACCTTAATCCAACAGAGTGCTGGGCTCCCCATACCTCTGATTGCCTCCACTGTTCAATTCACAGTGCTACAGTTAGGGGAAACACTAGCTCCAGGACTGCTTTTTCTCTGCTCCTCCAAAATATATACATGTATCTCCCCACAAGTTAAAGATACCTGCACTCCAGTTGTTCCCATACCCACATTAACCCTATATATCTCGGGAGAAGTGCATGATTTTCTTTCCACAGAAACAGAAGGGACCAGAAAAAAAGGTCAGTTACCCTGAAAGTCCTGGTGGGAATCAGCCTGGAATCATCAGTAGCAGTTACTGGACTCCTGGCAGGGAGCCTAGGACACACTCTGATCTCAGCACCTCTCCCAGGAGATCTAGGACCTCAGGCAAGAACTCACCATGGTGGTTGAGGCAACAGTCCAGTCAATTCAGATCTTACAACAACAGTTGTCCTCCCTGGTTGAGGTCACCGGCAGAACAGACTAGCCCTGGACCTGCTAACCACAGAAAAAGGGGGTACCTGCATGTTCTTAGGTGAGGAATGCTGTTACTATGTCAACCAGTCGGTAAGATTGAACATAATATAAAACACCTCCAGCAGGTGGTCAAGAATCTCTCACTCAAAACCTCACAATACCAGCAATCCCCCAATGGGATATCCTCACAGGACTGTCACCATGGCTGCTGCCCCTGCTAGGACCCCTGCTTTCCATCACCCTGGTGTTAACCATTGCCCCCTGTCTTTTCAAATATTTTCAGGGCCAGATACAACAACTGATTCATACCAATTTTAATGAGCTGTTACTCTCTTTCCCCCCACATGTGTATGAATGCCTGTCGACCACTGAGGACCTTGTTCAGATGCACGAGGTGGAGACTCCCATTGCCTGATCTTACTCTAACTCCCAGGCTCTCCCCATGCCAACCTTGACCAGCAGGAAGTATCCAGATGAGAAACACCACCCCCATCCTATAAAACAAAAGGCTGGACTGTTAAGAGTCCAGGTCTGCAGCATCTCCCCCCCCCCCAATGCAGTAAAGCCTCACAAGACAGATCCTGGGGGACCTCTAGAAAACAGGAATTGAGTCAGCAGCTGCTGCCCAGGACAAGAGGAGACAGTTTCAACATAGTCTGTTTCCCCAAGATAAGTTTAGAGGACAAACAGGCCCCTGCACACATGACCCAATTGTTGCAAGAGCTGTCTTAGCACAAACTCCTTCCCCCTGATAAGTTTTACAATGTATAGACCCCTGCTTCCCCCTGAAACTATTTGAATCATTTTTCCCACCTTCCACATTTCCTACCCCTCTATAAACTTTTCCTAACCTCCAGCCAGCAGCCTGCAAACTGGTGGTTTTTCTTTAATCCCAGAGTTTGAGAGCCACCCCAGGCAACTTCCCAAGTGAACCTTGTTTTTGCTCGACTCCTTCTGAGTGGTGATTTTTCCCGGTTTACCTATCAATTTGGCCCAAATTTGTTCTTCTGTTTTGCAGCTAGGAACTCAAGAGCATAAGGATTTGTGGCCAAGAACAGAGAGCACAGACAGCAGAGCTGTGGCTAGGCACTAAGACATCTGAATACTGAAGGAACTTCTTGTTTCTCAAATAAAACCCAACTTCTCTATTGTCTGCTTATTACCTCATTTAATAAAATCTCCCCTTCCACTTGCCCTCATCCTCTCTCTCTTCTCCATTTCTGTGTCCCTCTCACTCTCCCTCTCTTCCCCCTCCCTCCATTTTTAAAAATCAAAATAGGGCTTTGCTTTGTAGTCCAGGCTGTCCTGTAACTCATGATGCAGCCCAGGCCTGTTTCAAACTCATGTAAATCCTCCAGCTTCAGCTTCTCATGTGCTAAGATAATAGTTATGAGCTAGCAGCTCAGCTCCAATTATTCCTTTTCTTCAATCACCTACTCACTTAATATTTCAGAATAAATTAGATGTGGTCCTAAAAGCTCTCCCTCTTAGGTGTCATGGAATCTGATACTTAAATATTGTGAAGGTGTGACTCACTAAACCTCTGCATATTTTTCAGGGTTATTTTGTAAATGACTAAGTGTTTATAATGAAAGATAACTTTGGCATGAATTTTCAACATAAAAACACCCTAATCAGTTTATCCTCTTCACTCTGCATCTAGTCAGAGTTCTTTCAACAATGGAAATACTAAAAGCCTTCCTCGTCCCTTATTCCAGAATATTACGTCTGAGCCTTATAATAGCTATTGGCCACCAGCCCATACAGTGTCTTACCTTGTGGCCTGACTTATGCTCCACACCCCTTTCCTTCTCCCAGTTCTACCTTGGTCATTTGAAATATGGTTATTGGCTATAGAAATTCAGGCAGGCTCACTTGTCTCTGTCCTTGAGAATAGATTGGCCTTGAGCAAATTATTTAACTATTTTTGTCTCAGTTTGATATTTGAGAAATGAAAATGAAGATAATTTTGTTTTTAATTAAAAATTTTATATTTATTTATTTTTCTTTTATGTGTTTGAGTGTTTTGCCTGCATGTGTGTAGGTGCACCCATGTTGTGCAATGCCGGTGGAGGCCAGAAGAAGGTGTGGGAGCCCATGGAACTGGAGTTACAGACAGTTACTAGTCATTGTGTGTGTGCTGGAATCTAAACATTGGTCTTCTGCATGAACATTCAGTGTTTTTAACTGCTGAGTAATACCCTCTGTGTTTCCACCTACTGTGTGCCAAAGCTACTACTTTACACAAATTATTTCATTCACCTATGATATACATTCTTAGTATTCCTTCCAGTTTACAGGTGAAAAGACAGGGTCAGAGAAATCCTAGAATTAATCAATTAGACGAACATTTCAATGATCATTAGCTCAGCTCATGTGGCTGTGTTCTGTTGTAGCGATGTGCTCTGCCATTCATCCTCAGTCATGGCCATCCTGACTCCTAGGTATGACTCACGTGCCTGGAGACAACATTAGTTGTTACAAGCTGGGAGGGACACTACTGGCATCTAGTAGGTAGAGGCCAAGAATTCTACCAGGCACTCTGCAGTGTCCAAGGCAACACACCCCAAACAAATAATTATCAGGCCCTCAGTATCAATGATGATAAGGTTGAGAAATCTTGCTATGTTGTATTGCACTGTACGTCATTTACAGATTTCTTTCTTTTAGATGGACATAATATGCTGCTCTCAATGAGTTGAATGCATAGTGAACAGTTAACCAATGCCCTCCATCATTACTGCTACTTCTAAACTCATTTCTCTCTTTGCCTTCTCTTCTTTGGAGGCTGCCACAGATGCCTATTCCATGGTGGTAACATTTTCTTCTTCTCTTTCCATAACTCTTTATTAAGTGTTTAGTACTCATTAATTTAGTCACACACACACACACACATGCACACACTCACACAAACTTTGCTTTTCTTAGCTGACAATATTACAAGGAAAGTAATTGTGCTTCTTTCCTTCTGGACCTCCCCATGCTGTTGCTGCGCCCGCCCATTTCCACTGTGTCTGAGAAAAGGGGACAGCCTTGTGAAGTGAGTTCAGTAGAGACCATTGAATTTGTTTTATAACTGAAGAAACAAAGTCCCCAAGCTATTTAAGATCTTGTGAGTTATAAATGACAGAGTTTGTGTTAGAGCTCACCTCAGAGTTCAGCACTAGTTTGCTTAGCTGCTATTCAGGTAAGCACTACATCACCAGAATTGTTACTTATTCCTATACAGAAAAGGCTCCAGGGAAACCTTTGATCTCAAGAACCCAAACCAATAAACAGGCTTCGGTGTCTTTCAAGATCAGAACTGCCCATACTTGGTATAGGATACACATGCACATGTGGGAAAGAGAATGACATGAAATCAAATCATTTCAAGGAAGTCGGGCAGCTGCAATTGAATTTGAATTCATTGGTTGGTCAGCATTAGACAAATCTGTGTCATCTTTTTGTTCTTCATATTTGTTGTTTGTAAACCGAGGACATAATGACTGTTTTGATAACTTGTAACTTTGTTATGGGAAATATATAACATGTGGTCAATGCTTGTCTTTCACAGTAAGATGCACTACAAAATACTGTAAATTCTGAATTAGTCCATTTGGAACCAGTATTTCCTTTTTAGGATACTTTGGGTGTATTCCGACTTTCTCTTGTATAAATAATATTATAATGGTTTCTGATTCAAGTCTGGCCAAATGTCTTTTGGCTAAAGTTATTAGTTAAAGTCATTTCTCAAAATCAGTATTTCTAAAAGGAATAGAGTTAGGTGTCTGTAGGTCTCTGGTCATAAAATTTTCACTAAAATATCCACTGTGATCTTGTTTCATGTGTGTTTTTGCATACAGACACCTGATTTTATGTATATTGCCAGTGGATATGACATTAAATTAATATTACCACTAACACTGAATTCACAGCCAGCAGCGTTATGACTGAGATGTTAACAAAGCATGTCTAGCACTGGCATTTCCTCTTTAGAGCATGTTGCAGATTGTACTTATTAACAGCAGGCAGTGATTGAACACTAAGCTTGCAGGACATTTTAAGCAGTGAGATCACCACCAAGAAGCAGAGAAGGACAAGGACAAGCCATCAGACTGATGGACAAAAGGACACTTGTTTGCAGAACGAGAAGACCACAAGGTGGAATGTAGCATTGTTGCAGCTTCGCTGGAAATGCCAGATTGCTCAGTTTATTCATGGCTTGGCACATGTCTGTCAGTAAAAAAGAAAAACATAATGGTATTGATCTGGGAGCTACAAATAAGTTTTGTTAAGTAGATAAACTTTCAAATATTGAAAAATGAACACTGTCTGCATGTAAGTTTTGAAGCGCTCGTAAACAATAATACAAGGATAATAAGCAATTCAGAACTGAATA
>NW_008338996.1:5518005-5542404 GCF_000622305.1 Nannospalax galili | reverse complement strand
ATATATGAAAAGAGGTTCATGAAGTGAAAACCAACATGCAGTACTCCCAGAAATCCGAAGAATAGACGAACTGAAGAGGAATCACACTATCACCTATTGTAAAGGTGTGGGAGCCACAGGGACTCTGGGTATCGCTTGTGGGGGTGCATAATTAGTACAACCACTTTAGAAATCTATGTGGCATATGTGTTGACTCTGAAAGTTTGTCATTTCTTTGTAGGAGTAAGAAAGAGGTAAGTGACTATCTCTGAGCTCTGTCTCTCGGGGTCTCTTGTGCTATCAAGCAAACCGTATAACATATCTTTACGTGCATTTATTATTATCATGGAGGGGGAGAAGAGGGGAGTAACAGAGGAATGAGTACCCAGTGCCTAGCCTGGCACCTCCATCACCCTGCTCAGAGCCCGCCCTATCAGACTGCACCACACCCATAGTCACCGCTAGCATTTGCTCATACCTCATGGGCCAGCAACCTCACCCCAGGTCCATAAGTGTCGGGCCATTCTGTCCTTGAGCTGCTGCACAAGGCTGTGGGTTCCCCATGTCACCCTTGTGTCTTCTGTTCCAAGATGGTGCCCTATAGTCCCTCAGTAGACCACACTCCTCGGCAGGCCCTGCCCCTTGGAAGAACTAGGCAATTGGGAGACAGCGACCATGTAGTAGAAAGAAATGATGTGGTTAAATTCACAATGGGCTATTGTATGGTAAGAAAGAATGAAGAGACTCAGGGTAGATTTAACAATATAGATGACCCTTGGAAACATGGTTTTGCACTAGAAATCAGGAATGTAAAAGAGGATATACTGTGAAGTGTCACTTGTATAAATTCCCCAAACAGGAAATCCTTATCTCTATGTGTTTTTCTCTCTTCCCCTTCCCCTCCCTTCCCTTCCCACTTCTTCTCTTTTCCTTTCTTTCTTTTTTCTTTCAGAAACCATATGATCACTTCAATCAATGAGGAAATTCCTTTGACAAAACCCAATATCCTTTCCTAATTAAAAAAAAATTCCTTGAGAGACTAGAGATGGAGGGAGCATATCTTAACATCATAAAGGCAACTTTATGATGAACAAACTTCTAGCAAACATCATGTTAAATGAAGAAAAATTCAAAGTATTCCACTAAAATGAGGACTAACACAACTATACTCTCTTCACCTCTGCTCATAATAGTGCTAGAAGCCTTTGCTAGAGCAATAAGACAAGAGAAAAATAAAGTTATAAAAATATGAAAAGAAGTAACAGCATCTTTATTTGTAGATACTATCACTCTATACGTAAAAATTCTAAAGATTCCACCAGAAAACTCCCAGATCTCATAAACAGTTTCATCAAAAT
Source organism: Nannospalax galili (assembly GCF_000622305.1). Taxonomy (NCBI): domain Eukaryota; kingdom Metazoa; phylum Chordata; class Mammalia; order Rodentia; family Spalacidae; genus Nannospalax; species Nannospalax galili. Next base: position 5,541,067 of record NW_008338996.1, on the reverse strand, counting down.
AACCAGATACACAATTAACATACTGAAAACAGCAGCCTTTCTATATACCAATAATAAAAATACTAAAAATAGAAAAAATGACAACAATACAGTGGCCTCGAAAATAACAGAATAATCCAAAGGAAGTTAAACACATTTACAGAAAACTTTACAACACCAGAGAAAGAATTTGAGTAAGACATTAATAAATAGGAAGACTTCCCATGCTCGTGTATCAGAAAAATTAAGTCCAAATGGATTTACAGCTTCAAAGTAGGATCTGAAAATCAAAACTGCAAACATAGAGAATGGTGTGTACATTTCAAAATACAGGCACAGCTCAGGAAATAAGGCCGATGGTCAACAAATGGGACCTAATGAAATATAAAAGGTTATATATAGCAAAAGAAACTGTCCTTTGAGTGAAGAGGCAGCTCATAAGATGGGAGAAGACCTTGGCCAGCTATGCATCTCTCAGAGGATCAACAGAAAATGTAAAGACCTAAATGAAACTGAACATCAAGAGATCAAACAACCCAATCAAAAAGCTATAGAGCAGAACAGAGAGTTCTCAAGTGAGGGAATAAAAAGAAACTGAGTACATATCTCTGCTGGTAAAACACTTGCTGTTCAAGCTTCAAGAACTGAGTTCAAATTCCCAGAATTCATCTCAAGCCAGCAATGGATTCTAAGATGAGATGGGAGATGGAGGCAGGTGAAGGGCCAGATCCCTGTTAATCAGCTGGCTTGGCAACAGCAAACAATAGAGGAATCCTCTCTCACACAAGGTAGAAGAATTGGGTCCACAACTGAGTTTCCCTTCTGACCTCTACATTCACACTGTGGCTCATGAACACACAAACTCACCCACATGAATGTAGATACGCACACATGTTTGCATATAAGTCATAGACACAAAGACAAAAGATTTTAAAAGAATTGCAGGTAATTAATAAATACCTGCAAAAGTGTTCAATTTCCTTAGACATCAGGGAAATGAAAATTAACGCTACTATGATATTCCATCTCACTCCAGTCAGAATGACTATCATTGTCATCATCAAAAAAAGCAATAACAACAATTATTGTCAAGGATATAGTGATAGGTGAAAGCTTTATTCAGTGTAGTGGAGTGCGAATTGGTGCAGTCACTGTAGAAATCAGTATGGTTTATTAAAAACGTAAACAGAGCTACCATAATCCTCAGTTATACCACTCCTGGACATACATGCAAATGATTTTTCTTTTTCACTTTTCTTTCCTTGTCTTTTTATCCTCCTTTCCCTCCCCTCCCTCCCTCCCTCCCTTCTTTCTCTCTCTCTCTTTCTCTTTCTCTTTCTTTCTTTCTTTCTTTCTTTCTTTCTTTCTTTCTTTCTTTCTTTCTTTCTTTCTTTCTTTCTTTCTTTCTTTCCTTCTCTTTCCTGGTTTTTGAAATTTTGAGACAAATTCTCACTAGGTGGAGCAGGCCAGCCAGCCTTGTGTGCAAGAGAATATCGCCTTCATTTCCCAAGTACTAGGATTACAAACATGCAACCCCATTTTCAACTTGTGTATTAGTCTTTCTAACAAGTGATTTTGTGATCAACTTTCACCCACATTACTAGGCACATATATTGAGAGGCAAGATTTAATATGATGTCTAATCCATAACATAAATTTTAAGAAATGTAGCTCTTTTTCAATTTCAGACACAACCACTTCAATTTTGTAGATGAAGAACTAAGGATCAAAAAAAGAAATTAACCTGGGAGCAAATATTTTATATTTACCAGAGAGTATATGCCATTATCTTCTGCTTACCCCAAAATAACCTGTACTTTAGGGACTTAAGTAACGTGTCCAAACATATTTAGCCAAGATATGTTGGGGTTAGTTAGTTAACTTTATGAGGGTCTAATGGATTTGCTTCTCAAAGTTCTGCCACAGATTAGGAAAGGTTATATACAAAGGCAAGTTTGACCATAATAGAGAACAAAATTTTTCTCCCCCCCCCTCAGTTTATAATAATTATTATTGAATCTTTGCGCATTGCATAAAATACATCCCAATCACATTTGGGCCCCCTCTCCCAGCTGTACCCTTCCATACACCCCCACCAGATTTCATGCATTCTGTCATACATGTTAAGGCCTGTCCAGTCAAGTTTGTGCACCGAGGTGGCCCTCAGTGCGAGTTCATCTGCTGGCGTTTAGTCAGTCTATCTACAGTCACTCCCTTAAAGATCAACACTCCCTCAACCAGTGATCATCTGTCAACAGTTCTTCAGCTAAGGTTGGGGTCTTCTACCCATTACCCAAGTTCTATGCTGATTTTTGTCTGATTGAATTTGCATGGGTCTTGTGCATGCTGACACCACTGCTGTAAATTCATATGTCCAAGTTCCCAGAGGCCTGAAAGACTCTGTTTCTTTATGATCATGCATCACCTCTGGCTCTTACAAACTTTCCGCCCCCTCTTCTGCAATGGTCTCTGAGTCCTGAGTGGGTGAAGTTTAATATAGGTGTCCTATCTAGGGGCCCACACTCTACAGTCTCTTATTCTCTCACTTAGGCCAGTTGTGGCCTTTTGTGTACATCGCCCTTTGCTGCATGAGGAAGATTCACTGATGAGAGTTCAGAGATGCATTAGTATTCTCTCTACCCCATGTTCCACCATGTTCCTTGACCCTTAGGTGTAGAGGTTCCATTGTAGATGTGTTGAGACTTTGCTTTTTAAAATGTGTGGTGTGCCTGACTCTTAATACACACTTTCATTTCTACTCTATCTCTCTCTAAGCAACATCCTTTTTAACAATAGGGTAATCAGCAAACTTTCCTAACCTCATTTTAAGATGGAACATGTGAGACGAAAGGGGATGATGTTCACACAATGTCCTGGCTTCAGGATACGCTGTGTTAAATATAGTCATCTCTGTCCTCATAAAAATCTTTATTCTAAATACTAATGATCCTTGTCTACCCTTGACTGACCTTGGCCATACACAATGACCTAATATTTTACCATTGAGACAGATTTATGCTTGAGATATGGAAATCCTCAGAGGGCCAGAACTCATTATTTGGAGATGATTGACATGGCTTGGCCTCTGCCCATGCTGGGGGATCATTTCTAATGCAGTCCTGGGGTGTTTAGTTACAGTTCTGGTTGAAGAACAGATGGGACAAACATCTCAGTGATTACATAATCTCTTCTTCCCTGTGAGGTGCCTGAATAGATAAAGGGGTGCCAAACATCCACCTGAGGCCATGGAAAACAAATCTCAGTTGGTGTTGAAAAACCAACTGCAGTCGTTTTTATAACATTCTGGCTTTGATCAAATATCATAGCTTCGCTCCGAGCAATTTTGTTCCTAATCATTTAACTCACATGTGTTTGTGAAAGGTACATTATTCGATCATGTTTTTAGATTCATTGACATTCAGCCCCAAACATTCTGGCCTTGTAAGAACAGTCCAATCTCACAGATGCCTGCAGGCAGTTGCTAAGCTGTAGCTCTGTGCTTCAGAGAGGGCTAAAGCATCCCTTTGTGCAAGAGACAAAAATTCTTAAATCAGAAGGATGAGGGAAAGAGGAGAACAAGGAAGAGGAGAGGACAATGGAAAAGGGGACAGGATTTGAGATATTCTCGAGTGCCTTTGTTTACCTTTTCCATTCTAAATTGGGAAGATCAGCTGGCTGGGGATAAGAAGACACTGAGAGTTCAGAACAAGCTTATAATGAGACCTAAGGTGGGACTGAAACACTGACATCAAAACATTGGCTTTGAATCTACTCAGATTGAGATTTGAGAACTGGCTTTGTCTTTCATTTAAAGTGTCACTTTGGAAAAGTTTCTAAACTTCTCAACTCTTCAGATTTCTTAGCTATAAAAAGGGAAATGCAATTTCTATTTTTAAAGGTTTTATGTGAATTATAGGAAATGTACATATAGATTCTGGCAAATATCTTGACTTTCAACCATAGATAACCATTAGTATTCATTAACTTCAGATATTGGGTATGTACAAGGACTTAAACACCTGGTGTTCTGGGTGTCTGCTATGTTGTTACTGAGATGCTGTGTTACCTATTTCCTATAATAAAACAGGATGATTACAAATTCAAACTTGATTTCAGCATCTTAATTCCTTCTGTCATCCAAGTAGAAAGCCTGAGGTCATCTCAAGTGTTCTTCACCCTTCTGTCTCCCCACATCTAATTACTCACATAATCTTACTACTTTTATGGCCAAAATATTTCCTAACTCAAACCCTTCTTGTGTCTGTCTGTTTGCCCTGCTCTTGTCCTCCTGTGCGACCTAATTATTTTGACCCCATGCTGTTCTCTATCTTTCTGACCTCTTCTTTAATCTTCCTTCACTTTAAATAATTTTCAAACAAGTTATTTCCTTAAATTTACATATATTTATACATTTATTTATGTGTGCATATGTGCAAAGAACTGCAAGAGGAAGCCAGGGGTCAATTTGGAGCAGTCATTTCTCGTTTTTCACCATGTGAGACCAAGTGATTGAACATAGATCATCAGATTTGGTAGCAATCAAGTGCCTTTATCCAATGAACCATCTCACTGGCACTCAAGCACATGATTTTTAAAAAATATCTCTAACAACTGGAAAATTTAACAAACATTTTATTTACTTATTTTTTATATGTATGAATGTTATGCTTACATGTATGTAAGTGTATCTGTGTCCTGCAGTATCTGCAGAGGGCAGAAGAGAGTATTAGATTCCCTGGAACTGGTTGTTAGTTGCCATGTAGGTGCTGGGATTTGAATCTGGGTCTTCTGCAAGAACAGCCAGTGCTCTTAATCACTGAGCTATCTCTCAAGGCCCTAACTGAAAATTTATTCTTATCTACTCAATAGGGTTCTGTTGAGCAGGGTTCTGTTCTGTTGTTTATCATCAAGGTCAAGATATCCTGATAATCTACACTGAAGCCAGAACCCCCCTTTAAACCAGTGGTTCTCAATTGAGGTTGCTTCCTTTTTGGGAGGCATTTTTAGTTGTTGTAACTTAGTTCATAGAGGTAAAGGATGCAGCTTAGCACCCTACAACATATGGGGAAAATAACTACAACAGAGAACTACTCAACTCCAAAGGTCAGTAGTGATAAGGTTGAGAAAATTTGCTTTGTAATTGAGATAATGATCATAAAGAAAAACTTCAGGGCCAGAGTATGGGTGGTAACCATACAAAGTGAAAGCCAGCTTGTTACTTCTTGTCGGTAGATAAGCAGTTGGGACAAAGCAAGATGGATTCTAAGCCAGGATGGGAAGCTCAAGACTGACTCTGTCCTTCTTTTATATGATTTTTGCACATGAAGGAAATGAGCATAAATGATAAAGGAATTGGAACACACTGGGCAGCTGGGTATCGAATAACCTTCAAGAGAAAACTGTGAGCAATCAGGTTTCAGGCTCAAGATGAGGAAATCGGAAAGGAGAGGAAGGGTGTATCATTTCCAAGATATCTTGACTATTCTGTTGAGTGCATATTGCAAACAGGTTAATCATCTCTCTCTGAGGTAGGAACTGAGGTTTGTAATAAGTAAATGCAAAAAATATATAAGACATTTTCTGGAACTGTAAATTTCTACCATCTAATATAAGATCAAATTAATTCAAGTAACAGAAATTCAACAGTAACACTGATGATAGTACTAGCAATTATGATCATGATTTAAATTAATATTATACCTTTAGCCTGAAGAATTTGAAGAAATGAAGGAATTTAAATTAAATTTCTATAGCGATATAAGGAATCATGTTGATAAAACCTTTAGTGGTGCTATTTCCAGTTGAAATATGTTTTTAAAGTTGAAAATACAAGGCAGCAGAAAGTTTTTATAATTTTTAAATTATTATTATTATTTATTATTATTTTTTCAAAAAGCCACGCAGTGTGAGGTGATTGGAAGGGAGAATATAATGGTTTGATTTATGCAATGAAGATGCGATGCACACCCTCCCAATATGAGAATAAGCAGACTTGAATTCAGTGGGTTGCTTTGGCTGAGCTGTACTTGCATCATACTTCTGTGAGGTGACATGTATAATTAATCATTAATATTGTTATTAATATCTCTTAATATAGAAGATGGATCACTGTGCATTTAAATTGTGCCCTGCCTCAGCTGTTACCTAATTAAAAAACTGAGAATCACAGTCAGGCAGAAATATTAATGGATTGCAATTTAGTTTAAATCTTAGTTCATAAAGAGATCTCAAAAGTAATTGTGTGTTTTTCCATGAGAAATACCTGTTACATAAAACCATATCAGTACCAAGGCTCTCACTCCCCAGATTAAATGAAGGTGTTTCATATTAACATATTTATCTCAGTTGTCAATAAGCCTATCAGAGAAGATTAAGCTTGGAAGACAGAGGAGCAGTAAAGATACAAGTATAAATTATGAGGATTTTTTTTAAACTCATGGAAGATTGGACTTTAATGAGGCAGTACTTTAGGTTCAAAATGGAAGGTTTGAAAACAAAATAAAAAAAAAGGTTTGGAAAGAAAAAGAGAAATACTATTGAATGTGTAGACTGACCCAATCTTCTTTTCTAAATGACCCTAACCTTCTATTGAGTAATCCTGAGTAGTTCCTACGTGAATATATAATATTCTAGTTAATTTTTCTGTTGCTGTGAAAAACAAGATGAGCAAAAAGTACATGGGGAGGAAAAGGTTCATTGCATTTCACACTTCCAAGTGACCGTCTGTCTTTGAGGGAGGCCAGGGCAGGAACCTGGAAGCTAAAACTGAAGCAGAGATCATGGGGGAATACTGTTTACTGGCTTACTCCTCTGGTCTGTGCTCAGCCTGCTTTCTTATACAATCCAGGACCACCTACCTACCCAAGGATGTCACCACCTAAGTGGGTTGGGCCCTTCTCCATCACTCAAAAACCAAGAAAATGCCCCACAGACATATCCCCAGCCAATCTGATAGAGGAAATCCCCTGAGCTGAGAATGAGGTTCCTTCTTCCCAGGAGCGTCAAGTTGACAACCGAAGACAATCATGACACTCATATATGGCTTACATCATTTAGTGTTCATTACAAAACAGGTGTGAGTCAGACCAGAAAGTAGTTTCCACAGTTCACAATATAGGCAATATATTTTTCATAAAACAAAAGTTTTTTTTTTAATTTTTCAAGATTTTTTTTGAGCAGTATTGAGTATTAAACTTAGTATGTCGCATGTACTAGCCAGGTGCTCTATCACTGAGCTACATCCCTAATCCACAAGAAATTTCTTTAAAATGATACAGGAAAATATTCTTCCTAGACCCTGCTTTATTTACAATAGAATTTTTTGGTGGGGGTCACTAGATGATTATTCTCATCACTTCTAAACTTGGAGTACTAAAGTAAATTTAAAAGAAATTTTAGAGACTGAGAGATGACTCAGCTGGTAAAGTGCTTGTCACAAGTTTTGACAATATGAGTTCAATATCTGGAATTCTGGTCCTCAGAAGTAGAGGACCAACTCCACAAAGTTGTTCTCTGATCTCCACAAGTTCACAGTGGCACAAGTGTTCTCCACCCTTCTCCCCCATGACACACTCACACTACTACAACTAATAATGAAAATGAATGTTAATGATTACATTGAAAGCACTTTACTTCAGGGAAGTAATACATGGTTTTGTGCTGTTTCTGAATTTATAATCTTATTTCACCTTCTCAGCCATTCTTCAAGTTAAGTATTATTATCTTTAACTTAAAGGTACAAACACATCAACAGTCAGGGTGATCCACCCCATAGCTATGTAATACAGCAAAAGATAGCTCTGAATGCAGTCCCACACAAAATTGTATGCTTACTTAAAACACCACGAGTTTTTGGTTTTCAATTGCACAGCTGTTGAATATAATTTATCTAAATGACAGTGTAGCCCAGAGAAGCCAAAAAATTGAACACCCCTGAAAGGTTAAAGGGCTTGCCAAGTTCATTGCTGAAAATCAAGCCCTTGTGTTCTGTGTACACATTCAATGTATAGTTTTTTTCTTAAAGGAGATGTGCCTACTGTGTCAGTGGACGCCACATTCCTAAGACCATTTGACTTCAAATGATGCTTGGAACTCCAGTGTAAAAAACCGTGTGTCATATCTGAATTTCAGGTACTGCCAGGGGTAGAGACGGACTTCATTTTTGGACAAGCAGTCTTTAGAAAGTGTTCTAAATATTGATGTGTGGACATCTACGACAGTACTTAAGATGTCCTGGTGGGGACCAATCTGATTCTGTACTGCAGATCCTAAAAAGAAATACAGAAAGGTAGACATGCAAAACAAATGGCTAGTACACTGTTTTCTGGAAGACTGGGGTAGGGGAAGCAATAAAAAAGTAATTTATCATTTGAAATGTGACTGTGTTCCCTTAAAACGCAATCTGTAATGACTTATGACTCCAGCGACCCTTCTTGATTACTGCCTGTTGCCATTCATCATCACCATGGAAACAGCACTGTTGCCAGCTGTGAGCTTGGTGGTAGGGTGGAGGAGGTTCTGTTGACTGGGGACAAGATGGTAGTACATGTGGGACTTGAGATTGGCATGAATCTTATTTATTTATTTATTTATTTATTTATTTATTTATTTATTTTGTACTAGGAGAGAAATTGAGACGACATGGTTCCCTCCCTGCTGCAGCAAGCCCCAAGGTGGGGTAGAATCCAAAGGGGAACACCAGAGCAGATGGCCTCAGTGCCCTTGCCTCTCTGTGGAAACAAAATAAAATGAGATCAGAAACTCCAATCTGTGAGATAATCCACTGGGCAGCAGAAGGCATGGGGAAGGGACAAACTGCATGCAAATTTCATTAACACAAATTCTCATGGAGACTCTTCAGGCCATGTGAGCTAATCTTAGTTTTCACATTCCTGAGTTTCCAGTGTACGGAGGCACTGAATTGATCTACAAATCCATCAGGCCTCTCCCTACCTGACTGTGTCTTAATTCCACCCCCATCTTCCTCTTACTTGGTTTTTTATTTCTCTGTTCATCCTTTGCTGTGTATATCCTTTAGCGTTTTATGCCTGCCTCCTTTTTCTTATCCCTTATTTCATATATAATTAGTTATAATAATAAATTAGATGGGAAAGGAAGGAGACAGTCTTTTTACAGTGTGATGTTCAGAGTGGTTTCAGAAAACACCCAAAGCTACACTGAGCTCTTGGCACGGTTGGTATTAAACCCAGTTCTCAAAATCCCCAGCCCAATGCTTCATACAGCACATAGTGCTGTTTCATCCAATTTCTCCCTTCACTTCTTGGGCTAATTCTCTGCCACACTGAAGTACAGTCAAATCTCAAATCTCTAAGCCAATTATTATTTAGCACAGAGTAATCCTTGTTTTCATGGGGTGATTCTTCCTGCAGAACTTAGTTTGCTCCAGGGACAGGAGAGGATTCATCCTCATGAGATACTCTGAGAGAAGGGAGCAGAGAAAAGATGGCTTAGTCATCTTTCCACTTTATTTAGAGTGAGCATTAAGGTCCCATGGCATGGAGTGGCTTGAAATGGGTATATACAAAAGCACCACGAAAATCAGAATATGATTAGTCTGCAGTGCTCAACTCTGCATGGGCTGCAGGCTGCTGGGGAATAAGGGACATCATTTCTGAGTTGGCTGTGGAATTATTCCACACAAACATCATTTGGTTAACAGAGGGATTTTTACACATGATATTACATTTGGATTCTCAAATATCTAAAATATACTCACAACTGATGTCTGGTGTTAAGAAGGCCACAGCCCGGGTACTGAACTGGATACAGAACTTAGAATACAGCTCCTGACGGTCAGTTTCTGGTTCCGCAGCTGGGCTGTCTTTGCAATGATGATCGAGACCCTTTCTTTGTTGTATTTCTGCACTTTTTGTGACCTCAGATTGAAGGACATAATTTTATCATAGGCTCTAACTTCAGCCTGATGTAATGATCATTGCAGAGCAAGGTGCTGCTACCTGATTGAACCCTACTCTACATGATTTTATAGACAAAATTATCCCATCGACACTTACAACCTTTTGTGTAGATATTTAATGCTGTCACATATCAGGAATCCAAAGATGAGAAGGAATTTACCTAGAGTAATTACTGGTTAAATAACACAGCCAGAGTTCATACCAAGCTCTGACAATAATTTTGAACATTGTATGATTTAATTGTTTTCTCTGGGACTTCTTAAAAATAATACACATGCTGTGTTTTGATGGTTATTTATTGGGTATCTAATATTTGCTTCATATTAAGAAGATTTGAATAAAACAATGAACAAAACAGACACAGTCTCTCCCCTTTTGAAGCTCATAATCTGTTTCTTTGACTATGTGAAGGTAGACGTCAGGCAAATGATCTGATTAATGTGCATGTAGCTTTAGACAGAGATCAATGTTCTAAACAAAAGAAAAATAGTAGACAGCAGCTCTGAACTGGTGATATTTAAGCTGAAATCTGAAACCTAAGAATGGGTTTGTAGGGGCTGGGGAGATGGCTCAGCAGTTAAGAGCACTGAATGCTCTTGCAAAGGGTCTAGGTTCGGTTCCCAGCAACCACATGGCAGTTAACACCACCTGTAACTCCAGTTCCAGGGGATCTGATACAGCTTATTTTTGGCCTCCAAAATTGCATGGTATGGATGCACTTATATACATGGGTATTGCATGGCATGGGTGCATTTACATACATGCAGGAAAAACACTCATACAAATGAAATAATGATTTTCTAATGGATTCACCATTAAAGAATTGGGGGAGGAGTTTGTCAGGTAGAGAACAAGATGGGTTGAGTTCCAAGAAGTTCAAGAGGCTTGTGAGTTTGAAGAACAGCAAGTTGAGAGCAGATAAAGGAGAAATAAATCATAACAAGCAAGGAAAATAGTGGCAACTTTTGTGATCCGAAGGGTAGACCAGAGCCTCAAAGGTACTGTATTATATTACTGTATGGTCACTTGGGAGGCAGAGGCAGGCAGATCTCTGTGAATTCAATGCCAACCTGGTTTACATAGCAAGTTCCAGGCCAGCTGAAGCTACAGAGACTTTAAGAAGACAACACAAGGAATTAAAATGGGTTGAAGAGATGGCTCTGTGAGTAGAGCTTTTACTACACTATTGTGAGGACTTGGCTTTGAACTTCCAGAAATTATATAAACTGGACATGCAAGGGATGGTTTACTTGTAATCTCAGCACCGCTTCAGTGGGATGGCAGGTGGAGATAGGAGAATACCCAGAAGCTCATGGAACAGTTAGTCTTTCATACACAGCAATGAACAAGAAACCTCACTTAGAAAGTGAGAACTGATACTATAGTTGTTGTCTGACCTATGTACATGCACCCTGGCATGCATGCATGCATCTACACTCATATACATACATACTCATGCATGCACACTCATCATATACATAGAATATATACACATGCACAAAGATTAAAAATATGATAAAAGACATAGACCCAAGGATAGATGCATGCAAATAAAACGTTTTAATTCTTTTAATAACCGTTTTGGCCATAGTACAGGAAAGTTCTTTAACATTGTAGTCTTCTGGACGTCGTCAAGATATTAGAATGTTCTAGGTAGTATATTTAATTCTCAGACATCATAATATGAATCCCAATGTATGAGTTCAAGGTTTTCTTCTTATTTTGTCAATTCTGTCATTACGTGCCCAAGGTCCCAGTACAAGGCTCCACAAAGAAAGTAAGACCAATAACAAAACTGTCTAGGGTTTTGTGGGTCATATTGTTCAATTATGCCTTCCTGTGTGTAAACATTTATAGACAGCACATAAATGAATATTTTATGCTACAGTGACTTTATTTATATACACTGAATTATAAAAATATTTTTATTGATCACAGAATTTCATATAACGTATTTTATCCTATTCCAGCCTCTACCACATCTCCATCCTCCTGTTACTAATCCTTCCTGATTTCCTGTTCTCCATTATTATTTGTCTTTTTTCTTAAAGGCTTATTGAGTATAATCTGTGCTACCCAAGAACACTTGGGTGCAAGCCTAGCCCATGGAATGTGATCAATCTGTCAGGCAACATACCAGTAAGGAAAACTGACTCTCACTCTACAGCACCTAACAGTTGCCAATAGCTTCTCACCTAGAGCTGGGGCTTCCTGTCCACTTCCCTCATCCATGCTAAGAAGCTGTCTGTCCTGGGATTGTCCAGGTCCAGGTCATGTGTGTGCTGTCATAAGCTCCGTGGGTTCATATGTGCAATCACCAGGTGGTGTCTAGACAACATAGATTCTTTGTATTCCTCTACCTCCTCTAGCTCTCATGATCTTTTTGCCCCCTCTTCTACATTGATCTCTGAGCCTTCAGAGAAGAAGGTGCAATATAAGTCCACAGTATCTTATTTTTTGTGTGTAAGTTGTAATTTCTGTGTCAACCACCATCTGCTGCAAGGAGAACCTTCTCTGGTGAGATCTGAGGAATGTACCAATCGATGGATATAACAATGTCATTGTGAGTCAGTTTAATATTATTTGTATTTAGCAGAATGATAGTAAGTTCTCCCCTATGGCCTGTAATTTGTCTAGGCACAGATTCTTGGCCTGCTAACAATGGCAGGTGTGGACTCCCTGTTGTGGAACCAGCCTTAAATCCAATTAGAAGGCGGTTGGTTACTCACATAATATTTGTTCCACTACTGTACAATTGGGAAAGGTTGATGGTTGCCTTTCTCTGTCAGTAATATGCTCAGTACCTTCTAGTATATAAAAATTAGCCAGCAGAGATGTAGCTTCAAAGTCATTATCAGCTTGATTTCTCTCTGCTTGTTCTATGACTCAGGCATGTAGTTCTTTAGCAACAGGGTCTTACCTGCATGCACTGGTGGGTAACCAAGACCAGTGTCACTAGCCAGTATTATTTGAAGAACTGTTGGATCTCTCTTGTAAACAACTCCAAAAGAGGAGGTCCATTCCTGGCAGTCAGGCTTTTCATTCACTTGCCTATGGTGTTTAGTAGGTCCTTTGAACCCCTGTTATAGGTAACTACAGTTGTGTATGTATAAAGTGAAAGCTTCTATAGTAGTTTTGTATACGACCCTTTCCAAAGGCCTTTAGTGTTAGCTTTCCCTCCTCATATTCCCTCTTCTGCTTTACCCTCTCATTCTCTACTCCATTAATCCTGCCCATTTATATCATTTCATTCTATCTCCTCCTCCCAGGAACCACTCCCAATCACCATTACTGTCTTGATCTCTAAGGTTTTCCAATTGTAATACAGCAATTTAAAGATTAAAAGCTACCATCCACTTATGAGAGAGAACATGCAACATTTGTCTTTCTGAATCGGGTTGCCTCACTTAGGGTGGTTTTTTCCAGTTCCATCCATTTACCTGAAAATTTCGTAATTTCACTTCTGTCAATGGCTGAATAATATTCCATTATGTAAATGTACCATACTTTCATTTTCTGCTCATCAGGTGATGGACATCTAAGTTTCTTCCTCTTCCTAGCTATTGTGAATAGGGAGGCAATGAACGTGGGTGAACAGTTATCTCTGTGTTATAGAATCCTCTTACTTAGTACGTGCCCAAGAGTAGTATGGCTGTGCGAGATTTACTTTTAGCTTTTTGAGGAACCTCCATACAGAGTTCCATAGTGACTGCACTAGTTTGCACTCCCACCAGAAGTGAATAAGTGTTCCCTTTTTCCACATCCAGGAGCATTTGTCATCATTTATTTTTTGCATCTTAACCTTTCTGACTGGGGTAAGATGAAATCTCATTTGTGTCTCCCTGATGGCTGTAGATGTTGAACATTTAAAAAATGTTTCTCAGCCATTTGTGTTTCATCATTTGAGAACTCTCTGTTTGGTTCCTTGTCCCAATTTTTAATTCAGTTGTTTGTTGTTTTGACTTTTTGAGTTCTTTGTATATTCTAGATACAAATCCCCTGTCAAATGTATAGTTGGGAAATATTTTCCCCAATATATAGGTTGCCTCTTCACTCAAATTATGGTGTACTTTGCTGTACAGAAGCTTTTTTAATTTCACAAAGTCCCATTTGTCAGTTGTTGGTATTAAAGCCTGTGCTACCAGGGATTAAGCTCTACTAGAAAGCCCTTTCTTGTGTCTTTAAGTTCCAGTGTATTCCCTACTTTCTTGTCCATCAGATTCAAGGTATCAGGTCTTATGGGGAGGCCCTTGATTCATTTCGAGTTGAAATTTGGCTAGGGTGAGAGACAGGGATCTAGTTTAATTCTTCTACATGTAGCTATCCAGATTGAACATGCTGTCTTTTGTTCAGTGTGTGTTTTTGGTTCCTTTGTCAGAAATCAGATGACTGTAAGTATATGGACATAAATCTGGATCCTCAATACTATTCCACTTATCAAAGTATATTTAGGGAATTTTGATTTTCATGAAATTTTTGTGTGTCAAGGAATTTTATTTTTCTTCAGTTTTTATCTAACTTGGCTCATAGGTCAAACAGAAATAGACATTATTTGCACACAAGCCATATTTTTCCTCTTTTTTTATTTGTATGGTGTTCAGAGCAGCTATGTGGGTTATGACCCACTGTTTATACAGTTTTCTCCCTCTTCTTTTTTCTTGTCTCCATATGGTGAGCAAGGGATGCAGAACTTTCTGCACACCGCCCCATAGTCCCTTCATTGTATTCCTGCTGTGGCTTGCAACCAGACCCCAGACTACATTTAATGGGAACAGAAGATAGTGTCGATGTATCATCCATATCTTCTCAGCACTTATCACCCTCATGGAAGTTGTCTGACTTCTGATCATCACCATTTAGAGTCCTTACCCGAAGTCTTTTTCTGGCTGGTAGCTCCTACTTGTTCCATAGAATACTAGGTTGGAAGTTCTGACAAATTAATCTCCAAGTGCAATCCTCATGTGATGGATGCCATGAGTTGGTGGGTAAAAATCCCAGCTTCGTGTCTTCAGGGAGAGCTCTGACGTGTGTGCTTCTCTAATAGAACCATTTTCCTAGTGTACTAACTGATGCTGAGTCCTTGTCTTACAGTCTGCTTTTAGGGGAGCACACACTAAGGAAATGGATATGTAGGGGCTCTGTTTCAGCCATTGTCCACTGCTGACTTCCTTCTGGGATAGGTGATAGGAGCTCAGAAAACCCTCTGCAAATGTTTAGAAAGTAAGTCTTTCTCCATTTGCCTGATATTACCACCAGGAAAGATTTAACTTAGATACATGTTCCCCCATAGGGCAGAAATAAGTTCATCAAATGAAAGTTATAGAAGGGCACAACTCTGAGAAAGAAAAGCACTTTGTGATCATTCTTATGATGAGATAGATTGGTCTACATCATGGGTCAGGAGATGAAAATGGAATTTGTTTTAGTATGGTTGTTAAATAGTATCTTATAATCCTAGGTTAAAGTACATATGCTTTCAGGGTCCTTCACACATTCCTGAATCTTGAGATTAAATATAGAAATCCTGAAGTACTGAGAAAGGTAAACAATGGAAACTTAGGGTTTGATAAATTATAGAAAACAATCTTCTCTAAGTTGTAATGACAGAGTTTAGGAAATTGTTCGTTTCCCAAAACCTAGCATCTGGTTTCATAGGACTCTGACCTTGTTGATGTGGAGAACAGTGACTTATAACCTAGCCTGACAGATCTTGATATCTGCAAAGAAACTAATCCAGAGACAGCTATAGCCTCCCTTGGGAAAAATTATGGCACAATTATCTGGCTTTCCAGGGTCTTTATATCTTTCTCCCTAGAGAAAACTAGGGGCAAAAATAACATGTTTTGCTTCCTCTAAGATTATATCAAATATTTATTGGGGATAATTGTCTAGCTCTCATCACTAGTATCAAATTCTAGTCCCATGTATGGGTTGGTCTTACTAATGTGCTTAGTGAAGAGAACTTCTGGCTTGTGCACTTGTTTAGTGGATCTTTCTTTTTCCTAAAGAATGGAATTTTAATATTTTATGTGGCAACTGGCAAGAGTGATAAAGACTAGAGTTTATCAGAAAGTACCAGAAAGGAAAATAATCATGCAGAATCTTAAGGAGGGGAGTTAGATTTTCAGAGTAATAGAGTGAAAAGGTGGCCTTACCCCCATTCTAGTTTGTGTTTTGTTGCTGTGATAAACACTGTAACCAAACTCAACTTGAGAAGGAAAAGGCTTATTTCATTTTATAGGTTACAGTACATTGGGAGAAACCAAGGCAGAAACTCAAAGCAAGAACATGGAGGAAGAAACTGAAGTAGAGACCCTGGAGGAATTCTGTTTCTGGCTCATTTCTCCTGGCTTGCTCAACTTCCTTTCTTATATTGCCCAGGCCAACTTACCTAGGAATGGCACTGCCTGCAGTGGGCTGGGCCATCCTCCATCAATTAGCAATTAAGAAAATGCAATACAAATATATCCACAGGCCAATCTAATGGAACCAATTCTTCATCTGAGAATTCGATTTGTGCTGAGTTGATTAAAAACTAACCAGTGCTCAAACATAGAGAACAAGTGTCTGTAAGACACTTAACTCTGAGTGACACACTTTCAATGCAACCTCTACACTTAGGATGAATGTATCTCTCCCTTTCACCAGAGAAGTTTCCTTATGCAGCAGATGCTAAGTACAGAAACCCACAATTGATCAATGTGCGGAAAACAATAGGTCGCAGAGTGCTTATCCCTGAATAGGACAGCTATGTCAAACCTCTGCCTCCTAGGGATCATTACAGAAGAGGAGGCAGAAAGGTAAGAGCCAGAGGTGGTGGATGGCCCAAAAGAAAGAGTCTTTCAGACAGCTTGTCAGTTATTCATATGAACTTTCAGCAACGGTCACAGCGTGCAGAAGGCCTATACATGCCCAAACCAGACAAAATACTAGCTTAGACATGGGGAAGTGTTTAAGAAATCCCAACCCAACCTAAGGTAATTTGACAACTGATAGTCTCTCAAAGGGAGAAAAACAGTGTTCCACAGAGTTGGAATTCTTGGTGAGCTTGGATGGACCCACACTGAAGGTCATTTGGAAGCACAAATCAGATTCTATAGGCTGTGATATATATGTTATGTATAGAAAGGGTATTATATGGAGAGATTCTATAGGCTGTGATATATATAGAAAGAGAGAGAGAGAGAAATGAAGAGAGAGATTACATTAAATTGGATATAGGTCAGTGATGGGATGTGCAGATGTAGAGGAATCTAAATAGCATCAAACTATATTGTATGAAAATTTCAAAAATTCAAAAAAAAAAAATAAACCTAACCCATAAGCCATTGCCATTGTTAGCTGCCTTGGGATCTTGCCTCAATTCTGTTCATGTTTCGTTGAATAGCAACAGGTGTGTCAGTTCCCTTACTGACTTTCAGTATTTTTCATCCGAAGAGTGGGCATGCTCAGAGGCTTGTCTCCTAGGTTATTGTAGAACAGGTCAAGTTGATAACTAATATAAACATTACACAAACACAATATATGTACATATTTATATATGGATATTTGTGTTCATATAAATCTATACTTACACAAAATATACACAATAATGAATATACACATACTGTTGTGAGGTGCTTCACCAGAGAAGATCACTCAAACAAAGTTTTGCTGAAGGAAAGTCTGCTTCCCAGAGACTACACAAGGGTGTAGGAACTCAAGTGTGTAACCCTGAGACATCTTTAGGGTAAGCTTTTATACATAGAAACCATAACCAGGGTGAAAGTTTAGGTTCCCAAGTTTATAGGTACAAATCTCCCTTAATTTCTATTCTATTAAGCAACAATTGCTATTTTGCAGAAGCAAGCCAAGCATAACCTACAGAAGCCAAAAATCTGCAGTTAGCAGGTGTACTCCAGGACATGCTGACCTGTTCCCAAGACAACTGGGTCCTACTGACATGCGTTCCCATATCCTGGACCAACTGTCTGATAATTTACAGACTAAAGTCAGCCTAAACTTTAACATGGTATAGCTATGGTCAAGAAGGTGCCATATCACTATACCTATATATCTACTTAGATATCTACATTATATGAACAGGAAGGTATCAAAGGAGACTGAAGTATGTCCTTTGGAAGGGATACAATGCTAAAAATAATTTAGGAGTCCAGTAAAGGCTAGTTCCACTTTTATCAGCCAAAGAAATCTTACTGAAAGAGTAGAATTTTAATTATTTGGCTCAGGAATCTTCCAGTCTTTATGGATTTATAATGGCAGAAGTCAGTATTCATTCCATTAGCACAAAAAAACATTAAAAAGCAGGCTTGGATACATATGTGTGAAGTATACTTTTGAAGGCCATCATCAAAGCTACTGGAACAGCAAGTACTGAGAGATTTGAGAATTACATTAGGAGTCAAACTTATTGAGCTGTGTTTCAAAAATCTAAGTCTGCTAAGCATCTATTTTCATCCAGGTCTAAGGAATGCTTGGAGATTTGGAAAACAAAAAGTATGAGAAAAATAAGTGTCATAAAAATAAGTAAGATGTAGCTTCTGGTTCCAGGGAGCTGACAGCGTGCTAAAGAATAAATATTACACAAAAGTTTAATTATCGCGATAAGGATGAAGTTCTGTGTAACAAGGAGAAGAAGGAGGAGAAAAGAGATTCAGGAGAAGACAGCATAAATAGATGGGGCAGTTACCAGATGCGAGCCATGACTGTAGACATTGATGTTGAAATGTGGCGGGACAAAATGAGGCTGTAGAGAGGACAGACACCATGGGCTGAAAGATGTAAACACTGCATTAAGGATACTGAAGTTTGCCATGTTTAGGCAGAGAAGCGGCATAGCTTAATTTGCATCTATTCCAGGCTAGTTTGGAGGGAGGCCAGACTAAACATAAGGTGAGAAAAGCTATTGCAATCACTCAGTTGAAAAGAAGTCAGAATGAGAATGCCAGTGTGGAAAGAAGGGGGCTCGGTTCGCTTCCTGTAGCCACTGTAACAAGTTACCACAAGCACAGAGGTTCAAAAACCACAGAAATATATTCTCTCACAGTGCTCTAAGCAGCTCAAAATCAAGTTATCAACAGATCATGCTTCCTGAAGAGTTCCATGACTCTTCTCACTTGGTGACTACTGACATCACTGCCTGTTCTTGTCTGATGTCACATCACACCAATCTCTTCCTTTGCATGCACGTCACCTCTTCTTGGTTTCACAAGTTTCTCTGTCTTTCCTTTTAAGGATATATAAGACAATATTTAGAGCTAATCCTAATAATTCTGGATGGTCTCATCTCACAATACTTAATCACATTTTCAGAACACCTCTTCCAAAGAAGGTCATATTTACAAGTTCTAGAAATTAGGATGTGGACACATCTTTAGAGTTATAATTTTGTCCCACACAAGACAAACAGTAGACATATGCACATACATACATAATGTGCATGTATGACAGAAAATTATAATATGAAGAAAGATCATGGTATGAACTCAAATGTGATATATTTAGCTGTATTTTAGGTAACTGGGTGCATAGTTCTTTTAACTGCTCAAATAAAAAATGTTAACAGAAGGGAACGTTTATGTTTTATGGTGATGAGTGCTATTTTAGGCAAAATGAATTAAAATACCTCTGTGTTACTTAAGTAAAGACACAGGACTGTGTGGTTAAAGAAAGGGGTCTGAAAGGAGACATTCACTTGGTAACCACCATGTGTAAGTAAGCCTTGGAGCTAAATAGATAACTCAGAGTGAATTTGTAACAACGTGAGCACTAGCTCCATAATGTGACTCTGGGGAACACCAGCTTATAAATGAAAAGGATAAGGAAGTGTAAGGGAAATATAATATAGACAGAGAAAATGGTCATAGATGAACTGAGAAGACATTAAATATGCAACATGGGTGCCAAGAAACAAATGACTGAGACTGAAATATTTCCGAATATAAACTCCAACAGATTCTTGATAACAATAGCTGACACTTTTCAACCTCCAGGTCTTGTAGTAACTGCTTTAAATGCATCGTATGGTTCTTTACAACTCTCCTATGAGGTAGATGTGATGAATCTATTAGTAAGAGCTAAGTAATGCTCAGGGAAGAATATTTGATCCATGAAATAAAGTTAGTCAATGGCAGAACTTGGATCAAGTACAGAATGTGGGACAATGACCAATACCCTACATGACCTCCCTTTTCAGGCTTAGCTGAAGAAAGAATGTGGAAGAAGGATGGACTTGAACATAGCAGGTGTTATCAGATCTGTCCAGAAATTGATTAACAAAGGAAAAACAGACTCATGATTAATAGAGAATAACTCTAAGTCAGATTGTTTTTTAAATTACCTGTGAGAGCTGAGCATGTCTATGTTATGAGATAAAGGATCTTAGAAGGAAAAGGTTTAATATAAAAGGACAAAATGTTTCTGATGGACTACTTCAAGGTTGTAAGGCAAAAGAAAGTCCCAAAGCCATCTGTGGTTGAACTGATTCTTCATTCCCAGTTTTTTTCAGCTAAAAATAAGTGCAACAAAATCACCACTTATAAGAATCAAGTAAAGATTAAGAGAAAAGTCCTAGGCACAATTTGCAATGTCAATAATCATGAAGTATTGGTTTGTTATTCTTAGATGGATATCTGGAGGAGAGATTGGCTGGAAAGGGAACACACAGAAAGTAGAAGTAAGCTATTTATGTAGACAGTAAAGTTCTCCAAGTTGAATTTGGCGAGGGGATCTTCAGTCATGAAATGGTGTTTCTTTGGCACAGAGTGGCAGATGACCAAGGTTATAGTCTTCTTGTCTTTGTCTATCTTCTAGCAAGAGATAGACACAATTCAGAAAATTCCCAAGGGAGAGAGCAGGCCAGCATCCTCTGTCATGGACACACATGGTAAATCAGGGCTTCTTAAATTTCTCCCACTCATTACCCCATTTTGCTCAAGAAAGTATTGCAATCGCACTCTGTATGTAAGTATATTTTAAAGTGATATAAATAAAACATTTACTCATAATAACACATAAAAATATTTTAAAACAATTCTTTGGTGTACGTAATTTTACCATTTACTAAGGACAAGAATAAATTTACATAATAATGAGATGAATATGCTTGTTTATTTTTACATAAAGAATTAAATCTTGGCTGAATATTCAATACAGCAGGATATAGAGACTCTTTGATGTTTTTCAGAGTTGATCAATATTTTGATGTTATTATCAATGATGAGACTTCTACTTGCATAAGTATATTATATACCTCGAAATGGCAGAAGACTGTTTAGGGAAACTTCAGAAATCATTGTAAATTCTGTCCTAATATCATGCCAAAATTGACTGAATGATTTTTTTTCAACAAAACTCAAGGCAGCAATTCTAATAGTAATTTTAAAGATCAAGTATAATCTCAACTCATATGAATTTGGGAGATGTCAAAATGGCTTAGCAAGTAAAGGCAATTACCACCAAACCAAGGA
The DNA here is from genome assembly GCF_000622305.1 of Nannospalax galili. Taxonomy (NCBI): domain Eukaryota; kingdom Metazoa; phylum Chordata; class Mammalia; order Rodentia; family Spalacidae; genus Nannospalax; species Nannospalax galili. The sequence continues at coordinate 5,519,682 of NW_008338996.1, read as the reverse complement.
CCCAAGTTTGATCCTTGATACCCTCAAAGTGGAATGAGAGAGTTTTTCAAGTTTTTCTCTAGCCTCTACACATGTGCCATCCGGTATTGACTCAATATGGCATCTCTCTTTGTATACACACACACACACACACACACACACACACACACACACACACACAGAGCAAATAAGTAAATAAATAAATGTAACAAAGATATACTAATTAGATACATGTTGAGGAATGATGGTAGAAATTATGAAAAGTCCTTGTTTTCTGTAATTAAACTTCTACATTTCTATAACAGCATAAAATGTGTGTATAGTAAAAACACCACAGTCCATAATGTATAATCATACCAAATCTGAACTGAGTGTTTCACACATTTGTTGTCATTGTGTGGAATGGCACAGTGGCATGGGTGAAGGCTGCAGTGATGTTGCACTATGCAATACAGATCAACGCTGCCAGAAACAGGTTGACCCCATTACACTTTTTTCCCAGTTAATTATTTATTTAGTAACCACATACGTAGAAGAAGTATTTCATTACAACAGCATTGGCATATTCAATAACAATTTTCTGAGCTAAGATGCATCTTTTTCAAAATTGGCTGTAAATTTTTAGGTTTACAGTTGAATTATTTCAGTTATACAATATTGTACTCAGTATAAACCCTATAAGACAAACAATTAAAAGAGGTTTTAACCTTTAAAAAAGATCTCCATTTCCTTATTAAAATACAGAGTTTCATACAGAAAAATTCATTTTCAATGCAATTGACATTAAGATGTTTGCACATGCATTTCTAATCTCTATATATCTGATTATTACTAGTCACGGTCAGTTACTTTCTGAGCTTGGTATCTGAGCATGGCTATAAAGTCAACAGGTAGATTACAATGGTAATGTTTTTCACATCTACTAATTATTTTTTTAATCATTAGTTTTTTAAGATAGGAGATACCTTCTTTTGAGATGTTGGCCGAGGTGACCTAAGGGACTCCCCAATAGTAACCCAGCAGAGAACTGGGAATATGAACAGCAGACCCTAATCTTATCTAAAGGAGTATTGACAACTGATTGCTGTTACAAGAGGAACAGCTGACCCTCCTAAAACAAAGACCTCTAGATAGCCTGACTAAATTCACCAGAAGGCCAAGTAGTGGGGATTGGCTGGGGTGCTGACAACACAGCAGACAATAGCAGGGATATCAGAGTATGAGGGCTCTAGTGGGGGGAGTGAGGCTATGGGAGGGTGCCATCTAGGAAGTGGGTATATAGTCAAATAAGATAATTTGGGATGTTCTGTGTGATATACACACACACACACACACACACACAAAATCAACAAATTAATAAAATGAATTATAATTGAGAAGGAAGCATAAAAACTTATGTCATGTTAATTAGTAGAGGTGATAAACATTACCACTGAAATCTACCCGATGACTTTATAGACATACACAGGTGCCAAGGATCCGAGTGCAACTGATTATGACTAGTAATAATCAGATACATACGGATTAGAGATGCATGAGCCAACATCACGGTGTTATTAGCAAAACCAATAAGTCTTTCTGTAAGAAACAGTATATTTTAAAATGAAATGGAGACCTTTTCTAAAGGTTAAAAACTCATTCAATTTTATGTCTTACAGGGCTTATACTGAGTTCAATATTGTATAACTGTATTAATTC
>NW_008338996.1:5515233-5517306 GCF_000622305.1 Nannospalax galili | reverse complement strand
TTTTGTAGACTGGATACTAGTTCAAGTCCATCTGGTGGGGGTCTCCTTGGCCTCCTTGATCAAGAGGACAGGTGACCTACCACGATGACAGGACTTTTTGAGAGATGCTCATAGTCTCCTGGAACTAGTTGACCTAGGAGGGCAAGGAGCAAAAACTGTCTTTTACGTCACTCTGACCAAATTATTATAGGCCTCAAAGTATGTCTATTAGACATCCAAGAAGTTTATTTCCACCAGTCTGGTACTTTTAATTACTGTGAGTCATGTAGATAAATCTTGGGCAAAGACCAATTGTTCTCAGATAAACCTTACTTAGACATATATTTTTTGATCTGCTATGTATAATTTGTCAGTAGGTTGTAGGAGTAATATGGTTCTCTCTGGTTTTCAGAACTAGCTAGGCATTGTTTATCTCTCGCATTGTCTCACACCTCCATCATAGTTTTCCCACTTAAGGTACCCCCATATTCCCCCTTTCTCCCTTAATAATATCCTTCTCCTACTGTCCTACCCCTCTTGAGCTCCTTCTTTCCCTTTATCCCCTAGGTTCCTTGTACACCCTTCTCTCCCCCCTCCCTTAAACTAACCCAATTTTTATCCATATCTCCCTTATTAAGGCCTGTTTCCTACTGTTCTTCTCTTTCAGGTTCTTTTCCTTTACCTCCCTGTTTCCTTTCCATTATCCTGGTTCCTGTAGTTATGTCTGGTTGCATACTTATTTATTGGAGTCTGGTTCTAGGATCCACATATGAGGGAGAACATATGTTGATTTTTTGCTGAATATGTGTTATTTCATTTAGTATAACAGTTTCTAGTTCCATCCATTTACCTGCAAATTTCATGATTTCATTTTTCTTTATTGCTGAGTAAAACTGAACCACATTTTCATTATCCACTCATCAATTGAGGGACACTTAGGTTGCTTCCATAGCTTAGCTCTTGTGAAAAGAGCAGCAACAAACATGGATGTTCAAGTGTCTCTGCCATAGGGTGAGTTCTTTGGGTATATGCCAAGGAGTGGTATATCTGGGTCAAATGGTAGGTTAATTTGTAGTTTTTTAAGATATCTCCACACTGCTTTCCATAGGGGTTGAACAAGTTTATGGCCCCACCAGCAGTGAGTGTTCCCCTTTCCCCACATCCTCTCCAACATTTGGTATCATTTGTTCTCTTGATTTTAGCCAGTCTGACTGGGGTAAGATGAAATCTTAAAGTGGTTTTAATTTGCATTTACTTAATTACTAGTGATGTTGAACATCTTTTAAGATGTTTCATAGCCATCTTTACTTCTTTTGAGAACTCTCTGTTCAACTCCTTAGCCCATTTATAATTGCATTGTTTCTTGTCTTGATTCTCTGTTTTTTGAATTCATTATATATTCTGGATTTTAAACCTCTGTTGGATGTGTCGCTGGTGAAGATTTTCTACCATTCTGTGGGGTTTCTCTTTACTTCCCTGGTTTCCTCCTTTGATATACAGAAGATTTTTACTTTAATGAGGTCGCATTTGTTGATTCTTGACCTTGTTTCCTGCACAATTGATGTCGAGTTTAGCAAATCCTTTCCTACACCTATATCTTGAAAGTTTTTGCCAATGTTTTCTTCTAACAGTTTCAGAGTTTTGGGCTTTACATTGAGGTCTTTGATCCATTTGGAATTGACTTTTGTGCAAGGTGAAAGATAGGGCTTTAGTTTCATTCTTCTATAGGTGGAGATCCTCTTTTGCCATTTGCTGAACATGCTGTCTTTCCTCCAGGAGCCAGGGGCTCTGCCCATGCCCATGTGACCCTTGAGGAACATATCCTCAAATGGCCTTAAGAGTAAAAATAAGTTGTTTATCTGGGCCAACTGTACGGTCTTAAAAACACCCTAAAGGAAAGTATAACCAAAATTAAAGGGGCCAATATAATTTTTAAGAGTCCATATGTACAGCTAAAGGCTACATAACAAGAAACAATGCCAGATAGGAGCTATTTTTTTGAGTTATTGGCCAGGGTGAACAAAGGGACTCCCAAATAGTAACCCAGCATAGAACTGGGAAAATGAACAGCCGACCCTAATCTTATCTAAAGGA
>NW_008338996.1:5514067-5515192 GCF_000622305.1 Nannospalax galili | reverse complement strand
GACTTTTGGTAAGATGGTCATTTTCACAATATTAATTCTTCCAATCCATGAGCATGGGAGGTCCTTCCGTCTTCTGATGTCTTCCTCAGTCTCCCTCTTTAATGATTTAAAATTTTCATTGTAGAGCTCTTTAATGTCTTTGTTCAGGTTTATTCCAAGATATTTTATTTTGAAGCTATTTTGAAGGGGAGTGTTTTCATGTACTCCTTCTCTGATTGCTTGTTATTGGTATATAGAAAGGCTATAGACTTTTGAAGGTTAATTTTATAGCCTGCCACTTTACTGAACTTGTTAATGATTTCTAGGAGTTTTCTAGTGGAATTTTTGGCATCCCTTAGATGTAATATCATATAATCTGTAAAAAGGGATAATTTGATCTTTTCTTTTTCAATTATTACTCCTTTAATTCCTTGCTCTTGTTTTATTGCTCTTGCAAGAGTTTCAATCACTATGTTAAAGACAAGTGGAGATAGTGGACAGCTTTGTCTGGTTCCTGATTTCAATGCGAATGCTTCCAGTTTTTCTCCACTTAGAATGATGTTAGCTGTGTGTTTGTTATATATGGCTTTAATTATGTTGAGGTTTGTTCCCTCCAGTCCAATTCGCTCTAGGACTTTGAAAATACATGCATGCTGAATTTTGTCAAAGGCCTTCTCTACATCTATTGAGATGACCATGTAGTTCTTGTCTTTGAGCCCATTTATGTTTTATGATGTTTATTGACTTACGTATATTGAACCATCCCTGCATCTCTGGGATAAAGCCTGCTTGATCATGGTGGATGTTCTTTTTGATGTGTGTCTGTTTGTGGTTTGCAAATATCTTGTTGAGAACTTTTGCATCTATGTTCATTAAGGATATGGGTCTATAGTTTTTTTTTTTTGGTTGTAACTTTACCTGGCTTTGGTATTAGAGTGATGCTGGCTTCATAGAAGGAATTTTGAAGTTCTCCCTCCACTTCTATCTTTTTGAATAAATCTTGATTGGATGTAGCTCTTCTTTAAATGTCAGGTAGAATTCTGCTGTAAATCCATCTGGTCCTGGGCTTTTATTAGTCAGGAGGTTTTGTATTACTGTTTCAATTTCTTTTTATGTTATGGGTCTGTTTAAGCTGTTAATCTCTTT
>NW_008338996.1:5511899-5513920 GCF_000622305.1 Nannospalax galili | reverse complement strand
TGCTCTTTCTTTCTTTTGGTTAACTGGGCTAGTGGTTTGTCAATCTTGTTTAACTTTTGAAAGAACCAGCTTTTGGATACATTTGTTCTTTGTATTGTTTTCTTTGTTTCAATTTCATTAATTTCTGCCCTGATTTTTGTTATTTCTTCTTGTTTTCTGGGTTTGGGTTTCATTTGCTGTTGTTTTTCAAGTGTGTTGAGTTGCATCGTTAAGTCATTTACTTGTGTTCTTTCTGATTTCTTGATGTAGGCACTTAGAGTTATAAACTTCCCTCTAAGGACCGCTTTCAGCATGTCCCAGAGGTTTTTTTGTGTTGTATTGTCCTTTATATTTAGTTCCAGGAATACTTTCATTTCTTTAATTTCTCTTTTTGACCCATTCATCATTCAGGATTATGTTGTTTAATCTCCATGTGTTCATGTGGTGATTAGGGCTTCTTCTGGTGTTGACTGTAAGCTTTATTGCATTGTAGTCTGATAGAATACATGGAATTATTTCAATAATTTTGTATTTGTTGAAGTTTGTTTTGTGTGCCAGTATATGGTTGATTTTGGAGAAGGTTCCGTGGGGTGCTGAGAAGAAAGTATGTGCTTGGGTAAAATACTTGGTAGATGTCTGTTAAGTCCATTTAATATTTGGTATTGTTTAATTCAAATGTCTCTCTGTTAACTCTCTGCCCTATTGACCTATGTAATGGGGACAGTGGGGTATTTAAGTCCCCTACAATTAACGAGTTGGGATTAATCTGGGTCTTAAAGTCCTGTAGTATTGTTTTTATGAAGTTGGGTGCACCAAATTTTGGTGACTATTATGTTCATAATTGTAATATCTTCTTGATTTATTGTTCCTCTGATCAGAATGAAGTGGCCCTCTTTATCTCTTCTGATTAATTTTAGTTTAAAGTCTATTTTGTCAGATATTAGAATTGCTACACCTGCTTTTTTCGTAGTATCGTTTGCTTGGTATATTTTTTTCCATCCTTTCGCTTTAATATAATGTCTGTCCTTGAAAGTGAGATGGGTTTCTTGCAGACAACAAAAGGATGGGTTTCGTTTCTTAGCCCATTCACCTAGTCTGTGTCTTTTGACTGGGGAGTTCAGTCTGTTAATATTTAAAGTTATTAATGAAAGATGGGTATTGAATCCTGTCATTTTTATTTCTGTTCACATTCTTGATATAGCTGTACTTTTCCACAGTTATACCTTCATTGAATTTCTTTCCACAACCCCTTGGGTATAGTCATTCCTTTCTCCAGCTCTTTGCATTGTTTCCAGAACTCTCTGAAGGGCTCGTTTTGTGGACATGAATTCCTTCAGCCTATTTATGTCATGGAAGATTTTTCTTTCCACTATAATAAACATTTTGGCTGGGTATAGTAGTTTGGGTTGGCATCTGTGGTCATTTTAAACTGGGAATGCTTTGGTCCAGGCTCTTCTTAATTTCATAGTTTGTGCTGAAAAATCAGCTGTAATCCTAATGGGTTTTCCTTTATATGTGACTTGTTGTTTCTCTTTTGCAACTTTCAGTATTGTCTCTTTGTTTTGTACATTTAGTCTTTTTTACTATGCGGTGGAGTGTTTCTTTTCTGGTCCTGTCTGTTTGGTGTTCTATACGCTTCTTGTATTTGCATGGGCATGTCTTTCTTTAATTTTATGAAATTTTCTTTCACGATTCTGTTGAAGATCTGGTCCATGCCATTTTCTTGGGATTCTTCTCCTTCCTGTATGCCTATGATTTGCAAGTTTGGTTTTTCTATGGTGTCACACAATTCCTGCATATTCCATTCTTGTGCTTTCTTAAATTTTTCATAATCTTTGCTTGAGTGGTCCAGTTCATCCACTTTATCTTCTAGTCTTGATACTCTGTTTTTCATTTCATTCATCCTATTGGTGAGGCTTTCTCCTGTCATTTCTAATTGGCTTATGGAGGGTTTCACTTAGTTCTTTATTTCAGCCTGAGTATTCTTCAATATTTCTAGCTCTTTTCTGAATTCATTCAGAAGTTTATCCCTATCTTCCTTC
>NW_008338996.1:5498400-5511731 GCF_000622305.1 Nannospalax galili | reverse complement strand
TGTTCTTTAAATTCACTGAATTCTTTTATCATGTTTATAATTGTTCTTTTGAGTTCCATGTCCTGCATTATCTCTACGGGGTTCTCATTGTACTCCTCTGGAGGGCTATTGTTATTTGGTGGGGATATGTTATTTTGGTTTTTCATGTTATTAATTTTTCTCTGTGATTTTGACATGTGAATTTCTTTTGTAATTTCTAATTTTTTTTTGTGACACTGAAGCTTTCAAGTTTAGGTCTACTTCTTTTTGTGAACTTTATGTATCTTTGTGGTTTACTTTTTAGGCATGAAAGGCTGGTTCCTTTAAGCTTCCAGTTGTCTCTTTTGATTTTATATTGGAGTGGCCAGATTGCTTTTTGTCTTCAGGAGTTCCCACAGAGGCCAAGTCAGATGAGGATCAGACACTCTCAGGCTTTCTCCTAAGGTCTGCATCCCTCCAGGATAGATTTTGGCCTCAAGAATTTGGGGTTTGGACTGGCCTGGTTGTTGGGCCCCGGAAATATGCTGGTCTAGGGCAGCTGGTGGCCATGCCACCCAGAGATGCAAAGGAAGCTGGGGCAGTAAGCGGCCCCAAGGGCCTCTGGGACTGCACTGAGGGCTGGAATCAAAGGACCAGGAAGAAGAAAGGTTAGCCCTGGCGTCCAGGAAGAAAGAGGCTAGTGTTTTGTGCAGACCCAGGGAGGGAGAGGGTGGTGAGGGTGGGGCCAGGCTCCAAGAGCCCCTGGGGACCAGAGAAGGAACTGAGTTGCTCTGGATGCACAGCGTCAGGAAGCAGTGGTGGTTCCCCAGGTGTCTGGGGCCCCAAGAAAAGGAATGGGACAGGGCCCAGGCTAGGAGTAGAGAGAGGCTGGGGGATGGGAGGGTGAGTGAGGCTTGGGGAGTCAAGGCACAAGGACTTACCCTGGAGAGAGAAGCCTGCAGATTGGAGAGAGGCCTGTCAGGTCCTGAAGGCCCCTTCATTACACTTTTGACTTCAAATTGATCTCTGGTTGTTGCAAGTTCAGAAATCTTTTAATGTTGCCAACGTTTTTTGCAACTCCAACACTTAATTATGTAACCTATGTGAGGTCATGACTCACTATTGAAAAAGCTGTGTGCTAGAGGGGAAACATGTTTGGGTTGGTGTGCAGATAAATGTTTGAAAACACCTGTGCCTTTAGGTTGGAAAAACCCTGATATAAAAAATGTTCTTGGAAGATTAATGCCAAGGAAGAATTAGAAAAAAGTGAGTTCATACAGCTTGTTAGCCAGTAAGAGCCAACTCCAGCCCATCATTGAGTATATGTAAAGGAAGCTTGTGGTTTAGATAGTAGATATTTCTATTCCCATTTTCAAAGATGTTTAGCGATTACCCCATAGGAAACAGCAGTTACAGAAACCAAATCTAATTAGCACATCTTATTTTTAGTTCTTATCCAAGTGTTGAGGTTTCAAATTCCATATGATTCCTGTGAATGACTAAAACTTTTACTTAGCAACCTCTGATTAGTTTTCCATTTTTTTTTCTGGGAAATATATCAAGAAGCTTTGGTTTTCAATACCGTCAAAGTCCTAAATGATTTATAAAAACCAAAATCTTTTTAGCTTGGACTTTAGACAAAATTGAGAAGTCAAAGAAATAAAGGCAGAGTCCAAAATATAAACCTGTGTTTACAGGTATAGCAGATATTGGAGGAAAGAAAACACGGTGCAATAATAACATCTTCCTAATGCTTAATCACAGTCTACCCAGTAACTGGGCATGCAATGCCACAGTGGGCTTTTCCTTGTTGAGAACTATGGCACTGAAGGGCAGAAAAACCATGTACCTACTTAAAGCAGTTTACTCACAAACAGAAGGCAGAGAAAAGGAAAATTGTTTATGTATAGTTATTATTTCTAAACTCAGCAGTTGTACATAGAATTCTACTTTGCTTTGTATGGAATTAATCCTAATCCACTTCAAATTCCTCAAAAAACAGAAAAAAGAAAATTCTATGCATGAAAACAGCATCACCCTAATAACAAAACAAGATTAATGTATCACAGAAAAAGAAACCCAGAGACCAGCTCTTATGAATATAGATGTAAAAATCTTCAGCAAAATGCTTTTCAAATGAATCTAGCAGTGTATGAGAGGGATTATAAAGTATAAAAAACACTATATTAATCCCTGGAATGCAAAGTTGGTTCAACATGAAAAAAGAAATTGGTGTTATATATACACTGGGAAAAATACATAATTTCAGTAGATGTAGAGAAAAATTTTGACAATATCTAATAGCTGTTCATGATAAACAGCCTCAACACAACAAGAGAAGGTGAGGTTCATCCACAAAATGGAAGTGGAGCTTCCTATACATGAAAGGAAACGTTAGAAACAGGGATGGGAATCCTCCTAAATGTGATGTTTGATCCATCATCTAAAATTTCTTAAGTCTTTGTAGAAATGCTGCTTGATAGATCTGACAGTTGTTATCATGAGAGGAAGAAAGGGGCAAACTGTACAGCAGATTTGAACAGACCACACAGCAAACAAAGGACACGGACGTGGGCTTGGGTTACACGTTTAATTTTTATTAGCTCTATAATTTCGGGACATTTTAGGATCTGTAAATGCAGACTCCTCATCAGTGAAGGGAATGCAATCACACTCAATTCATACTCATTTCACAAGGCGGTCACACAGAGTTAGTAAGTGTGAAGTGTGAGGCACGCTCCAGGTTCAAGATGGGAACAGTAGTTTTGCCATTATCAGTAGTTTTGAGGAGCAGAAGGGCAACATGAGCGGAATTGTGAGGTTTGCTAAAGGAATATTTAATTAAGAAGAAATCACAGAGAATACAATCAGAAGAGGACAGGACCTGGCAGTGTCTCTAGTTTATTTGGAGGACAACCTGACTAATTATAGGCAAGTCATGAGTCTGATTCTGATCTTCATTTTCTCTCATCTCTAAAATGGAATGAGTTAAGAGATTCTTGGGATAGCTATTACTTCTACTGTTCAGTGACCCTACAAAGTGGGAGATGGCACAGAAGGGATGTGGGATAATAGCAGATGTAACCTTTTCAGTATAATCATAGACCTTATTTTAATACAAGCCCAAATTTACTTCCAGCAAAGTTAGTGAGAAGAAAGAACATTCACATGACAGCACACTCTTTTTTTTTTTTGGCTCCAAAAGACTTCCAGATTGTGTCTAATTTAAAAACACTTTATGGAGGCCAAAGAGGTGCCTGTGGACAGCTTGATGATAAATCTTTCAGCATACATTACTCTCTTCTATGTCATCTCAGTATGAGAATGTGAGCTCCTCAAACTTCCTCCTCCAGAGTTGTCAATCTGGCACCTGTCACTAGCATCTGATTCATCATAAAAATATTTAGTTCTCCCTAGATGAACTGGCAGAAAAATCCAAAAAGAGGAAAGAAATAATCAAGAAGGGGATAGAAAACCCTGTTCAAAAGAGGCCTTCTGCTTGGCTCAGAACCTAATATGCTTTCTTAGAAGCCTGAAGCCAAACTCAATTGTTTTCTTCATGATCAGCATCATTGGCATCATCATGGGCAAATTTAGCCCATACTAGTAATCCATGATTGTCCAAGTCTCACATGTCTCTAACATTGTCTCCTGTGTGAAATCTTACTTCATTAGTCTTTGTTAACTCCACAAAGGCACAGTGAAAGGGCTGAGCACCTTGTAGAAGGTCCTGCTCTGAAGATGTCAGACTCAAGGATCCCTCTATTGTCACAATCTTTAAAATCTTTGATTGCTTCCCACACTCAGAGGATGATGTTCCAAGTCCTTACTGCCAAAGATCAATTGTCATCTGCCTTCCATATAATTTCCTTATATCAAGGCATTTCCATCATTCTCAACTGATTATGACTCTTGGCTTTATGTTCACCTCATTCTGGAATCTATTTTCTTAATATCTCAACTTCAGTGTTTCTCCACATTGGAACTATTTATATTTTGGGACAGTGAACTCTTTGTGGTACAAGCTGCCTGTGAATTAATAGGATGTTTTGCAGAATTCTTGCCCTTGACTGGTAAGTCAAGGTATGCTCTTAGAACACTCCTCAAGTTATGATAAAAAATGTTCCTGGGTGGCAGAGATGAGGATGAGGAGGATAGGAGAGTTAAAATGCTCCTGACTAAAAGTAGTTATTTTACTTGGGAAAAGTTCTAATCAGTCATTGATACCCAATGCAAATGCTACTGCTATACAGTCCTTTCTACTGACTGTAGAGGAATAAACTCATTTCTTCATGTGACCATTGTAAGTATAGTTGGAAATGGCTTACTCTTGTTATTACAACAGATGTTTGTCTCCTCAACTACACTGAGGTTCTCCAGGTTAAGGTCTGAACCCTATTTATCACTGTATTCTAAACCTCTCTATCTGGAACTGGAACAATGGCTGATGAAGAAAATCTGTTAATTTGTTAGATATTTATATTACTCATCTGAAGAGAAATATCAAGTCTTTTTTTGGTTAAGTAAGAATTAGGTAAATGTATTTCCAATCACAAGTGATGAAATATTTTTAAAATTGGCCTGGGTAAATCAAGACATCTCACAGCTCATGTACTTAAAAGAATAGAGATTTGGGCTTTAGATACAGTTATATCCAGATGAATAGATGTGGAGAAAGAAGACAATATATAATTGCTGGATTAGAATTTCAGAAACAAGAGTGTAAAGGTCAAGAAATTTCAGCAGACCAGTTCACACCCTAGTCACGGCAGTGTTGAGGTTGGGAGAAAATTGTAACATGGTCTTTATTGAAGTTTGCTTTAAATTGGTTCTTCTATTGTATCTGTGAGTAAAAAAGTGGTGAGTTTGAATGAAGGACTCCAGTGATGGTCGTGGATCCCTACTATCTCTCTCATATCTCATAGAAATACACCCGTGGTTCACTGACTTTCATATCCTGTGTAAAGTGAGATGTTTTCTAGGTCAGAGGAAGCTAAAGCTGTGCGATTTTGTAGATCTACTTTTATCAGTTGCTAGGAATAACTTAATGTTGTCAATAATTTTCTGCTCCTTGATACTTTTCACCAATTTAATATTTGGGTTCTAGTCCTTGAAGCATTTACTCTGTGTGCTCTCTTTGTCTTGCTAAAACACAAGGCTTCAAATATTTAATTTATATCCGTTTACATATTTTTCCCTGAGATGTGTATTCATAAAACAGAATTAAAGCTGGGCTTCTTTACACACGAGTGATGTTTTCTTTACCAATAAAATGTCCATAAAGTTCACCGAAGGAATGATACTGATTGAGTAGCAGGTTAATTCCTGGAGACTCAGATGAAAGGAAGATATTCCAGGGATATCTTCCTTTCATCTGAAGAAGGCAGAGTTGCAGAGCAGGAAGGGACTGAACTTGGGCTGGTCATATCAGGAAGCTCTTAGTTCAAACAAGATTTTCCCCAAAGCAACAGGCACAAGTCATGAGCTAAGAACACTCTAGAGGAAAAAAAATCATTCAGACAAGGAAAGTGACCATCTGGACTTTATGAATCTTAATAAGACCTTGGTCAAGTTACAGAGTCTCAGACTATCAAAGTTTGAAGGGTTTAAAACCATAAGTTGTAAACCTTTCATTTTATTTTATATTTTCATTTCGGTGTGTGTGTGTGTGTGTGTGTGTGTGTGTGTGTGTGTGTATGTGTGTACAACATGGTGTGAGTGTGGTGGTCAAACATGAAGGTGGTTCTATCCTCCACTGTTTTGGCCACAGGGATAGAATTCCATTCCTTAGGCTTGGCACCAAGCATCTTTACTCACTGAGCCATCTCACAGGCCCAAACCTTTCATTTTTGATGGCATAGGTATTGTTATTCCAGAACACCAAAGTGGTTGAGCCAATAGTAAAGGTTAATATAATCAAGAGTAGAATCAAAATCTGCTAGCATTGCATTCTGCACCAGGGTCTCTTCTAAAGTTCCTAATGAGCATGTCATATGGACATGGGCATTACCTCCACTTTTTTTAAATAAGTCCACATGTATCCAAAGTGACTTAACCAAGATACTTAATTGAACGTCAATTTTCAAATGATAACCCTGGAACTAGTCTTTCAATTATAATCTCACATACACAAAACAAACCAAAACAAAACAAACCTGTCTATAAAATAAGGTGAAGGCAAAGGGATCTTCCTGCTCTCTGACTGAAATCACTGCCTCTTATTCCTGGACCCTCCCTTAGAAACTTGATTGGCTGACTTGAAAGCAGTCTTCTGGGAAAGCCAGGGCAGGTATACCCTGAGCCTTAGGGTTTAGGCAAAGAATTACAAAATAATAAGGGCATAGGAGGAACCCAACATTGTGCTTGGTTTTCTACTCAAATTATCTCATTTAATTATGACAATCATCTGATTAGATTTTTGTCTTGCTTGAGAAATGAAAAAATGGAGAGTGAGAGAGATTGTATGATCAGCTTAAATGCATTCAGATTGTGATGATGGGTGAACTGAAGGCATTTATAATGTCTTGGCCACAAAAATACTTTGAGGAAAAAATATATACCTGGGTCCCCAAACTAGGTCTGCCACTTAATGTAAGTAAAATCTTTACTTCTTAGGACAATTTTTCTATTCCCTCATCTGAGAAAAATAAGATAAGAGTAACTATTTTGTCATTGAATTTATGATGATGGCACATACTTAATGACATAGTTACCTTCAAGATTAATTGACATAGAACAGTTACATATTTATCACTGACCTGTAATATGCCTTCAGTTTATATATCAATTACCACCCAACTAACTGAGGAGGTCTAATAGTTTTACAATCTATTTTATCTACCAGTAAAATAAGGGTAATATTCCTTTGTGGAGTTAGAGATGATCAAATGAGATGTGTAAGAAAACATCTAGCATAATACTAATGGGCGTTTAAAGTATGTAAATTGGTAAATGTTAGGGAAAAGTTAAGCAATCATATTTGAACATTTGTTTTATGTGTCTCTTTCCCCAATTCTTAGACTGTGTTTCCTCCCTGAGTGGCCACATTTTCAGAATTATGTGCATGAGAGAGGCAGTGATCCTAGGTTCCTATGCATATGAAACTCAATCAGAGATATGAGTTTAAATGCCACAGTCCTCTAAGGAAATAATCAGAGATGTGCACTTGTCTGATCATCACTGGGTTATTTAACTACTAAAATGTCATTAAACCCCACAATCTAACAGCAGAGAACTGGAAATTAAATTATAGAATATCTACATAATTAAATCTCATACAGCCAAGAAAAGGCATCTTATATAGAATGTTTGACAAACTTATCTGATATTAGAAGTCTCCTGGTGTGATTTGTAATACTGGGGCCCCATACTAGATTTCCCCACACAAAATCTCCACGAAGAGAGATGGGAAAAATGTGTTTTTATCAAGTGCCTCAAGTGACTTTTATGAACAGTTGAATTTGCAGAATTATCTTTTAGAAAATACATTTTTAATGCTAGGAGAATTATACTATTATATAAACCACAAGTTTAAATAATTTTACAAAAAATTATTTTTAAAAATAGTAGTTTTGTACTGGTATTGAAATTACTTTTCAATCATCATAATTATGGTTTTTAGTATTGAGAGACTTGGTTTCAATCTTGGAACTGTTATTTACTAGCTGTGTAATACCAGGCAAGCACTGAAACTCTCTGTGCCTAAATACCTTCAATTTTGAAAGGAGAGAAACAAAAGATGTAACATGTCCCTTGTGAGGATGTTAATAGCCTCCTAATAACATCCTAAATAATTATAGTTTATTGCCAGGATCATTATGGGGTATGGTTACTTTTTAATTTATATTTCATTTATGTGTGTTTGCATGTGCCTGTGAATGTGTGTTACATGCATGCAGGTTCCTACAGTGGCCAGAAGAGGGTACCATACTGCTGGAGCTGGAGTTACAAGCAGTTGTATGCTGCCCAGTGTGAGTGCTGGGAAATAAACTTGGATCCTCTGCAAGACCATCAAGGACTCTTTACTGCTGAATGGTCTTAATACTTCTACTTCTTGCCACGAGGAAATAAGATGGCATTAACTGAAGACTCTCTCAGCATTACCAACTAGAAAACTAGAGCACACATGGGAAAAGGTTGCTGAAATTGGGCAGCCAGTAGCTTAGGACTGGGAGCATCATGGAGGTAGAAGTAGAAGGTGTAGCTTTTATCTACAGGTAGATTTTAGAACAAGGTGCAGGAGGTGGAGCGTACACGAAATATAAATTCAGTTTTGCTGAATTTGAGGAAGAAAATGGAATTGGGGGAATAAAGTTCATGAGGATTTATAAGCTAGACTACTGTAAAGGTCCAAAGGCCAGAAATATGCAAAAGAGTCCCCACATTTGACTAAATATAGCTATATGCACATACAAGGTGAAACTCAAAGAGGCCAGAAGAAAATATTGTTAGAAGAAAGGAAAATTACTAGGTAGCCGTCAGCTGAACAACAGCTGTTCTCAGCCATGGCTGCTTCGTGCTCCTTCTAGCCAGAGCAAAGAAAAGAAGGTGCCTGCATAGACACAGAAAACATTTTCTAGAGACCTCATAAGAGCCACGGCTTAGAAGTCGGACTAAGTGAAGCTTGGGATCAGTGTAATTCTAGTCTACAGAGGCGCTTACAGGACAAGACGTAAATCAGTGAAATGTCTGAAGTGGCTGAATCATTGTTTCAGGAACGGAAGATTTGCTAGAATAGAAACCTTTCCAGTTGTTTGCATGTCTTTTCATATTGGTTTGCTACATCTCTGCTGTGAGAGTTTCTAAAGAAATTGCAAGGATTATATAACCTAAAATATCTACTACTTAATACTTGAAATAGAAAAGTTGGCTGACCTTTCCTCCAAATAATTAACCAATCACAAGTAATTTTAGTGTACACCAGAGAGACAGTGAGAGAGAGAAAGAGCAAGAGAGAGAGAGAGAGAGAGAGAGAGAGAGAGAGAGCTCCTTGGATTCATTCAATAACTTTTAGCATGCAGCGATAAAAAATGATTTCATTTAACAAGTAAAAATGTACTGGGCAGGTGCTCTGAGACCTTAGGGTTGGCTGGAATGTGAAGATCACAGGAAGGGATGGTTGTCCTCCAGAAAACCCAGAGAACACTGAACACCAGAGCCACCTGGGTGTCTTTTGCTACACTGCTGCTGAAACCAATTATGGAATCTTTAGATATAGAGAATCAATTTTTTTTCCAAAAATATATTTATGCAGGTCTTGCAAAATAAATTGCCTGCTGAGTCTTCAGTATGAGGAACCTTGAGTTACTGCTGATGCGTGTGCCTAACTGAGACCTTATAAGGGACACAGAATTCTTAAAATAATGTCATCTTAGTGCTAAAATCCCTGCCCAATGAGGACATCTGGGGGTTACTGGAATTTGTGAGCAGTAATTTCTTTACCCAGTGATAGCCCAATAACAACCCAAGCCAATATAATGAGAAAATATTTTTTTTTAACAGTTTTAGGAACACATTGACAGTATCAATAGTAGAAACCAAGGAGCATGTTAGCAATTCCCATAAAAGAAAGGAAATGCAAGAAACATCTGAACTTCTCAAAGGCATCCTGGACTATTTCTCAGGAATCCCAAATGCAATTTAAGCTGAGGAATTGGGAACTGACCAAAATATTATGGTGGAGTTTACAGACCAGATGAAATGAGTTCGACATTTTAAGAGAAACAGGAATTTGGGGGGCGGGGAACACTCAACTCATTGTAGACTGCTTTAATTTAGTTTAGAACTCTCAGAAATATGTTATCTTTAAGAGAAGCTGAATGGAAACTCAAAAGAAAATTCAGGAAATCTTGAAATTTGGTCTCTTCCTGAAAATTGTGACATTTGCAAGAGGAAATTTCATAATAAGTCCAACATATCACACCTAAATGCATACAACAGATTCTACCAGGGTTTGAATTCAATTAAGCGATGTAATAGGTAACTCGAGGAGGAAAATAATATGACATGAAAATTTAGATGAATACAAACAAAAAAGATTGCTTAAAATTAATTAAATACAAAGTTTAGTAAAAACAAAACATGATGATTTCTGTTTTTACCACATACGTAATGGGTATTGTAAGTGAATTATCAAGTAAACAGTGAATATTCAGGTTTATTAACTTGAAGAAATATTAATGACAACAATAACACAAAGCATTTAAAGAAGGAATGGAAGTACAGTATTATAAAACAAATACATTAAAAGTGAAGTTACAAGGGCTGGAGAGATGGCTCAGTGATTAAGAGCACTGGCTGTTCTTGCAGAGGACCCATGTTTGGCTCCCAGAACCCACTTGGCCACTAATAATCATCCATGGCTCCAGATCCAGGGGATATGATGCCCTCTTCTGACCTCCATGGGCATTGCATGACACAGGTGTACTTACATACATGCAGGCAATACAATCATACACCTAAAATAAAATTCTAAAAAATAAAAAAGTGAAGCTCCATTAATATTTTTTAAATAGGCTATGATAAAAAATGCACATCATAAACCCTTGGGGAAAAATGATTACAGTGAAGAAAATTTCAAACATTAAAAATACTAAATTAATCTAAAGGAAATTAGGAAAAAATTAAAAAGGTAGGACATATGGAAAGCAAATATAAAGATTATTGATTTCAACACAGATATATTTATCATTACACCAACTCTAAATAGCCTAAGGCACAAGTCAGCTCGTCCTAGACTATAGGCTAAAAATTGGAATGGCTATTGCTATTGAGATAAATTTTTTTTGTGAAATGTGGCCATGTCCATTTTCTTATTACGTATTCACACTTGCCTTTGACTACATAGGCTAAGATGAGTAATTGTACAGAGAATTCATGACCTAAAAATATTGCCAATTTACACTATTTGATGTTTTATATGAAAAAGTTCACTCACCTCCCATCCAGTCCCTCTAACTAAAAGGCATAAACTGCTAGGTTGTATTTAAAAAGTATGTCATCAAGTCCAGATGTGGTGGTGCATGCTTTTAATCACAGCACTCCTGGGGTAGAGGCAGGTGAATCTCTGTGAGTTCAAGATTAGCTTGGTCTATATGGCCAGTTCCAAGCTAGCCAGGGCTTACATAGTGAGATCCTGTCTCAAAAAATAAAATATAAAAATTTCTATCAATATGTGCTCTCCAAGAAATGTTTGAATAAAGATATGTTAGAAAATGATAAAGGGGTTGGGAGGAGGCTGAGTTAGTAAGGTGTTTGTGTCACAAGCTTGAGGACCTATGCAGATTCTGTCCTAGTTTGAGTCTCTGTTGCTGTGGTAAATGCCATGACCAGAAGCACCATGAAGAGAAGAGGGATTGTGTCTTCTTACAACTCCCAGGCTATAGTCTGTCACTGCAGAAGCCAGGAAAGAAACTCAAACAAGAACCTGGAGGCAGGAGCTAAAGCAGAGACCACAAAAGGAATGCTGCTTGTAGTCTTTAATTCACTGATGTGCTCAGCTGCTTTTCTTATAAAGCCCAGGCCTGGTTATGAATGGCACTTCCCATAGTGGCCTGGACCATTCTATATCAATTAACAATTAGGAAAATGTCTCATAGACTTGCCTACATACCAGTCAGATGGAAGAAATAACTCAGGTGTGGTTCCTCTTCCCGGAGGATTCTAGTTTGTTCCAAGTTGAGAAAAGCTAACCAGCACAGACGCCCAGCAATGGACTAAAGAACCATGCCAGGGTGTGGGGGAGGGGTACGGAATCCTCAGCAAGGCCAGTATGGAACAAAGATAAAGATCTGAGGGGATTAATGGGCAGCCATTCTAGCTAGTAGTGAGCTCAAGATTCAGTTATCACCTCTGTCTTAAAAAATAAGGTAGAGTTATCAAGAAACTGGTTTGCAAGAGGAAAATGACAGACAAGTGAAACTTGGGCTGGAAAATTCACTGACTACTCTAAGGAGAACTTCAAGGGCTCTGTGGGGGCATAGAAGAAAAAAGCACCAAGAAAAACGCTGAAAAGCTCTGGTTCATGCGTCCTCAGAGGCAAATAAGGACTCTTATCAGGAACTGTTCTAGGAGGCATTTATGGGATATTCTGGCAAAGAATTTGATTGCAGTTTGTTCACATGCTGAGAACTATAGTTAAGCTGAATTTAAAGATGATGAATTAGTTTATTTGGAAGGGAAAATTTCAAGACAGGTCTAAAGGACAAAGAGCAAAATGTTGGGCAGAGTTGAGTGTGGTGCCACAGGCCTTTAATCCCACTGCTCAGGAGGCAGAGGCAGGTAGATCTCTGTGAGAGTGGGGCCAGCCTGGTCTACATAGCAAGTTACAGGCCAGTTGGGGCTTCAGGGAGATACTGTCTCTAAAAGAAAAACAAAACCAAACAAATATTTGGGTATATATATGTATATTAAAATGTGCAATTTGGTGAGGAAAAATGAACAGGCAAGTCTAAAGCTGCCACCAAGCCAGGTGTAATAATTGTTAAAGAGAAACTGTCCACTCTGGGAATGCTTTATCTTGTCTCATTGCAGAGTGTTCTGATTAGATATGTGGCCTCCTTCACGGGAAGGTTATCATGCCTGATAATGTAAACCTATCCAAAAGCCCATGCTGGGAAGACCATAGGCCTCATTGGAAATCTATTGTTGTTGTTTTGCTAAATTGTCATTGTGAACCACATTCTAAATATCTGTTTATATCCATAGATTTGCGCTGTTCTCGGTTTTGACCATAAAAGTTTCTTTTTATAATGGGTAGTGGTTATGAAGAGACTCATAACTGGTCCAAGTGCAGAGTACAAATAACTCTGAGTGCTCAGCTGTGGATGGGTTATTTTCATCAATCTCCCACTACTCAAGGCTCAGGGAACTCCAAGAAAGAGGTCAGAAAGACTGTAGGAGCTGGCGAAATGGGAGGAGGTCTTTGAAATGTTGATCTGGACATGATATGGCTGTTTCATGCATCAGTTCACAGCAGCTGTGATTACCTGCACAAAACCAAGTCATTCAAAATTAGATCATGGATAGGGGAAGTGCCCCTGAGGCCCCACCACGATCAGAGGAGTTATTGGCAGTTGACGGTTGCTAAGGGAGGGAAAGCCATTCTCCTTTGGGGACATGCCTACTAGTCAGCTGCTCCTGTCCAGTGGAATGCAACACACTCATCCACGTTCACGCAGCACTAAATGGACTCAGGGTTATTAATTACAGTAGAAAAAGAAGGCATGGCATTGGAAGGGAGATGGGGGGTGGCATGAGGTGGAGTTGGAATGAGGTACTGGTGGATGGATATGATCAGTCAACATTTTATAAATGTGTGAACCTGTCAAAAAATTTAAAAAAAATCTCTAAAAAATAAATTCACTTTTAAAATT
>NW_008338996.1:5486507-5498244 GCF_000622305.1 Nannospalax galili | reverse complement strand
TTAAAATAAAAATTTAAAATAAAAACTACTTATAAGACCTAAAAACAAATCAAAGAAAAGCTACTGACTTTTCCTGTTGATTTTTGTATCCTGCTACTTTGCTGAAAATATTTTTCAGGTCTAAGATTTTTTTTCAGTGGCGTCTTTAGGGTCTTTTAATAGAAGATGATGTCATCTTTAAATGGAGATCATCTGACTTTTTCCATTCATATTTGTATTCGTTTTACTTCTTTCTCTGATCTTACTGCTCTAGTTAAGATTACAAGTATTATATTGAGTTAGCGCATAGAAAGTGAGCACCTTGCCTCATTACACACTTAAGAGAAAATGAGCTAAGCTTTTCCCCATTTAGAAAATGTTGGCTTTAGATTGGTCATAGATACCTTTATCGTGTTGAGAAAATTTCCTTCAATTCTCAGGCTCTTCAGGATATTTTCATGAAGGAATTGTTTAACAATAACGAAGATCTTTCTACAGCAGCTGGAATAACCATGCAGTTTCTGTGCTGAATCACATTTATCTGCTTGGGTTGAAACAAACTTGCATCCCAGGAATGAAAACAATTCGTTCATGGTGTATGCTTTTCTTAACATGTTCTCAAATTCTATTTGCAAGAATTCTATTGAGAAGTTTTACCTCTTTGTGCATCAGAGAAATTAGTCTCTCTAGTCCGCTTTCTTTGTTGTATCCTTAGCTGGTTTTGGAGTCAGAGTAATGGAATGAGTGTATAGAATGAGTTTCTTGAATTAGTTTGATGCTATTCCCTTCTTCTCCATTTTATGGAACAGTTTGAGGAACATTGGTGTTAACTTTCTTTTAAGGCTTGATAGAATTTGGCAGTGAATTGATCTGGTCCTGGATTTTTCTTTCTGAGCAGGCTTTTCATTACTGGTTCAATATTTCACTGATCCTTATGTATCCACTAAAATTACTTCTTTATCTGGATTTAGTATTGTGCTAGCAATTTGTCTATGTCTTCTAGATTTTCCAGGTTTTGGTAAGTTTTCAACACACCTTCTAATCATTTTCTGTGTTTCATGGGAATCTGCTACAACCTGCTTCTTTTCTTCTTAATTTAATTAATTTGGGTCTTGGCCTTTTTCTGTTGGTTTTGCTGGTGGTTTATTAATACTGTTTAGTTTCTTAAAAAAATAACTCTTTGATCAATTCTATATACCATTTACTAATCTCAATTTCATTAGTTTCTAGCCTAATATTAATTATTTTTGCCATCTACTCCTTTTGGGATTCAGTTGTTCTTTGTTTTGTAGAACCTCGAGATGCATCATTAGGTTATTTATTTTGTAGAACCTCGAGATGCATCATTAGGTTATTTATTTGAGATCATTTTGATTTTTTTAAATGTAATCATTCATAGCTATAAACGTTCCTCTAAGAACTGCCTTAGCTTTGCAAAGGTCCTGGTAAGCTCCGTTTTCATGCTCATCTTTCAGTTTCTTAATTTCTCCTCTCCTTTCTTCAACAATATATTGCTCAGTTTCTATTCCTTTTTGCAGTTTCTATAGTTTTTGTTATTATTGAATTCCGGTTTTATTGACTATAGTTTGATATGATACCAGAGACTATTTTGGGCTTATGTAGTTTTCAATACTTGATTTGTGCCCTAGAATTTTAGGGAATATCTGTGGGATGATGAAAAAATGTGTACTTTATTTCTGTTGGGTGAATATTTTGTATACATGTATTAAGTTCATTTGCTCTATGATCCATTTTCACTCTGTGTATTCTTTGTTAATTTTAATTTGAAATGGCTTTTGTAGAGATGACAATGGAATAGTAAAGTCATCCACTAATACTATATGAGGACTTACATGACCTTTTATATTCATTAGAGTTTGTTTAATAAGATTGGGAGCTCTAAACTTGGTACATATGTCTTTACAATTATGACTCGTTTCATTCAGCTCTCATTAAGTCTTCTGACTAATTTAGCTCTGAAGTGTGCTTTATTTTAGATGTCAAGAAAGTCATGTCACCTTGTTTTTGCTTTCATTGCACTTGTCAGAACTGTTTTCTGTCCTTTGAATCTCAGTCTGTGGGTGTCTTTACCAGGAATGTTTCTTAACAACAACATAAAGTGGAACTGGTGAGATGACTTAGTGGGCAAAGGCACTTTGCATCAAGTAATTTTGCTGTTGTGCTGAAAAAATGACCATGACCAAAAGCGACTTATAAAGGTAAAGTGTATTTTTTCTTGTGGCTCCATAAGCACAGTCCATAGTGATGGGGGAGGCATGCTAGTAGGAGCCCAACACAAGAAGCTGAGAGATTGTAGCTCAACAACACAAAAGAAGCAGAAGAATGTGAACTAGAAGTGGGGGGAGGACTCTCAAAGCTTGCTCCCAGTGACATAATTCACCCTGTACAGCTAGATGACCTAAAAGTTCCATAACCTTCCCAAATATCACCAGCGACTGGGACCTAAATGTTCAAATACCTGAACTTGTGGGGGCGTTTCTCATACAAGCCACAACATTCTACCATTGACCCCCATATCCTCATGGCAATATCATAATGCAAACTGTGTTTAATCTAACTTTCCATTTTCCCTTTAGTCATTACCAATCTCAACACTATTCAAAAGTCCAAAGTCCTAAGTTCATTCTGAAACTCAAGGCAGTTTCTTAACTGTGACCCCCTGTAAAATGAAAAACAAAGTATGCACTTCCAACATACAGTGGCACAGAACATACATTCCCATTCCAAAAGGTAAGAAGGAACATGGTGACTAACCAAAGCAAGACTGAAACCCATCAGGACAATTGCAAAACTCTGAAACTCAAGGCAGTTTCTTAACTGTGACCCCCTGTAAAATGAAAAACAAAGTATGCACTTCCAACATACAGTGGCACAGAACATACATTCCCATTCCAAAAGGTAAGAAGGAACATGGTGACTGACCAAAGCAAGACTGAAACCCATCAGGACAATTGCAAAACTCTGTAGTTCCATATCCCATGTCTAGGGACTTGGTTTCAGGGACTTGAATGACTACATCCTTTCAGATTTGCTGCCTCCAATGTACATCTCTCTCTTGGGTTGGTTCCACTCCCTGTTTGCAAGTTTCCTTGGCAGATGTCTCATCTCCAACATCTTGGGGTCTCACTCCCCCTCCACACATTGCCTGGCCTCAGCAGTATCTGAAATTATGGAGGAAGAATCCAGAACCACCTCACTCTTGTATCTTTCATGAATCTAAATCCAGTACCACATAGAAAACACTGCCAAGTCTGGATGCCAGATTCTAGATGGACTCTTGACCTTTTGAATCACATTAGCACCAGCTTTGTATAGTGTTTTAGGAGCAGAGAACCTCCTAGGTGTTCTTTCACCAGTTGGAAGCTTAGTTGGGTTGGGTATTTCCCCGAGAACATGCTTCCCACTGTTCGAGTGCAGAGTAGGAGGTCTCTCCTTATTACAGCTAATCTTTTTAAGCAATTACAGCTCCTTTTCCAGCACATGTTTTGCAGAGAACTTTAAGCTTCCTAGTGCTCTTTTTCTCCTTCAAACTGTGCATTTTGTATTTCTGCCCCACTGGTTCTTTTTTCTTGTAGTCCGGAATAAGAATGACCTCTAACAGCCATCCCATAGACTCAATAATATGCTATCTTGAACTTTCTTACAAAAAAGAAATTAGTCCATTCCTTCTTAAATTTTAGCCTCACACAATTCCTCAGGGCATGGGCAGAATACAGCCAGATTATTTGTTAAAATATGTCACAAATGCATTCTAACTCAACTACTAACACAATTTTTGTTCTCCTCTGAAACTGAGTGACCAGGAGTCAGACAGCAACTCAATAGGCAAGACTATTAGGGAAAAGTGGCTCTTTGTAGATACATGTACTTTTTACCTAAACATTTAACATGTTCAACTTCCAGATTCTTCTCCATTTCAAGACAAAGATTGGTGGGCTTCTTCCTGTCTTTTTTTCACTTTAAGTTTATAAATGTATACTTAATTATTTTAATTTTTATTTTGATAACTTCATGCAAGTATTGTTTTTGCATTATTTCTATCCCTCACAGTCCCCCAACAATTCCTCCCTTTTCCTTACATTCCCTTGTAATTTCTTGTCCTATTCTTTGATTATTACTCTTACACATACATATATTCATTATATATAAGTAATACACTAAGTCACTGAAACAATTTTGTGGTGTTCATGTATACCTGTGTTTAGGGCTGCCCACTTGGGATTAGATAACCTCTGAGGGAGCTAGTCCCTGGAGAAAACTGATTCTCCCTCAGCATTTATTGATCACCTTTAACTCTTCATCTTGAAGTGAGACCCTATGAAATTTCTCCCATTCATCTTGGCAGGGCAGCTAGTTTAGTCACTATGCTGATCTCATTAGACCACCACACTGTGGCGATTTCACTGGTGCAGGTTCCCTGTCATGTCTAGAACACATTAACTAGTGGCAGGTGTCTAGTCCCTTTGGCTCTTACAATCTTCCAGTCCCTTCTTCTGTGCTGTTTCTTGAACTTAAGATGTAAAGGTTGCATTGTACATATGTCACTTAGGGCTGGGCACCTCACAGTCACTTATTTCTGCATTTGACCAATTGTGGAATTTGGTAATCGTCTCCATCTGTTGTGAACAGTAGCTTTTATGAGGGGCAAGAGGTACACATGCCTGTAATAATAAGGATATGTAGAAAACAGAATGAAGTTATGTTGGTGTAGGGAAGTGACAGAAGAGGTTTTATGTAGAGTATATGACCTCTCTTGTTGTGTGGATTTGTCTATGTTTATAGTACCTGGCATAATTTCCTCCTATTGGACCTCAACACCAAATACACAGCTGTTGATGAGTCCCAATATAAAAGTACAACTATTGTACCAAAAAAGCTAATTTGCTCTGCCAGAGGAACTGTTTAGTGGACTTTTCATATCTTCCACAGAGGGTGGACTAATATGATGGGAACTAATGAACCTCTCTTTCTTTGCTGAATTAGTTAATCCCTTGTAATTATCCAAACAAACCAATTCTGAGGGAGATAGGGAACTCATCTCAACTCCAAATATAAAAGGTTTGGCTCTACCAGACAAACTTGAACACCATTTTTGGGTCCACTTCACACCCAGAGTGTCTGTGTCTTTGTGTGCTTGTATGTGTGTGTGTGTGTGTGTGTGTGTATGTGTGTGTGTGTGCACACATGCACACTTCTTTCACAAAAAAATCTGGCTGAGTGCTGAGACTTTGCTTTTCCTACCATTTTATTCTTTAAATCAGTGGGGAATAAAAATCTGTTCCTGCAGTCCACAATGACAAAAAACCTCCTGAGCCAGGCTTCCACGATCTACATAGCTCTCGGCACTCCATCCTTTAGGTTACTGGTAGAGTGGCAAATTCAGCTCTGTTTACATTATTTATTTTCTAGTCCAAAAGTACAAAGCCTACCACATTCCTCTACAAACCACATGATCATGTTCTTTACGGCAATAACTCCATCGACCTAGTCCAACTTCTTGTTACTGTAATAAATTTCTATGATTTAAATCTACTTATAACAAGAAAAATTTATTTTGCCTCATGATTTCAGAGGTGGAGTCTATGACTGCAGGAGAAACACTGTAGTAGGCAACCACTTGGTACACCGTTCTATGTCCTTTGACTCTTAGTCTGTTAGTATCTTTATTAGTAAGGGATGTTTCTTAGAAGCAACAGAAAGTGGGACTGGTGAGATGACTCACTTGGTAGAAGTGTTTTCCATGAAACCTGATCACTTGAGTTTGTTCCTTGGGAATCCACCCAAATGGCAGAATGAGAGACTATACCCTTGAAGGTTATTCTCCGCCCTCCATATGTGCATGTACTACTACATGCACATATACACTTGTGTGAGCATACTCACATACAAATATGTAAAAAAACATAAGTGGTTAGACCTAGTTTTCCAAATCTAGGAATCTAAACCCAGTTTTCTAAATCTGTGCCTCTTTATTGGTGATTGAGATAATTTAGATTTAAAGTTATTACTTAGAGATGGTCACAAGTTCCTGAAATTTTGTTGTTTTTCTGATTTTTAGTATTTTTGTTTGGTCTTTACTTTATTCCCTATTAATATCAGAAGTTTCCTGGTTTATTGCATTGAAATGTGCAAGTCAACTTGCAGGAGAAGAGTTAATTGGGCTTACTGCTCCAGAGAGATTAAAGTCCCTCATGGTTGGGTAGGCATGAAAAGACACAGCTAGATCAGAAAACTGAGTGCCCATATCTTCAATCAGGCACAGGAAGCGGGGAGACAGACAGGAAGTGAGTCATGGGTATGAACTTGCATAGCCCAACCCCAGTGATGTGCTTCTTTCAACTAAATGTTCCACAACCCTTCCCAAATAGCGAAATGGACAGACAGGTATTTAAGCACTTGAGCTTACAGGGACTATGATGGTTTGAATAAAAAATGTTCCCCACAGTGCAGGTATTTGAATACTTGGTCCCTAGTTGGTGGCACTATATGGGGAAGTTATAAAAATTTTAGGACATGAAGCCTTACTGGAGGAAGTATGTCACTGGGATCAGGTTTGGAGTGTTTGTAACCTCTGCCCACTTCCAGTTCACGTTCTGCTTCCTTTGTGTGGTTGAGGTGTGAGCTCTCAGCTTCCTGCTCCAGCCATTGCTGCATGCCTCCCCCATTATTACGGACAGTCCATCTATATATGTAAGCCAAAGTGAACTCTTCTGCAAATTGCTTTTGGTCATGGTGATTTGTCGCCACAACAAATATTAGGAATCCAGAGTGTTAAGGAGAAGAAGAGAAAAGAACAAGTGAGAAAAAGAAGAGGAATACAAGAAAAAGAAAAAACAGATTTTCCAGTGATGAAAAAGTTCAAAAAAAATTAGGGAAATATGAGAAAGGGAATAAAAAGAGAAAACTTAAACATTCTGAACAGAATCCAAAAAGTAAGTCAAAATACAGGTAAGTATATATAAAGAGAGGTAGGAGAAAACATATGGGGCAAGACAGAGAAAAATTAAACTAAGGAAAAGAAAACAAATGCTCCTAACTGGAAAAATGCATACACAAAATTATATGAACATATGAAGTGGAATTACTTAAAAATAAAAAATGCAACCACAAATAAAACATATATTACAATAAAGATGAGGTGTTCAAATAGCCCTTTTAGGTTTGAAAATCAGAAAGAGCAGTTACACGCATGGAAGGGAGGGGTCAGCTGAATGTGTGGACTTATCTTTGCTTTGGTTCACACTCTGCATTGGAAGCATATCTGATGTCCACAGGATCAGTCTTCGTAGAAGCCATTTTCCTTCTTTGCTTCTCAGCTGGTCTCTACTGGCCACACTTAAGTTGGCCTTCTGTGAGCTGGGCAGATTCTCTCACCCGATGGGGCTGCTCCAGATCATATTGCCTGGTGTGTTTTTTAGCTGGGGGCATCTTCCAAGTACATTTGGAGTCAGGGTAACATCACAGCACTGAGAACAGTTCAGGCAGAGGAACTTCCTTTGTACTATCAAGGGTATTAACCACCCTGCTGGACGGATGCTGCTTTGGTTATCAGTTGTACTGTTGGAGCTTCAGAATTCTTGGGCTAGAGAGCAAGGAAGAACAAAGAAGTGACTCCAGAATTTGATGGATCTGCTGGCCTCAGGCTCAAAGCTGTGAATTTCCTGGGTAACTTTTCGTTTGTAAGATCTGTTCTAGCTTATAAAGAGTGGAGCTATCCTCCCCCATTATGCACTCTATATCCTGAACAAGTCTCCTGTCATCTGTACATTTTATCCCATTAAGATTCTCTATAACTGCCTCTCTGAGACTTCCTTTACTCAGAGGCTGGCCAAATAGGGGTTCCCTGACCTGTGAATATTTCCTGATCTCAGGCCTTTGGGATGGCTCAGATCAACTGTTCATTATAGAAAAAATAGAGCTGTCTTAGGGGATAATGCCCAATATCATTATTACTTAGAGAAATGTACAAGGAGGCCCTGTTGAGCCACAATGACATACTCACTTGAATATCTAAAGTTTTAAAAGCTGGCAATTTCAAGTGAGGACCGGGCTGTAGAGCATCTAGAATTCTCATAAATTATAGCATACATGCCAAGGAGCATGGCCACTTTGGAAAACAGCTTAGCAATTTCTTATAATGTTAGCCAATTTCTTAATCTATACAATTCAGTTTTTATTTACTGAAGGAGTAGAAGGTCTGTGTCCACAGAGATGCTTAGACTCAAATATCCATAACAGCTAATTACTAAATTAAAAACTGGAAAGAACCCAGATGCCCAATAACTGATGAGGGCATAAACTGTGATTTATATGTACCCAGTATCATGCTACGCAGCAATAATAAGTAACGAACCCCTGACACACACTTCATCCCAGATGATACTCAAGGACCTTTTACTAAGTAAAAAAAAATCCAGGTTCAAAAGACTACCTATTGTTATCTTGGGAATATATAGTTTAGTAATTTTATGTATTGTGAAAAGGAAAAATCAGTGACTATATACAGGTGCTTTAGTTACGTTTACGTTGCTGGCTAAATACCCTGACAAAAGGAACTTAAAGAAGGGTTTCTTTTGGCTAACAGTGTGAGGTAGAGTCCATCATAGCATGGAAGTTGAGGCAGCAAGAAGTCGAAGCAATTGGTCATATGGTGTGTACATTCAGAAAGAAAACAATAGATGTTGTGCTTAGTCTGTCTTCTGTTTATACAATCAAGGATCCTATTCCAGGGAGTGGTGTGATCCACAGTTGGGTGGTTTTCTCACCTAAAGTAACCGAATCAAGATAATCTCCCACAGGCATGCACAGAGGCTAGCCTAGATAATTCCCCAGACATGTACTTGGAGACTAGCTTCCTGTGTGGTTCTGAATTTCATGAACCTGTAATTGAGATGAATCACCCTGAAGGCTATGAGGGAACTTTTCGAGATGTTAGATATAGCCTCTACCTCAATTGTGGTGAATATACAACTCTGCTTTTTCAAATCTCTTAAAACTGGACACTCAAAATTGGTACATGATCTTTTACATAAAAATAGGAATGATATAAAACAAAAGTTTCATGGCTGGACATTTTCTTTCTCTTCCCTCTCATTTCTGCTTTGCAAAGGCATTTGACTTTGTGGACCAACCCCTGTTCTTTGATTCACATGACTGATTCATGCTCACTTGTGTCCCAGGTTTCTTCAAATATTGGGATTTTCTGTGGCTTAGTCTTCGTCTATGTACACCTTTGATGTTAGTGGTTTCCAGAGGTCTTTCCATAATCTTCTTATCATATGTTGTTTTTGTATTCTCACAGTAATTTCATTTATCCTGTTGCTTCTGTTGTTAAATTTCAATCTCTAGGTCTAGATCCATATTTCTTAGTACCTACTGGATGTTTACACTCCATGGATATATTTTTTTGTCATTTTATTTTTTATCTTGTGGTCTTGATACTTACCTCTGTTTTTTAAAAAATAAATAATTTATTGAGAATTTCAGATGTGCATATAAGGTGTTTTGATCAAATCCATGCCCACTCCCTCCCCTCCAACTCCTCCCGTATCTCCCCATCTTTTTTCTGATAACTTCATGTACTTTTTCTTCTTCTTTGATTTATTTAGTTATTTTTGTGGGGCCTTTGGCTACATTCTGAAGAGGTATCCCTAAAATCTTTTAAGGATTAGATACTAGCTCCCAAATACCTTCGACATTTTTGGCCTTTGGAACAGATTAGGTTGCTAAGAGGTTCAAGGACATTTCTACTTTTAGCCAAGTAACTGGCTGCTTTACTTTGGGGTCTTTTTACCCTAACTGCCTAGCCAGTTCCTACCTCTGATTCTTATCACACCATCCTCTGAAGAGGTTACCCAAATTGCCAGTAGGGAATTGGACACAGACTGCTCTGGCTTCTTCCATGCTGAACAGGGATATTTTACGATCAACATATTTAACATGGAGTTGGTCATCTTTCAAAACTATTCATCATGAATTTTCAAACTGACTAATGGTTAACCATCCAACTTAGCATCTAAATCATAGACAAGGGAGTTATTCCTAATTCAAACTTTGCTAAGCTTTGGCATTTCATGCTTCTATTCCTTCCTCCTTCATGTTTCCATCACTACCAAAGTTGAGCTCTTCATTACCTCTCACATCATTACTATGGAATACTAAATGTTGACCTTTAACCATTCTTCTTCTCAATTTCATCCTCTAAAGAACAGCTCAAGTTATTTGTATAAAGGACAAATGTCACACGACCACTTCTCTACATACCCAAAGAAAATCTATTGTCTATGTATTGAAGTCCAAATCTGTGTCAATTTTAGTATGCCTTCTGACCTGATCCAATCTACTACTTTGACAGCCTAATGACTTTTCACACATTTTACCCTCCAATAGTTTTTTCCAGAATTTTTATTAGACTTAGAATTCTTTATTTATTAGGCTTAGAATTCTTCTGAACATCCAACCTAAGTAACCCTGAAAACACCTTTTCATGTAGTAGTAGAAATGATTGGACCTGGCCACTCTAGTCGTAACTGACTGGCAGAAACATCCTGTTCTTCATTATGTTTATATAATCGTCTGGGTGTTTCCCTCTTCAAAATGCCACATGTCTAGTCATTCATGAAATCTTGACGTTTCTACCAATGACAAACCCATTTGAAGGATGACCCACTGACTTCACTTTACTCTTTCTTTGCCACAAGTGTCTACATTGTCTCTTTACCTCCACCCTGACCTCTGCTGTCCATTTTCTGTGACACAGCCAGAACCACTTTTCCAATACCAATGAAAGTCCTTGACTGCTGACATTTGCCAGTGAATCTCCATTGAAATAGCAGATGACATCCTTCCTTGAGGTTTATTTTAGTCTTCAGTCTCCTCGCTCATAATGTCAAGGAACTGTGTGCGTGATGAGGATACAGACTTTGCCTGTCTTCCTCTCTGATATCTGTCCACAATAATCTTAAAACTGACTACCTGACTGAATAGAAGATTTTGTATCTTCCCTACCTTCTCTCTGTAATACTCCCTCCCCTCTTTAGCCCTAGAGTAGGAGCTGGTAATTGTCTCTGAGATCCCAGATCATAAAGCTGGATCTGTGTCTAAGAAGCATCATTAAAAGCTGCCTTTGCTGTGTTTCATTTGCATATTGTTTCCTCTAAGTGTGGCTCCCTGAAACATCACAAAGAAATCTTATCTCCTCTCTTGCAAAGAGAGGAAGTAGTCTCAAACCTCTGCTAACTTCATCTTGTCCAATGAGCTTCAAGAGTCTCCCCTACAAGTCTAGCCTACACATTTATTTACTGTTTGCTCATCAAGCTGTTATGATTGATCTTCACCCCGTCCTTTAGGTAAGAACATCTTCTCAATAACAGGTTCCAAATATCACTAACTTGAGAAATGTATAGACTCTCTTTGAATTCTTTGAGCTTCAACTTTAAAGTAGTTTATTATTTTTATGTTATGTGTACAAGTATATTGCCTGGATGTATGTAAATGAACACTTGTTTTGCAATGGCCACGGAAGTCAGAATAGGGCATCAGATCCCCTAGAACTTTAGTTACAGATGGTTGTTAGTTACCATGTGAGTTCTGGTTATTGAACCTAGGTCCTCTGCAGGAACAGCCAGTGATCTTTACTGCTGAGCCATCTTTCCATCCCCAAGCTTCTATCTTTTAAGGACAGAAGAAATTGGCTCTAAGTCACCAAGTCAGAAACCAAGAGAACTAAAAGATTATA
>NW_008338996.1:5448580-5486463 GCF_000622305.1 Nannospalax galili | reverse complement strand
TATATATATCCCTAGATGCACCAACAAAACAGTTATAGTTCAAAGTGGAGGATGGTGATACTTCAGTGGTAAATGTAGCCTATGAAACAGAAGTGTGAGAGACTCTGGGTTTCCAGGAGACACTGATAAGTTATGAAAGACACAACCGTCTGTGCCGTATGTCAAGGTCTTGGCAAGCCCTTTAACAAATGCCAGTCTCAAAGAGATTCCACAGATGATGACTGATCAAAAGTCAAGACCAGATGCATTCATAAAAGGGAAAGCCTCCAAGCTCACTTGATAGATCCTTAGAGAGACAAGTACAAAAGAGAATGAAAAGACCCAAGCTGAACTGACAGGTAGATACAGGAGAGGAGAGTGAAGATGGTCACAGATGAAGACCCTGTTCAAATCAGAGGTTTTATCATCCTCCTACTCCCCTTAAGATAAAGCCAGCCACTTCAACATAAACCTAAATGTCTCAATATATTGACAATTTCAGTTTATTTTGTTTTTCTAGACTGTAGAGATAATGTAGGGCTCTCCAAGCACAAGGACTCAGACATTCTCTCCTCCTCACTGGGAACACTTACAAACCCCTCTTGTCCTTCAGCTGCTTACTTCTTCTGGCTCTGTCAGAACTTGGCACGTCATTTTGAAGCATTGCATTTCTGCATCTTTCTATTCTGACCTTACACTGCAGAGTAAGATGATACTATAAGGTTCTAAGAAGTGTCTCCAGGACAGAAGGGGAACCAAAAGGAGTTGTTACCTATGGGGAAGCATTGTGCTGAGATAGTGGGTCATAAATGGTGTCAAGAGTGTTTTAGGAGAGTCTTGGAGAAACCATGTTCTGATAGGAACATAGGAGAGGAGATCAAAAGCAACAGCCAATAGAGAACCAGAAGAGAAACATGGAAGACAGAGAGGTACTGCCAAATCTCTGCACAAAGACAACGTTCATGAGGGCATGTCTGCCATTGGCAAGGAATGTGGGAACTTCTGAGAATGGGAATGGTATTTACTCCCCGAGGGGTGATAAAGGTCCACAATATACAGGAAAAGTACCCATGTCATTTGAAATTCCTTCGAAAGCCCACATCCCTCATCTTTTCCCTCAGCCAGGTTAAGTCTTGCTTCCACACTCTGCACAAACACTTGGGATCTTCAAGACTGATCCCTGTGTACATATTCCTTACAGTCTGAAATCCCAAAGAGCATGCCTATCTATAGACAATTCTAAAATAGTCCAGTGAGAGCTTTTATTAGCTTGATTTGGGTCATGTGTTTTACCTTGAATCAATCTCAGTGCCCAGAATGACAGGCCATATGTCTTGAATTCTTAGAGTTTGAATCACACACCTCTTTCCAGGTTGTGATGAGGGAAGAAGTTCAGCTCTTAAGCTGAAGTAGCTTGTCTAGCAGTACATAATGGTCCTTGTACACAATCTTTGAAGTACTACTTTGCTATGCCGTTTGGATATGGCCAGGCTCACAAAGGTCCATGAGAGAATTTAGAACTTTAAAATTAAGTCAGAAAGAGCCTTGGGCAGCTCTGGAAAGAACTACAAAGGTATAAACCAGTAACAAATAAATGTTCTCATTTTCTGAGCCATCTTACCCTCTAATAAGCAGTCTACTTTGATCTGTCCATTGCTGCAGGGTCTGGGTAAGTTTGATTTTTATTAACTGTGCTTCTCTTCCATAATTCTCTTTGCATTCAGGGCCAAGAGAGCTAAAGGCACATAGTCAAGTACCAGAACAGTGTTAGAGAAGCCTTCTGATTGGCGGGATATATTTTAGGTCTAACAGCTAGACCAGGTCACCTGAAGGGTTGGGTGACATTGGGTGGTCACTTAACCTGTCTTGGTTTCTCTGTTCTCTGCTTTTGATGAAGAACTAGTCCACTTTTTTCCCTGTCCCATGCATATAGAATTGTAGCTAGAGATGTCTTAGACAGCAGGGAGTCTGGTTGTGTGCCAGATAGAAGATTAATGTTTTAAATGGCTGCTTTTTTTCCAACTATGTTCACCTAGTGTCCTGATTCTTCCCTCCTCCTGCTGTCCTCAGGAAATCATTTGCCATCTATGGCTCATGAGAAATTCAGTGAAATTAGTTCTCTCTGTGCTTCTGTGTGGGTGAGGGTGAGAGGGTAAAGTACATGAAAGCAGAACAGAGGAAACAGAAATAAAGATCTTGGAAGACACAAGAGTTTAATTTCATGCCACAGGTTCAATCCTGACACTGACATTTGTTTATTTATTGTCCACAAGTTGTTAGAAGATGTTACTGTGATTTGATCCACTTGCCTGTCCTGTCTATCTTCCATCTAGTGAGCTGAATTTGCAGATAAGGTGGCATGAAGGAGCCTCAGGTACTTTTCTGGATATACTACAACTTGAATAATTCATCCCTAGATAACAAAAACCAATTTAACTTTAAAATGAAAAAAATTATCAGTTGCTACCAACAAAAATGTAAGTATTAATTAATTCTTTCAACAGACAACCTCAGCAGCCCAATGAAGCAATTTATTCATTTAACAAATACATGTGTCTAGCCTGCCTTCCGTAACCACTTCCCCAGAAACTGGGAAACAGCAAGTATGATATCTTCCCCAATGGTACTTGAATTCTAGGAATAGGAGGTAACCGGTAAACAACACATACATAGTATAATTTTATGTAGTAATCAGGACCATGAAGAAAGGAAAGCTAGAATTGGAACTGATTTCAAAATGGTGATCAGCTTACCCAGGGAGAGGGTTAGAGAAATAAAAATGGGAAGGTAAGGAACACTGAACAGCTCAAAGGAGCTGGGTATGTGAGACCAAAAACTGATATGCAACCTTGGGTTCCAAGAACTACACATCATTTAAAAAATACTCTTCTGCTCTTTCTCTGTAGAGCCTGGATGAGTTCAATTTTTATTATTAACTTCTCTTTCACATCTATACTGTCATGTAGAGAAAGATGAGCAGCTTCATGATTTTGTGAAAGTTTGAGGCATAGCTTTCCAAGCAGGAGGAGCAGTTGACTCCCAAGTACAAAGGACAAAGGATGGGAAGATATTTATATTGAGAAATGAAAGGAAGATTAATGTGTGAGAGATAGACTGAGATTGAATGAGCCTGAAGACCAAGAAGGAGCCAGCTTCTGCAGCAGAAGATAATTTAGGATTGGATTATCCATTTATAAGCATTGAGAGATTCTCCAGGCCAGTGCCCAATAGAATGGGAATCATCTAATTCTTTGTTTCCATGTATTGAATGATTTCTCAGACACATACCCCATGGGATGGGATCACCGGATTCTCCATTTCCACATATTGAGAGACTCCTAAAGCCCAAACCTGGTGAGATAGGGTCACCACAGGTGTCTGCCCTACTTTTCTGTTTGTAAACTCCCTTTACAACAACTAGGACCTAGTGGGGGGAAGCAGAGGCAGAACTGCCATACTCAGCTCACAAACAAGGAATCTCTAGCTCCAGATGGCCAGGGTAGAACATTCAAATGTAGAGTTCTAGTGCAAACTCCAGCCCATGCACTATATTGTGCAGGGTTTAAAATGTCCTAGCAGGGAGCTATTACTGCGGATGGTAGAAGAAGCACACATATCGCTAATTCTTCCTGTTTTGCTTCTGGTAAGCATCGCCATCTGCACACAGTGCTCTTTACTGCTGGACAAGGACCGTGCCTCACTCCAAAAGCTACCACTTCACTCAATCACTGTCAATGAGTTAAACTTACTCCTTTATAAATTCTATCCTCAATCTTGGCTCACATGATCCTCAGGGTTCATTCCAACTTTAAATTACGTGACTATACTCGTGATGCTCCTCAGAGCCAGATTTAATATAACAAGGGTTTGTCAGAAGCATATGATATGCTAGGCATCCTGTATTCATCAATGTATAAAATACGTGCCCTCGTGTTTCAAACTAGAAACCTGGTGCAGCTGATAGGCAGGTATGAAAGCAGCAGAACGAAGCTGGGTTTCCACATGTAACAACACAGTGAACAGAAGATGCAGAAGGCATCCTAAGGGGATCCTAAGTAACAACAAATCTGGAAACTGGATGAACAACATGCATTCTGAGTAGAGCTTCATGTAGATGAAATGAAAGAACTTTTATTTCTGAAATCCACATGAGAAAAATTTGTCTAGGCATAGAGATAATTAGATGCATCAGATAATAAGCTTTTGAAAATTATCTATTATTTATTTTACATGTATGAGTGTACTGCCTGCATGTATGTAAGTGCACCTGTGTCCTGCAATGCCCACAGAAGTCAGAAGAGGGTGTTGGAGCCCCCGGAACCGATTTTACATGTATGAGTGTACTGCCTGCATGTATGTAAGTGCACCTGTGTCATGCAATGCCCACAGAAGTCAGAAGAGGGTGTTGGAGCCCCCGGAACCAGAGCTATGAATGGTTGTTAGCTGCCATGTGAGTGCTGGGAATCTAACCGAGTTCTTCTGCAAGGGCAGCGGTGCTCTTAACTGCTGAACCATCACTCCAGTACCAGAAAATAAGCTTTAAAAGGCAAAGTGAAGTGTGTGTGTGTGTTGGATGCTAGAGCAAATAGAAAATGAAATGCTTAATGAAAATGAGCCTCATATATTGGTTGACTAATTAATAATAATGTGTATATTAAGATCATAAAGGAAAAAGAAAATCCCACTTACCATTTGGAAGCTTGCATTTGAAAGGGAGACAGAAATATTTGGAGAACAGAAAATCTGAGCTCTGGTTCTGGTCCTAACATTTTTTTTAAAAAAAATCTACTTTGCCAACTCTGATGAATCTGCAGCACTGTGTGGAGCAGATGCCTCAGGACACAAATGGCTTGATGGATTAGCAAGGTCCGCTTGGAGGGGAGTGGTGAGCACAGCAACACCATCACCACCCTAGAAAAGCCCTTGCCAAAGTCCCCAAGAACTCCATACTCCACTCCGTGATTCCTATGACAGCTCCTGGCATACAACAGCCCCACACAACAGCAGGAGGAGGAAATGAAGTACTCTATTCCATGTCAACAGGAACACGCACATGCACAATATTGGCACCGAAAAAAGAAAACTCCTGGCTACTCTGTTATTTTGAGATACGTTCTAAAAAATTCTTGGTTTCAGCATCCTCGATTCTTGGCCATCAGCCATGGTAAAATCAGTCCCTTCTGGTCCATTACAAATTAAATAATCATAACTCTATTCATCAGGAAAACATACGCAGAAGGGATACATAAGCCAGCAATTAGCATGAAGGCTTCCAGACTTTCATTGACTAACTCCAAGGGCTTTGTGGTGACTATTTCACTGGAGGCTGTGTGTAACCACTGTGGCAGGCAAAGCTTGCCAGCACTTGCTTGATGATCTACTTCCAGTGGAAGGATTCTTCAAGTGGTTGCATCAGGAACAGATACTTCCTGACATAGTCTGGAAGGTCTGCATTTATTAGGAGGAGACAATCTTTTAGATATCCATTGAGAGTACAGCTTGAGAGAGACTTCTGAGGCTGAGTCTGTGCCTACACTCTGTTATGTGTTGCTCACTTTTCATCTTTGTTTTGGAATGCTCTCACGATACTATGTTCTACGCCTCTCAAATACCACTGTCTCCTTTTTCTAGAGCCAGATTCTTTGGGCTGCTAATACAGCTTGCTTTCTGAGAAATTCTGCTCATACAGTCCACTATAGCCTAAACTTAATGTCGCTAGTCCTTGACACTTAAAAAAAATTAGCATGCTTGCACAAGATAGGCAAATGTGATTGCCGAATTGAACTTATGTGTTGTCTGTGCATGTCTGTTCTCTGAACACTCTTTTCTTTTCGAAACACGCTTTATTTATATCTAATATTGTTGTGGCCGTAAATACTAACCGAGTGTGTCATCAGGCCGTGTATTTTGGAGTAACCGGGGAGAGACTGTAATGTTACAGTATCTTGTCACTTAGTATATTCCGAGGCCTCAGCTTAGAGCGCATTAATCAGGGTTTCCTAAAGGAACAGAACCCGTAGGATGACTGTAGATTACACAAAGGATTTATTAGACTGCCTTACACAGTCAGGGCTGGGTACTCTTACGGTGTGTCTGTGCACATGCTGTTTGCTCAGTTCGTGAGGCTGGATGCTTCAGCAGTCTGAATCTGATGCTGCAGGCCTGAAGTATTCCTGCAGAAATGCTGGTGTTGAGCCCATGTTGGAAGTTTGGAGAAACTGTATTCCAGTGTCAACAGAATATGGCAACGGCAGTGGCACCAGAGGGTCAATGACCCACTACCCAACAAGGATGGAAGGTGCATGGTCAGAAAGCAGTGCTGCTTTTCCATCAGGCCTCAGTACATCCAGGCAGCCACCGGAAGGTGCTGTCTCCTGAGCGAGGGTCTTCCCTTCAGTTAATCTTCCCACTTAGAGGCATGTTTCTTCTTAGTTGATTCCATGTCCGATCAAATTGACAACCAAGATTAACTACCAAACATAGGCTTGTCTGAAATTACTGTCATCTGTGTGAATGGGACCTTAGTATTCAGCTGATTCAGGATACTCTTTTTAACTGTGTGGGAAATGCTCACCGAGTGAAAGTGCCTTAGCCCAGGGCACAGGGCTCAGATAGGTAAAACCTGAATCTGATTCTTAGATATTACCCAGGGGAGAGCTAGGAAGGAAGGGGTCAAGCAGGTAAGGAAATGCAGTCTACCTAAGAGTTAGTGAGTCATCTGTGTTTTCGTCTTCCTGTAACGTATATTTTAAAGCTCCCCGCTATTCACAAAGTGGGAAATAACCCACACTGACAACCATCTTTCACACTGCTTCTACTTAGTTTCTGTACAATTTCAAATTTGTTAGGAGCTACTAATATAATGCAAACTGTTTGGAAGACAGAAAGGTTAACTGATCAAAGGTTAACTGGGCAAGTTTCCTTTTCAGCACTTAAAGTAGAAGAGGGAAAGATATTCCATGAAAAAGGTCTAGAGGGTTAAACTTTGTGGCAAAGACCCCTAAATATATTTGTACACTATGCCACTGACAGCAGTGTCAGGTGGCCACTGATGAGCTGTCCTGCACTTTCTCAGCCCTTTTAAGCTTCTGTTTCCTGAAAGCTTGAGAAGGTGCAGTGCCAATTCTGTCCACATGATGGTGATGCAGGGCCACAAAAGGGACGAAGAAGCTCATGTGTTTATACCTTAGAAGTGCCAAGAAATAAAGGTACTGCAGAGCACAGGCCGGAGCCACTTGGAAGGGACCACGAGGAGCCTCCTGCGAACAAGCACTGGTACCATCACTCTGAATCTCTGCTTGGTTCAATATTTCTGCCCAAGATGTAGCCAAGGTTGCAGAGGTATTCTAATTTAGGCTTGCTTAGAAAAATAAGCAAATGTGTAAGAGCCACTCTCCCAGCTTCCCTGATTTCCTTCTCTGTGTGGGTGATATTTGTGCTTAACAGACAGTGCCTTGCTCCTTATTGGCTGAAACTAATTGAAGTTTGCTAAATGATGTGTTAGGGACCGAAATAAATTATTGTTGCTGGGGTCCCTAAGAAAATGAGCAGAGAGGGAAAGGGCACCAGCCCAATATCCACCCATCTGGGCTGACGCCATGCATGCCACTTCCTTGGCTTATCTGTGAATCTGTGACAGGCATGTGCACCTTGGTATGTGAATGACTATGTGTATGATTATGTGCATGTGTGACTGTGTATATGATTATGCAGAAGTGTGATTATGTGTGTGTTGATTGTGCTCATGTGTGACTGTTTATGATTATGCACATGTGTGTGAATGTATGTGAGTTGATTATGCTCAGACATGATTCTGCATGCGTGAGTGTGCATATGATTGTGTGCATATGTGATGCCACTGAGGAGATAGTGATCAAGGTAGTAGAACTAGTTGGAACAGGCCATGACCACTGGCAAGGTCATTATATGGGTCTGTGTGGAATGTAGAACATAGAAAGATGAGAATGAGAGACTGATTACCAGAAGTTTCCTAGGACCAGAGAAATGATTCAGTTAGAATCTCTGTCAAAAAGTGAGTTTTGAATTAGATTTTTAAATATTTTTGACCATTAATTTTTTGAGAGTATGTATGTGTGTCTATGTGAGTGAATGCCACATGTGTGTGGATATCTTTGGAGGCCAGAAGAGGACATGAGATTTCCTGGAGCTGGAGTTCTTGGCCTTTGTGAGCAGCTCAATATGGGTGCTGAGAAGTGAACTTGTGTCCTTTCAAAGAACAGCAAGTGCTCTTAACCAGTGAGTCATCTCTCCAGCCCCTTGAGTTCGAGTTTTGTTCAAGCATTTCTTTGACTTCTCACGTGTTCTTTTTTTTTTTTTTTTTTTTTTCAATCTAGTCTCAGTCATCAGTTGTGGTCCTACTTCAACCCCAACTGCCTCAGTTTCTATTATATTTCCACTGCTCTAAAACACGAACTGTGTGGGAGAAAGAGAGGGGGTAGGGTCAGAAACTTCAGGCCTTCCTAGAAGAGAAACTAAAAGAGTTCTGGGTGAATCCTTGTTTATGGGTGTGTGCACCTATGTGTGTACGAGTTGTGGGGTGAGAAAGGACAAGGTGATAGAGGAGAGACCATGCCTAGAAAACCTACCAGCCACATCAGGAATGCTGTTGGAAAGAATTCCTTG
The DNA here is from genome assembly GCF_000622305.1 of Nannospalax galili. Taxonomy (NCBI): domain Eukaryota; kingdom Metazoa; phylum Chordata; class Mammalia; order Rodentia; family Spalacidae; genus Nannospalax; species Nannospalax galili. Next base: position 5,477,841 of record NW_008338996.1, on the reverse strand, counting down.
TTTTTATGTCTACAAAGGATAAAAGTAAGGACAATGATCAGGAGATGGGGACGGGTGGAGCTGAAATGATGCGGTGTTTGTGTGTGCAGAAATTGGACCCCGTCTACATTTTTATTTTACAAAGGCAGAGCTCCTCAATTTTTGTCTCAATTGATTTCCAGAAATCATTATTTCTAAACATCACTAGTCAAATTCCCATTCCTTTATGCCTTTAGAGTTTGAATGAAATTGATTTGTGTTTTTAATCTTACATGGAAAGAAAAAAGGAGCGACCTGATGTCTCTCTGACTTCCAGGCATGGATTTTCTCAGTCCTTCTCCCTCTTTTCTTAACCACCTGTCCCCTGATCCTCTCATTTATACCAGAGAGGGTCTCCAGCATGGGAAGCTAAGATAATCATCTCTATTTGATTTTCTCTTTATTACTCATGATGTAACTAAGAAACAATTTTTTCACACATTAATATTTGTAAAGACTATTTTCAAAGAAATGCAAGTCGGAGAGGCTGCGTGGGTGAGATTTCAGAGAGAATGTGTTATTTTTTGGTTATCATTATTATTTACTAACCTTTTTATTCAAAGACTGTGATGGAAGTTCGAGAAAACAACTCTCATCCTATAATCAATTATAGCTGGAAGACAATAAATAACTACTCAATGTTTCCTTTGTGTTCTCGGAAGGAAGGGTATATTGACTGCTTTGAAAGTTGGGAGCTTTTTCATAGACACCCGGTGGGCAGTCACAATAGGTTTTGCTAATCCAATCATCTCTGCAAGTTTGGTGTAGATGAAGAGAACAATGTTAAGGGGAAAAATAATAATTTGCTGTAGTTCTAACTGTTAAGGTTTATAAAACAATGGCATCTATCTGTATTATGAAATTGAATTCTTACAGCTCTCTATGAGGGAGTTATAATTTTATACATGTTGCTGATGAAGTAACTAAGTCTTAGAGTCTTGGTTTGGTGCTGGTACTCTCTCCATCCCTCTTGCAGTTCAAGGGACAGTTACACACATCCTTCTTCAGAAATAAAGACTAAATTATGCAATCTGGAACAAATTTGGTCAGGTCTGAAGTAGATCCAGAGTACAGAGTCCCTTTGTAAACAAATCAGCTTCAGGTTTTGACCTCACTCATCAGATCAATATCCTTCAGTACCTGGACTTTTCTAAACCCTATTTTCTTCATCTTCAACATGGAGATGATAGTGTGTGTCTCCTGAGAAAACTAGATGAGATGGCTCATGCAAAATGCCCTGTGTAAATTCAATGCAGACCCATTCTTTTTATGACAGATGATACTCAGATGGGCCATCGATTCCTAGATCGGGTTTAAGCCATTAGCAGATTCTGTGGGCAAAAAATTGTAATACTTACCCACTATGCCATGCCAAATTGCCTAAAAGTTAAGGGCTAGGGAGAGCCTAAGTGGGCAAAGTGAGTAAAGCTTGCCTCGTTCAGTTCCCATAACCTACATTATAAAAAGCTGGGCATGGTGGCATGTGTCTGTAATCCGAGCATTGGGGAGTAGAGACAGGCAGGTGCCTAAGACTCATTAGATAGTCAACTTGCCTTACTTGGGAATTTCCAGGCCAGTCAGAGAACCTGTTACAAAACAGTGGTGGACAGTGCCTAAGGAATGACACCCAAAGTTGTCTTCTGACCTCTGCACATATATGCACACACATACACATGCATTCCCCCCACATACATATACACTCTCAAACAGTAGCACACATGGACACCCACACCCACTGACACAATGAAAGCATTAATAAGTGCTTCACAGATTCTGGCAGTTAAAATTTCTTGGTGAGGCTTTGGTTAATTGTAGCCAAGAATATGTTGGCCTGGGCTGTGGTCATCTGAGGGACTGAAGACTAGAGCTACCTCCATGATGATAGTCTGTCAGGTTAATTGTGGCTACTGCAAGAGGCCTTGTTTCTTATATATGTGTATTTCTCCATATAGCTGCTTGAGTTTCCTTACAACATGAAGGCTGACTTTACCTGGGGAGTCACCCAAGTCCGCATAATGAAGACTACAATTCCATTATGGTCAACTTTGGAGTCACAGTTCCAAAGTTTTCACAAGACTTTATGGGTTATTTTGGTCAGTTATATCCAATATGAATGCTGGCTACACAGGACTAGAATCATCATTGTGGGCCCCATTCCTTTAGAGTTGGGATTAGAAGTTTTCCTATTAGGAATTTGTTCAGAACTCATGGCATTTGCTTTAGAAAGCAATACATGGTTTTATCAGGAAAAGTATGAGACAGGTACATGACTCCCAGAGTCTCACCTTCTATTGTCCATTCAGGACAACGCATCCTGACCTCAGCTGGATTCTAAGTCACACTAGAGACACTTGTTGAGTTCAGGGGAATGTAGACAGGCATCTTAGAATGACTGTGTATCTCAGGAGGCTTGGGGCAGAGGCCGGGAACCTCTGTTTATAACAACAATCTCCTGAGATTCATAATATCAAACAAGTTTGGGAAATCTTCCTGTAATTTAATCAAGAACTGTGTAAGGAGAGGTGTCCTGAGTGTCTCTCCCAGGGACAGGACTTGTCCATTACAGACGCTCATAGCTCATGTCCACCCAGCTTTGCTAGTCTCAGGCATCCTCCTATACCCAAGTCCTGGGCTACTTGCCTTGCATATGTGCTTTTGTGGGCTCCCAGGACTGTGCCCTCTACCAACAGCCCTGAATTCACTGCCCAAAAAAACACACAGAGAATCTTTGTGTTTTGTCTGTTCGGACAGGCAGCAGGTTCCCTGGGTGTTCAGAGATAATTTCTTGGTTAAATTATATATTTTTCTTTCAATGTTTGCAACAACAAATTGGTTTCTTTATAGTTGTCTCCCTCTCTGATTCCTCATTCCCTGCTGTGGAGATCAATCTTGTTCTTAAAAATCAAAATTTCTGGCCATCCTGGTCTACATAGTGAGTTCCAGGACAGGTGGGGCTACAGGGAGACCCTGTTTCAAACAGACCAAAAAAAAAAAAAAAGTAAAAATTTCTAACACATTCATAATCAGTGTGCTTATAAAGAAGCATTTGCAGTCATAGTATTGCACAGAGTGGAAATAAGAAAGGGGAAATCCTTTGTTTAGCCACAGAATATTTCCCTAGATTTCCACCGTTCTACAGTGACCTTAGATATCAACCTGAATCAAGTCACTCTGCAGAAAAGCTGTGAACTTCTTTTCTGGGTGTTACTTCTCTACTCATATTGACAAGTACCTAATATATATATATATATTGGATGTGGAGTAAGTCCTCCCCTTGTCTAGTAAGAGAACAATATGAGAGACAGTTCTTAGAAGAACTGAGCATAAAGGAATGTAAAGCAAATATAAAGGAACTCAAAGGAGGGGATAGTATTTGAAGGGGTGAGGAATGTACTTGAATGTATAAGTTTAGAGAGGAGACAACTGGGGTGAGATCACAAGATTTAAATCCCACTTCCACCTCATATTAACTCTTGGACTTTTTGTTTATTAGTTACTTTTCTTTTGCTGTGATAGAAACACTCACCCAAGCAATTTATGGAAGGAAGACTTTATTTGAGATTATGGTCCCAGGGGAATTACAGTCTGTCTTGGTGGAGAGGCATGGTTCCAGGAGGTGGCTGGGGAAGGAGCAAAAACAGAAACACTCACATCTTCAAGCAGACAGAGGAAGCAAGAGAGTGACTTAGGACCCTGCAAGGCTTAAGAGCTCTCTAAGCCTACCCCTAGTGATGTGCTTTCTCCAGCATGACCACACCTTCTAAAACCTTCCAAAACAGTGCCACCAACTGGGGACAAAATGTCCAAATACTTGGAGCCTATGGAGGACATTTTCATTCAAACCACCCTGTACTTGTTTTGACTTGAACCTTGCTTGTTTTGTGGCTGAACCTGGTATGGTAATAGTGTGCCGCAGAAATATGAGATTTTAGAGGTGAATAAAATTGTTAATGTGTCAAATATGTATTTTGGGCTTAAAAAATCAGTTTTGTTTGAGCTGGGCTTAGATGGATGAGTGAGTTTGGGGCATACATAGATAAAAGTGGGAAGTGACTCTCTCTCAGGTCTCATCCTGATGACATGAATATTGTAAAATATAGTAAAATGCTCAGTATAATATCCTGGTGGGGAGTATATGGTGGAAAGTACAGTTATTTCAACTTTTCTTTTGAGAAGAAGTAGGCTAAGATTATAGGACTTATTCTTTTCATTCTGCTAAGAGTTTCATCTCCACAACTCTTTCTGATAAAATGCTCATGAGAGTGATGAGAAACATAGTCTAAGACTACAGTGATTGATACTTGAATGCCCAAAGTCTAGAGAAAGCATCTTTTTTTTTTTTTACTTTGTATCCTTTTTCGTGTGTATGTATGTTTAATGTGTGTGAGGTGGTGCACACGTATGCATGTGAATGTGTATGTGCCAGCCCTAGGTTAAAGTCAGGTATCTTCCTCAATTATTTTTTACTTTATTTACTGAATCTTTTGCTGAACTCGGAGCTCAAGGATTTGGCTAACCTCGCTAGTCCTGAGGATTCTCTCTCTCTGCCTCATGATTACTGAGATTAAGATGGAACATCACACTTGTCCAGTTTTTGTGTGGGTGCTGGGAAGTCCTTACACTTATGGGGAGAGTGCTTTATCCAAATCAACTCCCTAATCCTAGAGAGAGCCTTTTTCAAGACTGTACAAGATATAAACTTGATACCATGTTTGCCTTGTTTGCAGGCCATGGGGTATTTTCTTTCCCTCTTCTTTTTATTACATAAAATGATCATTTGATAAGGGAATGGTAAATGATTAATTTCATTTTCCTCCTAATCAAGGGCCTTGCAAGCAGTGCAACCTGGCCCACAGCCAATAGAGGTAGATTCTGCAAGGTTCCTTTGGGCCAGTTGAGCCCAACAATCCTCGGGCATTTCTTTCTGATGTGTAAGGCATGGAAGTTATGACAGGTAGCTGACTTGTTGCAGACCATGGACAATGTGGTATTTTCTGCCTGGGGAAAGAGAGAAGCAGTCTCCAGTATGGAGCGGAAGGAAGAAAATAAACTACCTTTGGGAGGAGAACTTTTCTGTTAAAGATTTTTAAGACAGTTACTGCAGAAGAAGAAATATAAACAACTAACTCTGCTTTCTTCAGGAAAACCTATAGTAAGTCTGAAAAAAAATTAGGTGAGATTGAATTTCTAGAGGAGCGCTTCATATAACCCAAAGGTCATAGTGTCTAAAAACAGTAGCTCTTTCTGCGGCTGGTGCTGCTGCTGCTGCTGCTTCTCCCACCTTTTGGTACTGGAGACTGAACCCAGGACTTTGTGCATGACAAGCAAATGCCTTACAACTGAGCTCCATTCTCCGGTCCTGTAAATTCTTCTACACATGTAACACCACCATGTGAGTAGCGTCAGTTTCCTTCTTTAGAGTTGGGGAAAATAAGAATTATAGAGCCAAAGTGATGCACTTGTGGTCTCACAACATGTAAATAACAGACCCAGACTTGATCTCTAACTCTCAATGGAAGGCGATACTGAAGGGTATGACCCAGAATTCTGTGTAAACTTTTCTGGTGATAAAGAGATTCAACCTCATTAATCTATATTCACTATGACCAGTAGAAATCACGGCACAGAAGTTTTCAATGAGTATTTATGGAGTAAATATTTTAAAGTCTGCTGTCTCCTGAATGCTGTGTGCAGATGTGTTGGTTTTATTGGGAATACAACTGCTTACTTAGCAACAACAATGGTTATTGGATTGACATTCAACATTGATGCACCAGAGGATGCATGACTCTTAGTAAACCCTATGAATGAGTGCATCTCAGGAAGCCAGTGCCACAACCAGTTCGGACTTGTGAGAATAAGGTCCGATATTTACTTTTTATACCTATTTATGAAGCAAAACTTCAGATATGTCATAGGCTTCTAGACCTTTTAATAAATTTATTGGCCCAGAGAAGAGTAAGCCATGCCTACACCTTCCAAGTTACAGGCTGTCCTCACAAGCTGTGTGCCTAATTAGACTCTGATAATCTGTATAAATTAGCATTTGCTAGCAATAAATATCACACATCAAGCCTTAAATAATACATTAGACTTAATTGAATAAATGCATATATTAGGACCTTATAATGCATATTTGCCATAATGAGTTAGCTTCCATGCACAAACAAACAGCAATTCTGATTAATCAGGTGGGGCAATAGTGCTATCAAGGCTCCAGATACTGTGAGGAAGGCCTCAAGAGGCAGTTAGGAGGAAGAAATACAAACTCCTTTCCCTTGACTATGTTGCGTCCACTACTTATCTTGGGAATCTCTGGCTCTTTGAAACCCTAGGTTTTTGCAGTGCTGTCAAATCTTTTCTCACCACATCACTCTCTGAATTTGGATTTGAGCCTCAAATCTGCTAACTTCATGATATTGGATATATTACATGAATTTCTTATGCCCAATTCTTCCTATTATTCGGTTACTACACCTATCCTAGCAATTCGAGATCATTAAGAACATTACATACACAGGTTTAGCTATGTGACTCAGTGATGGAACACTCCATTCTTTTTAGACAAGTATTCTACCACCGAGCATAACATACAAAGTATTTGTTACACAAGACAACATCGTATCCAGTGGCAAGTTCATAGAAGATAGTTGTCAAATAGAAGCTATTATCACAATGAAATATGTAAACTGCCTTGCCATCTATTACTTCATTCAGTCTTGACAAGATGGACATGAAAATAGATCAGAAATCAGCATGTCTCACTTTAAAATGGAAAAACACCACCTCAGAGATTAAATGACTTGCTTGTTTATCCACTAACTAATAGTCACTGATCATACCATGTCAAGTATCAAAAACACAATGATGAAAATATCACATCACTTCTTGCCTTGATGAACTTAAAGCACAGTGAGTGTGTCCAAGAAAATATTAGGAAACTACTAGTGATTAAGGAATTGCAATAATAAAAGGCTGTACCACACCATAATACAAAACTCAAGGCAAAATGCAAGAAACAGTGTCTAAATCATTCTCTATAAATCATGGAAGATAGAAAAAAAGATCATCACATTTGAGTGCAAATGTGGAGGATTAAGATTTGGATGATTACTCAAAAATGAGAATACTTTATCAGAAGAGAAATCTTTCATTTAAGAGGTAGTATGAGTCCAGGAGAAACTAAACAAGCTTTAGTAATTGAGACCATGCAATCCATCTACAGCAATGTTCCTCACAGTTAACCCTCCTGATATTTGGGAATATGTTAGCCACTGGGCCTGTCTTGTGGATAACAGGGTGTTCAATAATGTCCCTTGGTTCCACTCACTAAATGTCAGAATCTATGGTAACCCCTTCTTGCTCCTAGATCGTGACAATCAAAATTATCTCCATGTACTGAAAAATGTCCCTGAGCAGTGAATCAAAATCTACTGTTGAGAATCAATGATCTCAGGTGTATACTGCAGAGGAACGAGTCATAAGAGACAATGCTAAAGCAAAGCCATGTCATGATGAACATCTTCTGGCACATTAAAATGATGTCCATTTCCATTTTTTAGGTGATTGGGAGCAATCTTCATATGAGCATACAGGGGAATCCTATTATTATTACTTATATAAAATCTACACCTACCTTAATAATCAGAGAACTCATTAACAGAGGTTCACATTGCTCTAGCTCCCTGCCTCGACCTGCCACCAAGGGACCTGTAACTTTTTTCCTCAGTGTAAATTCTCGTCTTCTCTGAGGCCCTTGAGATTATTTTTGTGGCTGTTGCTATACTGAAGCACAGAGGTCCAATGAGCACATTTTCCTTTTGTAGCTCCCCTGTAGTCTTAAAAAATATATATACATATATATGTATATATATGTATATTTCTTTTTGCCTGCATGTAGTAAGTACACCTGTGTTGTGCAGTACACAAGAGGCCAGAAGAGGGCATTGGATCTCCCAGAACTGAACTCACAGACAGTTGTTAGCTGCCACGTGGATGCTGGTAATGGAACCTGGATCATCAGCAAGAGTAGCAGTGCTCTTAACCTCTGAGCCATCCCTTCAGCCCCTCCCCTATATTCTTGATAGCAGAATCTCAGACACATAACTGAAACCACAGTGCTGGTGTAGCTCTTGACTGGCCTCAGCAGTCCTAATAGTCAGCACGGTATAGTCATCCACAAACATTTGCAGCTTAGCCTCACTTTGCTTGCAGTTTTCAAATGGAATCATAGTCGTGTCATCCATAGACCACAGACAGACTCAGTAAAATCCACCCTTTTCCCTCTAGACCCTTCCTTTACACTGTCAGTTCTTTTCACAACTCCTTAAAATAAACCATAAAAGACATAGTAACAGAACTCTCCAGCCTATCTCTGAATGGCCCACTTGTGTTTCAAGGAAGAAAACCCTCTCTCCTCTAGACACAGTTCACCCATTTACTATGCTTCTTTCCCCTGTTCCTCTGGTTTCTGTTGCTGTTTATTTCCTTTTTTGTTTGTTTATTTATTTATTTTGCAACGTAAAAATCTGGAGAATCAGTAAAACAATTATAAAACTATCCCTGAAGGGAAGAACATAGAAACAAGGTGATGGGCAAATCTGAACCTGAAGAGGAAGTCGGCATGACGATGCTGAAGATTTTGGTCCTATTGAAAGGATGCAACGGTCTCTCTGGAAGCTATCACTCATTTAACATAGCGAACAGGTGGTCTCTGTTCTGTCACCAACGGCAGCCGTATTCCTTCTTTTTCACGCAGTACTCCTCTGTGTGAGTGTCCATTTTGCATAATAGATTCTTCTAGTGCTCCAAAGCTTTTTACTAGTTGTGGCCGTTAACCTGTCAGACCTCACCATCAACGAATCCCTTAGGCCATCAAGAACAGAAGGTTCTTATAATCCTGAGGGTTAGTTCACCACCATCATCCTGCTTAGGTTAGATGTTATGTTATGTTAATGTTTCCTATTAGAAAGGACTTAGGGTTATGTGAACCATTTTTCCATACTTAACAGGACTTACTCAATGAGAGCCTTCACTGTTTACTTGAAGCACACACACACACCCTTCCAACTACCTGGATAAGCAACAGATTCCCGAAACAAATAGCACTATAACTGAAATCACTGTGTCTCATAAGTACTAGACTTTGCTCTTAGATCAAGTGACTCTGTTGCCCCTATTTTTCCATAGTACATAGAAATGTAGGGCTCCATGACATAAATATGTCTATCCGGTAAATTATGCATATGGCATGTGACCTTTAATTTTTGGATGCAGCCTACCTGTGAACAATGATTTACATGGAAACACATTCCTGTATTGTTTTTATATGTTTGTAATTATTTCTCATCATCAGATTGTATGTTCTCCCCGTAAGTCATCTAAACCCCTTTCTGCACTGAGATATGCCATAAATAAAGCATGACTGAACCCACACATTCTTCTAGTACATGAAACAGACCTGGAGAGCAAAGAGGACTCAAGAACAAAGACTGCCCTGGCTGGAATTCCAAGTGACCTGTAGGAAATGAAATAGGTAATTTGAGGTAAGATGCATACAACCTCCAATCAATGACAAAAATATAAATGCAATTGTGATGTTGAATGCTTACAAGGCCATCTGTGCTCATGTGGAATTTCAGAAAGTAAGGTATTCTATTTTAGCGCTTTTAGAAACAGACACTTTTCCTTTTAAAGAGAATAATTACCTATTTAAAAATTTTTCTTTTATTAATTAGTACATGAATCTGATGTATTTAGAGTACATCTTCTTCTACTCTTCACTTCCAAGTCCTCCTGTCTTCTCCCTACCACATCCCCCTCCCAACTTCATGTCTCCCTCCTCCCCATTCTCCTCCCCTCCCCCTGCCTTCTCCCTCTCTCCTCCCCCTTCGTCCTTCCTTCCCTACCCCCCTCCAGGTGCTTGTCTTTCTTCTTCTTCTTGCTCCCCTCCTGAATTCAGTTAATGTTGTCTGAATGTGTATGGGTGGAGGGTGCCATTTCCTGAAGCATGGGCAACTACCAAGGGCCACACTGCTGGAGAAAACTGACTCTGTCTCCCCCATTCCCCATTACCTGCCAGTAGCTTCTCAGTTAGGGATGGGGCCTTCCAGCATGGTGAGGAAGGCTGGCTTTATCTTGCTCAGGTCTTCTGCTAGCAACCACAGCTGCTATGAGTTCATGAGCACAACAGCCCCATCATATCCAGAAGACATTATTTTGCATCAATATGCCCTGGCCTCTGGCTGTTACACTTATTCTACCTCCTCTTCCATGATGTTCCCTGAGTCTTATGGGGGGAGGGAAGGTACTATACAGGTCTCATTCATAGACATTTGTGAATAAATTATCTTTTTGAAATGATTTTTTTGGAAATCTTTCTAAAAAGAAAATTGTGACCCAGCAATTCTATGAGATCTTAGCGTGCTATCTTAGAATATTTGAAATTGACATTATGTGCATCTGATCAGGTGTCATACTTCAGTACTGCCCTGCTGTCTTCTATCTCAGCATCTTCTAACTGCTTTCATATATTGAGTGTCTTCTTCATGCAGACACTTTGCTTAATGGTCCTATCCACTATCTCACTGGATTTGCACAAGAGTCATCCCATTGACGAAGACCTTTGTCCTTTTGCTAAGTAGTTTCATTTATTCTGATTCTAAATTTCTTCTAGTTTATATCTGTACTACACTGATTATTGTACAGGAGTCATCTTATACTTACATTTTAATTTTCTGCTTTTAATCTTTAATGCGTTGGGACTCCTGAAGGTCACTTTTTATAGGATTATGTATTAAGAAAGTTGTAGTCTAAATGAAAGTCTCCTGGTTTTCTTATAAAGGTTATTTAAAATGAATGTGCTATTTTGGAGCCTATGGTCTCTTGGGCTGTAACACCATACTATACTTGAGGACCAGGTGGAAAAAACCGAGCACGGGTTTTGTAAACGTAGAGCTGGTTTTTATATACGCTCGGCATTTATATATTATCTGTTTAATGGACCAATTTCCAGTTGTCATGAAAAACAAAACAAAATATGCTTTTAATTTATGAGTGTTGATACTGAAAGGTAAAAGGGAGGTGAAAACTTATTAGAATTTAATGTGTCAGATCACTTAATCTTTAATTTTAGATGCTCATCAACATAGAGCTACAAGTACATGCTATTTGTTTGAACTTCATATAGTATCTGAGAAAGATATCTAAGTATTATTTGTGTCTCCTGAGTGTACCTGCAGACTTTTGATAGACTTTGTTTAAATCTTTTGAAAATGACATTTATTTCCTGACTTGATTTTAAATTAGAGATAAAACCTGAGAATAAGATTTAAAAAACATCTAACAAAGTAATTGAATGAATATATAAAAGGTTAATGCTTCTTAGTATTTTTAGAATTTTCTATAGCATATGCTATGGAAATATACCTAGTAGTGTAGAATGCTGGGTATCTATTTTCAGGGTCTACCTTTTTTTTTCTTTTTTGAGATAGGATCTCCGTATAATCCCAGCTGGCCTGGAATTTACAGTATAGACCAGAGTAACCTCAGTCTTACAGAAATCTACCTGTTTCTGCCTTCTGAGTGCTGTGATTAAAAGCATGTGCCACCATGTTTAGCTGGTTGGACATCATTAAGATCAACAGAAAGAACTGTGAATGTATATCTTGCTGGGGGCCTTGTGCTTTGCAATGACAGAAGAACATTCATGGTGTAATGTTTTCAGGGAACGCTGGACAGGGAATATAACTATGTGACTTAGATGTTGAATACTCAATAATTTCTTCTCCATTTGACCTTAAACAGGAAATCATCACATCTCAGTGTCCAAAGATCTAGAAGACAAGAATTGGATCTTAGAAAGATAGATCTACACCTATGGTTGTGGTCCATCTTATAACTCTGTGGGACAACAAAATCAACATGTTACATAAATAGCAACAGAGTAGAAATGAGGTCCATGGAACCAAGTCAATTATCTAACCTTTGATAGAGCTATACCATCTCCAAAGTTACTGACCAACTACTTACTAACTAATTTATTTATTTTGTTTTATTACTTGGGATTAAACGTAGGCCCTCAGTCATGCCAGTCATGCACTCTACTACTAGTCTATATTTCTAATCCTTATTTTAGTTTTTATTTAAAGATAGAGTTTCACTACATTTCCTATGTTGGCCTTGAATCTGCACAATAGCCAAAGCAGGCCTTAACTTGAGATCCTCCTCCCTCAGCCTCAAAAGTACCTGGACTCACAGGCTTGTGCCACCAGGCCCAGATTGCTTGGAGTTAGAAGGAGGGTGAAAGGAAGTGCAATGAATAAACCTGTTAGTTCAGTATTTGGCAGAAAATAAGTGTTTGAAAAACTCTAATCATCATAATGATTCATGCCTGATCCAGCCTGGGAAGAAACCTGGCCTCATGTTGGCTCTAACATGTGGTATCCATTTAATCCAAGTTTCTGTTTCTTTCTCTATGTAATAAAAATAATGAAAACCACCATAGGGGTTGGTGAGGAGGCTAACATTTATTTACATTTAATTCATGCATCTATGTCAACCCCTTTTATGCACCACAAAATGTTCTAGCTGTGGAGAAACAGCAGTGAATGAGAGTGACATATTACATGCAAAGGTTCCTGGCAGGTTGGAAGAACTTAGATGCAAGTAACCTGACTGTGCTGTTAATTACAGCAGGTCTGCTAGTGCCTTTCAATCAACATTGGTTATAAATAATTAATATTAATACTATTTATTGAAAATTACTGTTCTGCTCACTAGACATATTTATCTTCTTGTGAATATATGACTTTAACACACTGAAAGTCTCAGTTGCTTAGTACAGGTTACAGAGACCAACTGGATCAAACATTAGAATTTTCAGACATTTGCATGTATTTCATCTTCCTGGGGACCTTGCCTTTGACCGCATCTCCAGCCTGTGAATTTCCATTTAATAAGAAGCTGAGTGAAAATCAGAACTTTGCCCCTGCAAATCCTTTTGCTTTCACCTATGTTTACAAAAATGATGATGCCTTGTAATAAATTTTTCCTTTCATTGACTTCTCACACTGTGTTTGAGGGGATCCACAATAGTAATTTAGTTCTAAGCCCTACTCCTTTGATTTAAACAGCTGCACCAGCCACACTTCTTTCTGAGATTCTTCAACTCTCTGCTATAGTAGAACTGCAAAATGTCTTTCTTTCTTAATGCCTTATTATATACTGAATTGATAGACTACTTCACACAGGAGAGGTCTACCTCAGTTGCTCATGAAGATCTTCATTCTTTAGCTGAGCTCTGGAGCCACACACACATCTGTGATGCCTTAGTCTAGCACATACTTGGAAGTTGCATGTTGCAAGCATTGGTTTGCTGACCCCTAATGTTGTGTGCAAACACATAGGGCACCCTAAGTGTGACCTATTTATGCACTTGACTAAGCTGAGGACAAGGTCCTGAATTCAGGCCACATCTCCTGGCCCTCACACATCATACCCCAATTGACCCACAAAAGCAAATCTTCTAAGTCAGTGGTTTTTAAACTCGGATTCTGTGGAGGTAATTTTAATACTGCCTGGGTAGAGGTGGGAGAGGCAGGAACTGAACTTGCTCTGTTTGAGACGATATTGTTCTGCTAATATTTTCTTTTATTTGGCTTTTTGGTAAAATTTCATTTACGTATTTTTGTGGAAACTATTCTTTTTTAATTTATATTTTATTTATTATTTTTCTTTTATCTGTATGAGTGTATTGCTTGCATGTATGTGAGTGCATCCGTGTCATGCAGTGCCATGGAGGTCAGAAGAGGGCATCGGATTCTCCTGGAGCTGGAGTTAAGGATGGTTTGTAACTGCCATATGTTCCTAGGAACTGAACCTGGGTCCTCTGCAAGAGGACGAGTGCTCTTAACCACTGAGCCATCTCTCCAGCGCCTAGAAACTATTCTTTAAGGTAAATATTCAGTTTTTTTCCCCCATCATATTTCCTTCCTTTGCACTCATAAATACAGTGGCACCAGTAAATTCCACACATCTATTTATGCTATTATTCCTAACATAGAGATGAGGCTGAGGAGAGCCTTGTAGGGTGGGGGCAGTCATCTCTGTCTCATTATCCTTATGAGTACTCCCTTAGGTACTCCTGTTATTTCAAGCTTAGTCCAGAGCTTTAAAATTTTTAATGTATACACAACTCAGCTGATTATTTTGCTAAAATGCAAATTCTGGTTCACTAAACAGAATTTCTAACATTTTCCTGGTGTTGTAGATATTGGTATGTTGTAGAGAAATTTTAAATAATTTTAGTGTGTTTAATACAATGAACACAACCTCAATATAAATTACTCTTATTCAATTGCTAAGTTAATGATAGCGTCTATGTATAAATTCTGGAGTGGCTACAGTTTTATCCGTAATGATAGCTGGAATAGGGTCATCCCCAGCCAGCCAAGTAGCTCCACTTAGAGGGCAATTCCACGATATTTAGCACATTTATTTTCTCTGTGGAGAGAGGCAGACATTTTATTGAGCATATGATATATAACAGACAATATATTAAGCTCTCACCATCATCTGAAATTGCATTATTTCTGTGAGGCCTATGCTCAGTAGCCATTTAATAATTGAGGGTATCGAAGTAAACGAGCTCATGCTGGAAAACAAGGGCAGTAATCCCCCAAACATCCTGAAGATAGCTATTTACTTTTTTAATTTTAAAATCTATATTTTCTCATCTACTGCTATGAGCCTTCCAGATGACATTAACTAGAGTACAGAGTTAGTATTCAGCAAAACCAGAGATGAGCCTTGAGTCCCTGGTCTTTAGATGCCTTTCTTGCTCTGTGTTGTCATTTATATCTGTCAAAAATGTTAGATTCTATCTACAAAGAGTAATGGATCTTTCAAAACTGTGACAGTGGCATGATGTCATTCATGGTAAGGCTTTCAAATTTGGGTTGGAGACTGATTTAACTAGTTTGCTAATTTTCTTTTAGTTTCAATAAAAATGGAGTGGAAGTTAGAATTGTACTATTTAAACAGAGATTGCTAGTGATTCTTACTTGGACAGACCCAGGATAACACATTAAGAAACAATGAAATCTACTTTACCCGATGACTTTATAAACATACACAGGTGCCAAGGATCCAAGTGCAAATGATTATGACTAGTAATAATTAGATACATACAGATTAGAGATGCATGAGCCAACGTCTCAGCATTAGTAGCAAAAACAGTGAGTCTGTAAGAAACAGTATATTTTAGAATGAAATGGACATCTTTTTTGAGGGTTAAATACTCATTAAATTTTATGTTTTACAGGGCTTATACTGAGTTCAATATTGTAAAACTATTGATTCAACAGCGAACCTAGAAATTTTATAGGCACTTTTGTAGGAGCTTTGTCTTTGCTCTGGAAACTGTTATTGGGCATGTTAAAGTTGTAATGATATGCTTCTTCTAAAAAAAATAAAAAAAATTTAAAAATGTAAGAAACAGCATATCTTGAAATGGAGATCTTCTTTAGAGGGTAAAAACGCATTCAATTTTATATCTTACAGGGTTTATACTGAGTACAATATTATATAACTGTATTAATTCAACTGTAAATCTAAAAATTTACTGTCAATTTTGAAACAGATGTGTCTTAGCTCTGGAAATTGTTATTGAATATGTCAATGCTGTTGTCCTGAAATGCTTCTTCTAATTATGTGATCATTAAATAATTAAAAAAGAAACAATGGTATATCATAAAATGTTCTAGACTAAGGAATACAGTGACTGAGAGATGGAATTTGGTGTGATTATCTTTTCCTCAACCTACCCAACCTCTTCTTTCTCCCTCATTTTCCTCATTTGTCAAAGGAGGAAAAGTTGGATTAGAGTGCTGGAGTCCAACCCTTTTGATACATTACAATTAAATGGCTAGCAGTTAAAACTGTAAGTATCTGGACCTGATCCTTGGAGATGCAGTCTAGACCTGAAGGGAATCAAACACCTGTTCTCAGATAATTCTAATATATATTTAGAAGTTTGAAACTGCTGGATTTTGATTTTTACAAGCATGGTGCTCCATGAGATGAACCACACTCTCCTGAGAGCCCATGACCCTGATGGCATTACCCACAAGCACAAGAAATGTTATGGTGGCGGCAGACCTCCTTCAAGATGGACAGTCTTAGTAAGCACAGAGATGTGTATGTCCCTGGTACTCTAAAGTAACTGACAAAAGCAAAACTCACTTTTATCTCCAGTTACAATGACCTGAGTTTGATACCAGTGTTATTAAGTTTAAACTCCTTGCCTCCTCTTTAAATTTGGAAGTTCTTTTCTAGGAGAATATTATTAATGCCCTGTAAATGATAAACCCAAATCTATAAAAGACTAAGAGCTCTAGAAGATCTTATCAGCAAGCTGAGGTTTGACACCAGGTCAGTGGAACCCCAGAAGGCACACTTCTTGTACAAAATGCCCAGAACAACTTGTGTTTCCTTTGTCTTAAAATAGCACTTTGGAGAGGGATTTTTTGTTTTTACTGTGTCTCATCATTATTTATGAGGCAACAACTCTAGAGCAATTCCTTGGGTTTGGATGAAGACTTCGTTGGTGAGGGCCACGGCTTCAAATTCATGTTTCATGCAACACTGAAGGCCACACTGGCAAACACTGTGCTAGACACTGTGATTTCCTAATATGGCCTGAGAGCATTTGTGGATGGAGAATGTATATTTTCCACATCCTTTAAATTGTGTGTAAAAAATTGTTATGTATAAATTCATATGCGTAGTTTTTCCTGGGGAAATACTGTGTTGCTTTCATCAGATTTTCAAAGAATTTATAACTTTCAGAAGATTAAGCAGCAACAGTCTTTTTCCAACTCTTAACGTCTTAAGGGTTATTTTGTTCTCTTGAAAACTCTAAAAGCGACTTCATAAAAAGACATCATTCTGCTCCCGTTACATCCCTAGAGACTAGAATCAGTGAGCGTCTGAGTAGTCAGGGTGGCATTCTGGCAGGAAATGGGGCTTGGGTCAAGTGCTCTGTGTGCTGGACTTACTGTGTACTGAGAGGATGACAGTCTCCTGTATTCATGATTGGAACAGAATGTTCTGATCTTTGGTGGCAGTAAGTAAAGGAAGGACAAAGTGATGTCTTGGTGAGTTCCTCTGTGGCTTGGTGAGTGCCTGTTTTAAAAGTAGGCACTCACGGGTAGGTGTGTCTGTTTTAAAAGTATCTTTGATTGGAACAGTCTCCCAGAATGACTCAGAAACAAAAACATTCTTTGGAAACTTGCATCTTTTGCTTTTCTCTTTGTTCAGCATTTGTTTAGTTATTTTTCATGTCTTATGGTTTTTTCAAATTTCTTACTGGAATGTTCCCAGTGTTTCGCAAATGGAGCCTCTGCCTTCTGTGTTACTCCCCTCACAGCTGTCCTACCTACACTTGTTGAATCATATTTTCTAAAGATCTCTGTGTGACTCCCCTCCCCAGAATCTTTCAATGACTCTTCATTGCACATGGGAAGAAATCCTCTATGATCAGTCCTCTGTCCATCTTTGAAGGTTGCATGTGACATAACCTCTACACAGCCCTTCCAGATCACTGGTTACAGACACAGTATGAGCTGCAGTAATAGGCTACATGTACATAAACAGTGATCAACATTTCCTTTGAAGACTTGACTCATTGTAGGGCATGAGTCTAAGACCTTCCAGCCAGAATAAGAAGTAGGAGACCCTAGGGAGAGCTTACATACAGAACAATTATGAAGGCAGTGGGGAAAGAAAAATCCCTCCTTCTTTTGGTGGCATTAAGTTTTTTTTCTTTTCTTTTTTTTTTTTTTTGAGACAGGGTCTCCCTGTAGCCCCAGCTTGCTTGGAACTCACTGTATAGACCAGGCTGGCCTTGAACTTACAGAGATTCACCTGCCTCTGCCTCCCAAGTGCTGGCCCTTCAACTGATTAGGTCTGTACCACCCACATTATAGAGTGCTTTATTCGAAGTCTACTGACTTAAACAGGAATCCAATCTCTAAAGTATCATGGTAGCTATGGCAGACTCTGTTCCGCAGCCTAGCCAAATTGACACGTTAGATCAACCATAACACAAGCATCCATACTTGTGGACTCTGACCTTCCCATCATAACATGATTCTAGATATTGCTTTTCACTTTTTTCTTTGTATACACACACTGCATACAGTGCTTCAAAGTTGTCTTGTGTTTATCTAAACTTTTTACATGTGGGCTTCTTAGGTTTTGGGAAAATGTCTATGAATTAATGTTATGCTTCTTCACGCGGTATATTACAAGTGAATTATATTGGTTTAAAAATACAAAAATTCATAAGAAATTAGCTTAACCTGATTCCTTTACGCCACTAGAGTCTTTGGTAATTTGTAGCACCTGACTGAACTGGCATAAACCCTGATTCTGATACTTATTACAGTGCAATCTGGGCTAAATAATTTATTTGTGCTCCAGCTTTCTCATGCATAAAATTGGAATGATAATGCTTACATCACTGTGTTACTGTAAGAACTAACTATATTCGTACATATGGGACTTTTAAAAGTACCTGATGTACAGTAAGTGCTCAATAAATATTTGCTGATATTGTCATGATTGACAGATGCTTCTACAAGTTGGAGTGGAGAATGGTGCTCTGCATGTCATGTTCTCTCGTCTCAGCTCCTTGGGGATTCTCCATCATGATTCCTTAGGTTTGTGGTATTCATTTTTTTATAGGAAATGAAATGAGCATCTGATCTATTTCAGGACAAAAGTGAACCACTGGAAGGTATAAGGTGTGTGTGTGTGGGGAGTTATGAGGGTTTAATATTGATATTTAGGAGATGGTAAACTCATACATTCATTGATCATTGGCCAAGATGATATTTATCGTACCCTTACAACAACCAGCATTTTGTGAGAGACAGACATGAATCAAGCACAGGGACCTGTCTCTCATCACTCTCTTCTTCATAGAACAAAATCTTTGGCACCTGCGTTTTTCTAATTAGGCTGGGGTGAAGATGGGTATGAAAAGGGAGGGATAACTAGTATTTAAAAGATGAATCATCCTGGCCGGCTGGGCGGCTGGCTCCGCCTAGCAGGTGCCTCCAAAAAAAAAAAAAAAAAGATGAATCATCCATGGAAGAGAATCACTAAGTGTTTTATATTTCTTTTTACTCTCAGGTTAAGCAAGAGTCAGTTCTCATAAAGGAAAGCAAAACTTGAAGAGTTTCATTCTTTTTCTTTTTTTTCTTTCTTTTTTACAGGACCTGTCAGTATGTAGCCCTGGGTGGTCCGGAACTCACTACATAGAGCAGGTGGGCCTTCAAACCTACAGACATGTGCCTGCCTCTCCCTCCCAAGTACTAGGATTAAAGACATGTACCACCACATCTGACTCTGTTATTATTTTTAAAAGCTTTATTTTGAAGTAATAACATGCTTATAAGAAAAGTTACAAGAACATAAAGAATGTCTATATAGTATCACCTAAATTACTCAGTTATCAAAATATTCATATTTTCTAAAATATGGATTATTTCTTTTGGATCATGTGAAAGTTATGTATGACATGACATGATCCCTATTACCCCAAAACACCTTGGAATAGTGAAAGGAGGGGTTTTGAGTACTCAAAAGAGAAATTAGTATATACCCAAAATAAAATAGAACAGTATGGTTTAGATAAACATGTCTTCAGTGTCTATGTGGATGGAGTTAGACACATGTGTATTAGTAGCTGACTGACTAGGTTTCACCCTGCTTCACTCTTCCACTTGGCTTTCTTGAGTAGCTTCAGTTCTGAAAGGGAAGACAGATGAGAGTTGTTTGCATTGTTGCAATTGTGCAGAGCTCTTTATAGTGCTTTGAGAAGTAAACATGGAGGATAGAATGAGACAGTGGGGGGGGGAGAGAGAGCGTTCATAGGTTATTTTACTGTTATTTATTCTAAAATTATATCTATTTTCTGGGTATAACACCATATTAACTCACTCTAAATAATTTAAACAACATATCTTAAACTATATAGCAGGTTTATATGTACCATTACATTATACTTTAGTCTTAGTCTTTGTTATTTTTAAAAATCATACTTTGTATAGATTATCTTATTATGATGTTATACTTTTAAATTTTAAGAAAAATCTGAACAATATAAAAATCACACGTAGGATACCTACCAATCCCTTCAATACTGACTGCTGATAACACTGTTGGCAGTTCTCTGAAATCACCTTATCATGAGTAGACTGGCTCTTAACTTTGTCTCTTCACTACACACACACAAACACACACAGAATATTTTACTTAAGTAACAGTATACTGTCCACCAATCCTTCACCTGCTTTATATACTTAATGCCATAGCTATACTTCAGGAAATATTTAATCACAGCATACTTCTTTACCGTAAATTTTTATTTATTTATTTTTGATGTAATATTTTGCTAATTCTTAGAGAATCCCACACATTGTATTTTGATCATATTCACCCTCACCCTTTCCCCTAACTCCTCTCAGATCCACCCCTCCACCTCTCCGCCTCCTCCAAACTCAGTGTCCATAAAGCACCTGATCAAATCCATACTTCCCCACATACAAAAGGTTGTGGGCCCATTCACTGAAGTGTGGCCAACCTGCCAGGGCCAAACCCTTAAAGAAAAATGAGACTTCCTTCCTTCTCCTGAAGTCATCAACTGTTACTAGCTCCTAAATTACGGTGGAGGCTTGTAAGCACCTCTCCTTTCCATACTAGAAAGTTTGCTGACTTGATTGTGCAGATCTTGTGCGAGAAACCACAGTTGCTCTGTGTGTGTGTGTGTGTGTGTATGTGTGTGTGAGATCATATAGATGTCCCACTTGTGACTATTCAATCAGCTGACAGTCATCGCTTCACTTTGACCGGCTGTGAGCTTCAGCTTTAACTACTGTCTACTAGACAAAGAAAATTCTCTGATGAGGTATGGGAGCTGTACCAATCTACATGTACAGAGGTATGAATTTAGAGGGATATTTGATATTATATCCATTTAGCAGAATTTGGTTCAGCTCTAGGGCCAAATGATGGTGTAATTTTAAGAGACACTATTTCCATGTATGAAGGTAAATTATTCTTTAATTAATCTATGCCGTAGTTTTAGTGTTTTGAGACAAGATTTTACTCTGTAGCCTAGCTGACCAAGAATTCACTGAGGAACAAAGACTGGTCTTAAACTCTGGACAATTTTTCTGTTTTACCCTTCTAAGATCTGAGATTAGAGGCACGAGACACCATGCCTGGCTTAAAGTTTTTAATTTTCTAAAAATCAATGTATGTAGGTCAGGCTGGCCTCAATCTCAAAGAGATTCACCTGCCTCTGCCTCCTGAGTGCTGGGACTAAAGGCATGGGTGCCAACACATCTGGGCTATGTCTATGTTACAACACACCATGTCTATTTTAGAATGGTGTTAGAATGTCCATCAAGGAAAGAATGGATAATAAAAATGTCCATATACACAATGGAATTTGATTCAGCACTAAAGAAAAGTGAAATAATGATATTTTCAGGAAAATTGGTGACTCTAGAAATTATTATACTGAGTTTACTCAGACTGAGAAGGATAAACACCACATGTTCTGTTTCACATGCAGATAAAATCTTTGCATTTTTATATATGTGTGAAAATGTGAGTGTTGGTTTAGGTTATGAAACCAAAAAAAGGGATTATGAGGGAAGGAAGAGAGTTTTAAAGGAAGGGGGGAGAGGTCATATAATACATGTGACCGGGTAGAAAGGAGATTATGGAGATAGGTGCGTACAAGTGGTGGTGTTGGCAGGGAGATGGGGGGGAAGAGTGGAGGAGGAACAACCAAAACAAAGTATGCATGAAAATACCGTGATGAAACATTGTTTTTATGCTAATTAAAAGCATGCCACATGGGGCTGGAGAGATGGCTCAGCGGTTAAGAGCACTGACTGATCTTGCAGAGGATCCAGGTTCAAATACCAGCACCCACATGGCGGCTATGAACTGTCCTTAGCACCAATTCCAGGGGAATCCGAAGCCTTCTTTTGACCTCCACGGCATTGCATGACTCTGGTGCACTCACATACATGCAGGCAATACACTCACACATAAAATAAAAATAATCAATAAAATATTTTTAAAAACCTGACACATGAAAATTTTAAGTCTAATGTGTATAATAAAATAAGATCAGTATTTTTTGTCACATATTCCCACAAATATGTATGAGATGTCTCACATGTATGAGATGTGTCAATAGGTTAATATCATTTTTCTTATTTTTATTTTTATATTGTGTGTTCACAATAATCATGTATTTGAATTTTAGAATGAGAAAATTCTTTTATTTTAAGCGATTAATGCAAGTATTACGTTACTCATGTAGTTGCTTTGAGATTATTTGAAAACTTACGATGGACACTATGTAAATGTATGATCCTGATGCAACATTGGACTTTCTTCATCTTAGTCAAGTTTTGTCATAAAATATTGAAATAGACTATGGCTTATCCAAGATTAGCTTTTATTCAAAGCACTTAAAGGTGTAATTCTTTTCAAAATTTGTAATCACATGTATGGCCACAGGTATACATGTCGAAAAATGTTCTTCTTGATTGTAATTACCACTTTCTCAGGCTGCTTTTTTAGTATTTACTTTGTAGCATTGTGACACCACAAATTAAAAGAGTACATCAGTGTATGTTAAGGTAAGTTGGAGAGAACTTTTTATAAGCTCTGAGATACAAGAGGAGTAGTGAAGAGATACCAGCCTGCTAAAGGGAGAGCTGGAGGTAACCTTCACAGGAATATTGTAGAAGAAAATTCATAGAGACAGAAACAAGTAAAGGAGGTATAAATATATCTGAACATAACCAGAGGGAATGGATTATAGAATTTGGAGTAAAATTTAAGACATGAAAGGATATGGCAAACTCATGCTGATTGAATTTAAATATCAGTGTTGATCAACAGAGTAGGGACAGTTGAATTCTTGGATAACAAATACCCAATCTCTAATTTTATTCACTCCTTTATTTATACAAAGTTATTTGGATATGCTGACAAGAAAAAATAGGTATTTTCACAGGGAGAAGGAGAGATAAAAGGTGTCTCTTTTCTAAGAGAAACATGGGAACAGGGATCCTCATGATTTTTATATTTATTTTTTACAAATGTCTTTCCCAGTAATACTTAAATCCCAGGAATTTGGAGTCAAGTTACATGTAAACTGTCCTCTGAATAAACATCCTGGATGTCGGATTCAAATCTATGATCATAAGAACCCTTGATCTGCTCTTCATGAATGCATCTACCTAGAAATGAATTCCAGAATCCCTACACATCTGTATTGCAAGTCCCAGATTGAGGGGCTGGAAGACTTTTCTAAAATAACCAATTGATATGTCCAGGAATAAACGTACTGTGTACCTTGGAGGCATTCCTTTCTACTATTTTATTTTAATCCATGGGACTTATTCATTAGGTTGAGGATAATTAACCTGACGTGAAATTAGGGTAGCAATGATAATTTTACTTTCTTAAGTTCATGCTTCCCCACTGACAAAGCAGCAACAAGTGACTCAGATCCTTGTACTCCAATCTAAGGTCAAATATGGAACCAATTGTATATGTTCCTCTGAGCGCCCAAATGCTTATGTTTGGGAAATAATCAGCTGTTTATTGTCATTTTCCTCACCAGCCAAAGGAAATGACTGGAGTAAGGTTGTAGATTTTCCCAGAGTCTTCCTGCTACTCAGCTAATTAGTTTCATTTGTTTTGAAGCATTGATCATGGGCAAAATTCTTCCTTTTTCACTATTTGTAATTTTTACTTGTTTTATTTTACTTACTTTCATAAGGCTCAAAAACTTAACAAACACATGATTTGGGGAAATTATTAAGTTGGAAAATATTTATGAAATTCTACATTTATACTGAGAAATAGCAAGATTTATTACTGGTGTCCATTCTATTCAAGAATGATTATTTATGTACAAGAAAATACTTTAATGTTCCCATAAAATTTTACAGAGAAATGAGCTTTGGAAAACATGCTGTTCATGGATATTGGGCATTTCAGATAAGACTTTGGAAAAAGATGCTCAAAATGATCTCAGAGCTTGAGATGAATGATTTTCTCAGTTTGCCAGGTTTTATCTTCAACTTCTCTCTTCTGGTTTCTGGAGCCCACACAGCCCTTTTATTGACAGCCGTGGAAGAAGCCAGACTCCTTAGTCATCCCTCTTCCCTCCTGCAAGGCCTGAGGAGAATTTCATTATGAATCATTTATGTATTATCTCTGTACCGCCTGCCTCTTTATTAATGACCTCCATGGAATCTATTGCTATTAATCATCAGTCGTGTGCCTGAGCATTACCGGTAATTATCTGTGAATGTTCGTTACCTCTTGGTTTAATTACTTGTTTTCCCTCAGGAGTAGAGACTATTTCATGTCCCTGACTCTGAGGAGTATTATGTAATGTGATGTGTGTATGTGTGTGTGTGTGTGTGTACACTGTATTTAAAGCTATCAATTTTTACGTTTTTCATCTTATATCACAATTACCACACCATGGAGTAAACCATGCTTCAGCTAATATTTCAACGGAAACGTCTAGAATAAAGTTCCTATTAAATATGAAGACACAAAGTCAGGTGTAATTTGCGATCTTCCTTTAATTTACTGTTACATCTTCCTCACTAATTCTTCAAGGCTTTTATAAATGAATTGATTTGATTTCTCCAGGAGTAAGCACAGTGGGTACCTTAGGGCTTTATTTTGTTTTGTTTTACTTTGTTTAAATTCATTAGCTGCTTGGGGGAAAACAGAGACAAATGAGACCAAAATATGTAATCAGTAAGAGCCACTCTTTTTCTTGTAGGGGTAACTACACAGCAGAGGGCTCTATACTCTCAGTTTGGGGTGAATTGAAGTAGAAAGATAATTTCTGTCTTAATTGTGCTTTGTTCTTCAAGTGATGCCCACAATATATCTAGAACAAAAGAGCAAATGAAATAGATGTTCATCCTTCGGTGAGGAAGGTATCTCACTACAGTACAAGAATGCCTGTCAGCAAACTTTCAGACCTACTGTTTGGAGAAAAGGTAACCAAGGGAAGAAAATTACATTTGTTGAACATCCTGTACTATTTTAATCCATCCTCCCCATGACTCTCATGTGTGGGTTCCATTAATTCAGAATGTTTGACTAAGAATGCTCAGATGGTTAACAGAATTAGAATCTCAGTTTAGACTTGCCTGACTGTCCTCCACTGCCTCAAGTTAAAACAAGCGTGTAAATAGCACCACTTAATGTATGTCAGAAGTAGAAGGTAGATAAAAATACTAAGAAGATCTCAGATATTTCTGGATGGGTTATTTAAAAATATATTATGTAGAGGGGCTGGAGAGATGGCTCAGCGGTTAAGAGCACTGACTGCTCTTGCAGAGGACCCGAGTTCGAGTCCCAGAACCCACATGACAGTTACAAACCATCCTTAACTCCAGTTCCAGGGGAATCAGAAGCCCTCTTCTGACCTCTGAGGCATTGCACGACACTGGTGCACTCACTTACAGGCAGACAATACACTCATACACATAAAATAAAAATAATAAATAACATATTAAAGTGTATTATGTAGGCCTTGGAAGTAAACAATATATCAAATTAAAATATTTGTGCATAGCAATATATGGCCTTGAGTTCAGTTCTCAGCATCAAAAAAAGAAAAAGATAAAAGCAGCTGCAATGGGTGCTCATTTGGACACACTTCTTACTGGAGTCCAATGGAATCTCCTGAAACCCCATTTCCCTATAGTATGTCAGTAGGACAACCAGTCCATTTACATAGGAATGCTTCAGAGCACCAAGGCGTAATCTTAAGAGATGCTGGATGCTGTCAGCTGGACATTACCTAGAGGAAGCAGTGTTCACACACCAACAATTAACGTTGCTCTTGCTCTAAGACAACATCTCTGTCTTCCTTCTCACTCTACTACAACTCCGTTGTCAAATATTTTAAAGAAACTGTTATCGCTAATTTATCTGTTTGGTCAGTGTTGATTTGTTGGGTGTATCCCTTCATATCAGCACAGTCTTATCTATACTGGGATTTGCAAAGATGCATTTTTGGAGATAGAATAAATGGTATTATTTAGCAAGGATTTTATAATTTGTTTTGAAATATAACATGTGTACTATATAGTTGTGTGCTCTAAACTGTTCTAAACAAACTTCTGGACTTGCTGTCATATTGAATTTGCCACCTACCTTATAAAATAACTACTTACTCTATGAGGGAAACTACAGTACAAAGAGTTTAACTAACTTGAACAAAGGCTTATCAGTTAAATGGAAAAGTAGAAATATAAATATTAAAAGTTAAAAGAACTCGATATGTTTACATGATAACAGCCCAAAAAAAGAACTATAACATGATACAGGTAAAGGTAATACACAAAAATCAACTCAGGATAATCTAACAGAACCTCAGTTCCTCTAAATAAATAAACACTGTCAGAGTTAAGGATACAAGAAATATTTAAGGATTTTTTGTTTTTGTTTTTGTTTTTTTCCAGCTAGCTCATTGCAACAGTTCACAAAATAGGTATAATTTGTCAGCCAGGGGCTGAATTAAGATGTTCTCTGAAAAATCTTAGAACAAAAGCCTACACTTGATCCATTTTAGAGGAGATGGAGGATATGTTTGAGTGGGCTTAACTGTGGTAGCAGGCTGTATTGGTATCACTGAGGTTGCTTTACCACATGGAGAATTAGCCCACTATGTTAAAATTTGTTTTCCCAAAGATTCATGCCCTTACATATTTTTTGTGCACCTGTGTTGTGCTGTAAACATTGTGGGATTCACTTAATTTGATCTTTTAGGTTATGGATGCCTTTCAAAATTTTTTGAAAATAGAGTGAAGCAGGTACACTAAGCATCTTTTGTCTATTTAATTTGGTCATAACATACTTTCACTTTGGCAAATGCAACACACAGAAAGAGGAAGGACCCCATCTGGGAAACTTCAAAAGCCATGCCTTGGGCTCTCTGAAGTACTTCTGAGCTAATGTCAAAGCGCTCTGCTGTTACCATACAAAGATTTTTTGCTATTGTTTGAGTTCTCTGTACTATTGTTCAAAGCCATTATTTGTCTGTGTATTTTTTTAGGGTGGAGAAAGTTAATTTAACAAAAAAATTAATTTGGTAAGCAAAGAGCACTTCTTTCTGAAGTAATTGGTAAAGGAGAATATAAGGTTAATGCTCACATCTTAGTTGAAAAAATGTTTAGTGGGGCTTACTTAGACTGTAAATTTGCTAGCACTTTCTCAACTTAAAATGCTATAAGGTTTTAAAAGAAGTGTTGAGAATTTCATGTAAAGTAACTGGGTAATCAGGTGTAATTTAATGAAAACATCACAAAATCTGAATGCAGACCAGTGAGTCAAGGCTATTGAAATCAAGCCTATCACCTGAGTTTGATCCCTGGAACCCACATGGCCGAAGGAAAGAACTGACTTACAAGTTGTCCTCTAACTTCCACATGCTCACTATGGCATGTAAACACATGTACACATGTGCACACTAAAATATAAAAGTAAATAAGTAAATAAATAGTAAAATGTTTAAATATTTAAAAGTATGAACAGTCAAATAAATGTACAACTTATGTTGAGTGGTGTTGATAAATGGGATAATTAACTTTCTGGGTAGGATAATTAACTTCCTGAAAGGTTGACGGATGTAAGGGAGGCCATATTAAAAGGGAAACTTTCAAGACTCTTGACACTGGAGCTAGCTTCCTTTTTCTAACCTAGATATCACTGGCCAGGAATGGATCCAATGTAAGGGAATGCTACATAGGGTACAGTGGGGTAATTCATCTGATCTCAGTCATGGATCCGCATCATATCCACTCTAAATCCACTGAGAGAAGAAAGTTATGGCTACAGAAAACTTGGTTGTGACTTAAAGGAAGGAAAATAATGATTATGTTAATATTCCATGTATCTAACACACTTGTGTGCTAATCTCTAGCCTAGATGTTTTGTATATTATGTTTCATACAGTCCTTTGTATAGTCCCATAAAGTGTTCTTTATCCCAATTTCATGAAGGGGTATACAGCAGTAGCCTAAGATTACATAATCAGTCAACAGTGAAGTGGAGATTCAAACTCAAAGCTGCCTGTCTCTACAGCATTCTCCACTGTCTGTGCCATGGGATTTCTACTTTCTCAAGTGGAAAAAAGAAGTCCACTATGCGAATTTCTAGTTGATATCATTATTTTTACTTCCACATTTGAGCTTTTGTCTCAGAATAAAGAATTTGCCATAATTGGATTACAAAATAATTACTTTCAGAACAAATTCATAACTTCTCATTCTCCTTAAAAATATGTTCTTCTTTATAATCAGAAGAAACTTGACATGAAATTGTTTTTGTGAGGCCAACTTAAAACTCATTTTTTATTCATTCAATTATTTACTTGTTTACACATCATTTATGTGTATGTGTGTTTTGCCTGCATGTATGTAAGTGTACTATGTGTGTGCAATGCTTGTGGAGCTCAGAACAGGGTGTAGGCCCTAAGAGACAGTTGTTAGCTACCATGTGAGTGCTGGGAACTGAATTCGTTCTTCCGCAAGAGCTGCCAGGGCTCTTAACTACTGTGCCTTCTTTGGAGCCCTGAGGCCAGCTTTTTGATGAGATGAATGTATATTCCTCCTACTTCCCTGGGAGAGAGATATCTTCTCTTTTTTATGTTAGTGGGATTCTGATATCTTATTGGCATTAGGCCAAGATGGCTGCCGGCAAATTGTTTAGAAGTCTTGCTTAATTTGGGGATTCTTTATGATAGTACAGAAGTGATGAATTCTGTGATCTAGGAAATGTCTGAAGTGTCCTAATTTCTCTTGTATAATTAGTATTGAATTTTCAATCCCCCATGTAAAAATTAGATACCTATTGTTGTTGAATCATTTGTTATTTTACTTTTCTATCTTTGCATTTGGAGCTGATAATTTCTGAGAACTTAAATAAAGACTGTGCTTTGTTCAAAGAAAGAACTGAATTTCTTCCCTTCCAATATTATTCCTTCTGCCTTCTCATTTTCTTGTCTTATTGTTCTTCCATGTGCTGTTTAATTAAGATGTTGAGATTCCTTACAACTTTCAGTGGCAAATTTAATCCAGATTTCTCCATGAACCTGGGAACTAGCA
>NW_008338996.1:5445295-5448151 GCF_000622305.1 Nannospalax galili | reverse complement strand
TCTATCTATCCATCCATCCATCATCTATCTATCTATCTATCTATCTATCTATCTATCTATCTATCTATCATCTATCATCTATCTATCATCACCGAAGTCCTCAAATGCTGGACTGGATAGCACGTAATATTTATGGCAGAATACATGAGGTCTGGTGTTAAGGGGCATGGATGGAAACGGTCTAAATTTGAAACAAAAGGGAAAATTACACACACACACACACACACACACACACACACACACATTTTCGAGAACCTAAGAGCATCTTTTGGAGGCCCAAGTTGTGAGCAACATCTGTGAAGAAAATCAACGTTGCACTAGCTGCTTCACCTTCAAGCTCTTTCTGATCCAGCTTGAGTCATTTGTGAGTTTTTGGTCCTATTTTGTTTTCCATGCTGTTTTTTGTCTTAGTGCTCACATTTTCTCTCTATCATGCACGTTTCTCTCTTTCATTTTTTTAGTGCCCTGTTTACCCCTCTTCTCATTGTTATGAATACTGGCCTTATATTTGAGATATTAACTTCAGTGTGGAAATTGTCCACATTGAGTTTTACTTCTGAAACAGCAGGATTTGGTGCTGGATGAATAAGTTACTCAGAGAATATAAAAATTATTATACAGTCATGCATAGACACTTATAGTCTCAGGAGAGCCCAAATGATACATAGTTAATGAAGAAACTTACACAAGACAATCTGTTACGATTCTCTGAGAAGCAGTCACAGTGTCACCTTCCCAGCTCAGTGAAACAAGCTAGTGCTCTGGACAGAGGAGGCCAAGAACTTCTGGACCAAGATCCAGCTCCTTAGGAAGAAGTTGTTGTCAGCATTTCTCAAACTTATACACTAACTACCTGCTCTCAGACCAAATTCTTCATGGGTGCTGTCAAGAGTTGGGTATTCAGTATTTCTTCCCAGCTCCACGAATGGGATAGTCTTTTCCCTATGCCCTTAGAACATTGCCAGCTTAATTACCCATATGTCAGCTGGTAATATAGTATTCCACGACACCAGGCAAACTGAAAAAGATCTGAGCTGCTGCTATCCTCATTCACTGTGATGGTAAGGGATGCCACCCAGAGAGAAGAGGCATAACATTCATTATCTCAACCTGAGATCCACAGACTTGGATCAAAATCAGTTCTTCTCATCAACTTGACTCTCTAAGACTGATATGATCAAACCATTGGCAAAGGTCTGGTTCAACTTTCTTGATTTTGACTCAACTATACGATTGTTCTTTATCTTCAGTAATGATGATGTATGTAGTACGATGATTTACAGAGATAGGTACTAAACTGTCTGCTTTATTATGTGGAGAGATATATTCTCTATGTTTGATTATTTGTACTCCACTTCCCAGTTTATTTATATTTTATTTATTTTTTTAATTTTTATTTTTGACTTTTCCTCTATCAGAACTTGACAATCAGCACAGAGTTTCTGTCTACCTGTCAAAAAGGTTCATCATTTGTGCAGACTCTAGATTTTTAAAAATATTTTTATTGGATTTTTGGTTATTTCATACACAACATCTTAATCATCCTCCAAAGAAGCTTCTTTTGCAACAGAGTCTATTACAGAGTTTTATTTATTTTATGTGTATGAGAGTATTGCCTGTGTGACAGTACACCATGTGTCGTGCAATATCTGTGGAGGCCAGAAGAGGGTGCCGGATCCCTAGAACTAGAGCTATGAACAGGACAGTTGCTAGTTGCCATGTGGGTGTTTGAAACCAAACCCAGGTCCTCTGCAAGAGCAGCCATCACCCCCAACCACTGAGACCTCTCTCCAGCCCCCATTTCCCAGTTTTGCTTTGTATACCTTTCTTTTCGGATATTACAATTTGCTGATAAAAAAGTAACTTTTATGATTTGGTCATAGAGCTCCTCTGTTTACCTGCCACCTCACTGCATTTTTTTTTTTAATTTTAAAAATGATTTATTTAATAACAACATACTTAGAAGAAGCATATCATTACAACACAATTGACATATTCAATAACGTTTTCCTGAAGTAGGATGCATCTCTTTCAAATTTGGCTGTAAATTTTTAGGCTTACAGTTGAATTATTACAGTTATACAATATTGTACTCAGTATAAACCCTATAAGACATAAATTAAATGATGTTTTAACCTTTAAAAAGATCTCCATTTCATTATTAAAAATTAAAATTTCATATAGAAAAATTCATTTTAATGCAATTAACATTAAGATGTTTGCACATGCATTTCTAATCTACAAGTTATTTTTATATCCAGTGTAGGAGTCTCCAACCCAGCACTGTGATCTCCTAGCACCCTTTTCCTTCACAGTACCTACCACTGCATCACATGCCATTGGGGCATTTTCATAGCACCTCTCACTGAGGTCAGCTTGTGGCTGAAGCAAAGCAGGGGCCCAGGATGATCGTCATTCTAAGGAATCAAGGGAATCACATCATGATTATATGATTTTTTGGGGGGGCATCCCTTTTTAAAGAACTTTGACCATTACCTGTAGCTTTAGAGGCATAATGTTAAAAGAAAGTAAGCATATTGAAAATTATTTTTTCCCTATAACTTTTATAAACTTAAAATTCCTTATTTGTAAAGTTGAAACACTACCTTTTAACCATCTGAATGTACTTGTGGAAGACCTAAGAGACAAAGCAGAGGAAAAGAGGGGGAAGCCCATGCTTATTCAGCATCTGCTCAGTCTGAAGCAAATTCCACCGATGATGTTAGTGCTCATCTTGAGAGGATGGCATTAGGGTTAATAGTTTATGCATGAAGAACTCGAGACACATGAGGATAGTGCTCTGGTGGCACCCAGATATACCAAACAACGTATTCCAATAGCATGTAATGTTTTTGC
>NW_008338996.1:5385021-5439702 GCF_000622305.1 Nannospalax galili | reverse complement strand
GTGAGAAGGATCAGGAAACAGTATTGGTTCCCCAGGTGTCTGGGGCCCCAAGACTAGGAATGGCACAGGGTCCAAGCTAGAGTATAGAATGCCAGGCGGGGGGGCAGGGGGGTGGGGGGTGGGGTGGAAGGGTGAATGAGGCTTAGGGAGTCCCGGCGCGGAGAGCTGCGCTATAGACTTACCCCAAGAGGTCTGAGGATAGTAGTTACCTCACTGCATTTTTATGTATTAGTATGTTCCCTGTTTGCATAGGATTGATTTGTCTTCATTGCAGCTTTTGTGAGTGTGACCTAAATCTGCAGCTGAGGTCTCATACTTTAAAATTTTTTTCTAGCAGTTTTCTTCCCATTGACTACAAGTAGAAGTATGCATTTTCTGTGCACTCCACCCTACCAATGTGCAGAAGGCTAAGACAAGTTTATCTTGGATACTGAATAAAAGTCTCATGTTTCCACATGAAGGACAGAGCAGTTCAGTATGTAGAATTCCAACCCTACCACTGCCTCCTGTGTAGAGTGATGGAAGGTGAGCTTAAAGATGCTGCAGATCAGCATCGAGCAATCTGCAACCATATGCTGCCCCTCAGCTTTGCCATATGGCCCTGAGTCTAATTTGAAACTCCCTCTCCAGCACATTTAAAGATGAGGGACTTAGGTACGACTGAGCTAAATGCATAGAAGCCAGTCTCTAAGAGTAGGAGAGAGATTTGAAAATGCTCAGTCCTCTAGTATGTATCTCCCACTGGGCTGGAGCAGGGGCAGAAGCCAAGGTTTGTGATTGGTAGAGAAATAAATCTTATGCCGAGGCTCTGGAGCAGCTGCACTGTGAGTGGCAGATGCAGCCTTGGTTTGAGAGCCCCAGAGTGCCCAGAGAAAGAAAACACTGAGTGTACTCAATTAATTGATGGAAAATGGAGATTATTTTCTTTCAGTTGTGTCACACTTGAACTTCATATTATCATTTATTAGAGCATCAAATAAGGAGAATCACGTTTTGCTTAAGATAATTAGGAATTATCTTCTAATACTTAAAAAATATTACAGCTTTCCTTCCTTCTTTCCTCCTCCCTCCCACTCCCTTCTTTCTTTCCTTCCTCTCCTTTCTCTCCTTCTTTCCTTTTCTGTGTTCCTTCCTTTCTTCTCCACTGATCTTTACTACAGCATCAGATGCTATGTAGTTGATACACACAAGCAATGCATGTAACCCGACCAGTTAGAATTCCTGATTTGGAAGGATGCAAGTGGTAACAGAATACCTTTCAGAATATATCCGTATGTATAAGGGCCTGGGTGATATTTCCAAAGTAAAACAAGATGACTTTGCATCACAGAGTGAGCACATGGGACTTGACAGTAGAGGATATTTACGGAGGAAACTGAAAACTTTGCAAGGAAAAACGAAGCACACTTTTTTTTTTTTTTTTGAGATAGGGTCTCCCTGTAGCCCCAGCTGTCCTGGAACTCACTATGTAGACCAGGCTGGCCTTGAACTCAGAGCTCTGCCTGTCTCTGCCTCCCGAGTGCTGGGATTAAAGGTGTTCGCCAACTCGCCTGGAAATCTACTTTTAAGCTGAGCCTAGAATCCTAGAAAAGTTTCTTCCAAACACCTTAGGTCACCAACTCTTCACCTAACAGAGCAAGAGTAAGCCTGCTTATTAAGGTTACTTGCCCCTTTAATGATTAAAATGGATGCAATAAATTAAACTCCCCAAAACAATGCAACAAGAATTCCATTATTCATTGGCACAGATTCTTCTTAAATCACAGATGTCTCCAGCTAATTAAAAGGTTTAAAATATTAGAAAACCAACCTAGAATAAAGTATGATCAGAAAGGTGCTTTGAATAATAATGTTACACAAAGAACAAGACGTTTTTCCTCAAGCATCAATATCAGCCAAAACAATAAATATTAAATTTACCTGTATTACTCATTTCCCCCTCAGCAAGAATAATTCAGGGAGGGAAACTAGACTTACACCAGTACGTGGTTTGTTTGATGTCCCACAGACAAGAAGTGATGAAGCAGTTATCTGAAGTAAGGGCTTTCTGTTTAAGGTATAGTCTATGTTTCAGTTATTGCTCCATGACATATCATTGAGATTGAGCCTTCATTAATGCATGGGGTGAGGGCATTTACTCTGATCAGTTCTCCACGTTTTAGCATCCATTGCCACCTGTAGTCACCCTGTGTCATCCTCTTTTTAGGATTTAAAAATTTCCCCTTTCTACACCTATCAGCTCCAAACCAAGCATAGAATAACAAACACTGCATATTAAAGTCAATGACTAATAGCTTCCCCGGAGTTTAAGGAGGAAATATAATAAAGGACCTAGGCACTGTGTGGGATGAGAAAGAGGATATGAGACAGAGTTTGGAGGTTGCTATTGTTTAAACATGTTTTAAGTGTGCTCCTCAACTTGCTTGCTGAGATTTAATGCAGAATATGATATTGAGAGGGTAGACTTGTGAAGGATTATGGTCTTTACAGGGATTGATGCTTTGAGGGGCAGTTGGCAATAGATGAAGTCGTTTAAGGTAGTTTTATAAGAAAAGGGAGAAAGATTTGTCAGGCAATGCCCAATACCATGTCAATTCCTTTTCATCAAGAAAGCTGTTGCCAGATAGGTTTTCTGGTTTTGGATCTCCAGAAATATATTTTCCAAAAACTTATTTTCTTTCTAATTTTTGTTTATCGGTCACTGAAAATAAACTAATACAGAGGTAAAACAATTTTTGAGGTGGAAGGCTTAGCCCATGTGTCAATGGTTGTTGTGTAGACCTGGGGACCTGGAAGGTCACTGAAGTAATGAATTCCACTACTAAAGTAATGAATTTCAATAGTGTTTCTGTGAGATATACATGACTCTTTGAACCAAATTTTATCTCTTGAACATCAAAGATAACATTTTCTGGATACTTTTCAGAGTTCTATGTCTATTTCTCCAATTTGCATATTTGTCTCTATTTTTCCAGTCTGATCACCTCCAGATTTTCATAATCCCCAAGTGAGAAAGGTAGGAGAAAACTAGAGTCATTCATAGAGTTAAGCAACATATTGATAAGTAAGACAATTTGTTCACATTCTTACCACTTCCTTTGCAAAAGCATATGTCGTAGCTCCCTGAGTTACACAGTCATACGATGTCCAGAGTGACACAACATAATGTGACCTGCAAGCCTAACCTAGGGTTGCAACAGAGATCAGCTCAAAGAATTTTGTCATTAGTTACCTTCTAGAAAGAGTCAACCAGCCTTTGACATTTCTCCCTTCTTGAAAGAAGTTCCTAAAAATGGGAGAAATCTAACTGAGCTGCAATCATTCAAAGCTTATTAGGCACTTATGGTGCACAAATAACAAACAGGCATTAGAGCTAGGAGGGAGGATATACAGTCATAATCTGTCCTGCTTTGTATATTTTTGTCCAGCATATGAAATGAGTTATAATTTTATTCTAAAGGAGTTATTACCATAATCATTGACCACCTGATGTGCATTGAATTCCTCCAAGGTATTGATCACTATGATGGGCGTGGAGCATGCAGAGATAGGTGGGACTCAGCTGCTGTCAGAGGATCTAAAAGTCTAGTGGAAAGAAGACAATTTGTCCCTTTTGAACATGGCCGATAATTGCTGTGTGAATCTTAAGGTGAGGTTGGCAATGCCTAACTGGGGATCTGATAAATGGGCTGTGTTAGTAAAGTACAAATCTTAATGTAAGGACTTCTATATCATAGACATATTGGATTATGGCACATGAACTGATGTGAGACTGGAAATGGGTATATGAGGGTGACAGATAGCCACATGTGTCAAGATGTGGAGTGTTCTACAGGCCTCAGCAGCTTCAGAATGTACGTAGTGAGTAAATGTTTGGAGTGGCCCATAGAAAACCATTTTTTGCTCTGTTTAACCATTTTCCTATTTTATTTATTTGAACAGAACTAATTTTTCCCTCTTAGACAAACTATTCTTCATTGAATATAACATACCACTGACTATAAGGCATATGTTTTTTGTTTTGTAAATTTTTATTGAGTTTTTGTGTATTTCGTATAGAACATCTTATTCGTCTTTATACCTCTTTCCCATTGGCACCTCCCATAGCACTGGGATTTATGCATTCTGATAAGACATATTTTTATTTGTCACTAGGAAAAAAATTGAAAATGTCAATATAATTGTAATACATTGCTAATTATGAAACACATTGTGACCTGAGTGGTGTCAACAGGTGTGAAAAGCAAAACTTAGAAATATTAGATATTTGGGAGGAATCAGCTAAGGTTCTAATACATGTGAAGCAAAGAGAAACTGTCTGCTCTGTGCCAGACTATACCGTGATTATTCACTCTTATTATTTTCTTTTAGTCACTGTGAAATGGAAATTATACACTGTGAGATTGTGTAACGTATTTTGATGATTAACAAAGTTTATGCTACTCTGTAGTATATCAGTGGCACTGTATAGTGAATTCTGCCGTAAATGATTCTCTCTCTCTCTCTCTCCCTCTCTCTATCTCCTCTCTTGCTCACTTGCTTACTCTCTCTCTCGTTTGGAATTGGACAGGAACTTTGAAGCCCATTATAACTGAGGCAGTCTTAAGAAAAGTTCTGGCAATGGAGAGATAAAGCAGGTGGTGTTTGTCAGAGGTGATAAAGCCGAGGTAGGTAAGAAAGTGAGTGTCTTTTCCTCTTCTTCAGATTGTGGAGAAAACTTCAAGATTGTGTATTGAAAGTGGCATCAGTGAAAAAGATTCTGGATCCACAAATCATCCCTTGCCTATTAGCAATCATAAATATTCTCACCGAGCATTTCATGAGCAAGAAATAAATGTTTATTGTGTTAAGTCAGTGAAGTTGGGAGATGATCAGAGCAGTTACCCGAATCTAACACTGGTCACGTGCTGTGCATTTATTTCTTATTGAATATTCACTATCTTCCAACTGCTTCAAAATGCTTCCTGTCTTTGGCTGAGATGGGATTTCTCCATTGACTGAGAGATTATGGGCCTTGAATTGAACCCGCTTCACAGGAAGGAGTGGAAAACCCAGTGGCTTCCCATGCATCCATGTTCCACTATGGTGGAATTATGCGGCTCATGATGGTAACTAACCATGACTGTATTATGCATTGTAAAACTGCTATCTATTGAGGTAAACAGATAAGACTTGATATCTTAAGGGCTTAGGATTTCTCTTTCATATTTGATACAGGCCTGTCTTCTAGAAGAATCTCAAAAACCTGAGATAAGGTCATCAGTATGTGCTGATGACTAATTCCATTGTTTTCTCACAAGGCACTGTCAGGAATGCTCCCACAAGAGACAGGAAAATTTTCAAGGAGGGTGTCTAAAATGCGTGCGTCAAAACCCAATGAATCAGAGACTGGAAGGGCATCTTGTATTCTTTTTCTTAGGCTTCATTCCTTAGAGGCTTCCTTTCCAATCACAATAAGAAAGAACATTTTTATCCTAAGAATGGGAGTCTAGTTATATCTGTCCTTAGTTGTCACACATATTTGTTCTTCTTAGGTGGAGTGTTGGTGTGGGGTAGGGCATCAAGGAAGACTGGATGTCTACGCAGTAGATAGCTTCAGAAAAATACTAACACTTCTAAGAGGTATTCTAGTTTGTATTTTATAAAGATGGCTTGATTGCAGGATGAATAATGGTTAAGAGAATTGTGACTTAGGAAGACATAGTATGGATTCTGTAGGACTCATTTATAATGAATGGCCTAGCCTAAGCCAGGGGACGTAGTCAATGATGATGCCAATAGAAACGAGGATGAACATTCTAGAATTAATTATGTATCTGTGATTTACTCGAGATCAGCATATCTCTTTTTGTTTTTTTGAGAAAGGTCTCCCTGTGGTCTCAGGTGGCCTGGAACTCATTGTGTAGATCAGGCTGGCATAATGATAAAAACCAGCTGACATGCCCAAGTGGATGCCAAGAGAATGTCAATGGGGTCTCAAGATGAAGAGCTGCAGGTGATCAGTGGATGCTGAGGGAGGGAGAATCCGTTTTCTTCAGGGACGAGCTTCCTGAGAGGTTATCTAATCCCAAGTGAGCAGCCTTAAACACAAGTATACATGAACAACACTGAATGATCTCAGTGTGAAATTCTCCAAAAATAAACAATTAAAAAAAATAAAGAATAAACTAGAAAAAAAGAAATAAAAATAACCTAAATGTGTCTGTTTATGTTAAAAATTATTTTCCAATTTACAGGTCATAAGTAAGTCTCAGAAAATGAGGTCATTAGCCATTCAACTTGGACTGGAATGACAGTGTATGTGATTATGAACTCCAAATTTTTCTCAGTAGCCTCTGCTTTCCTAACTGTGTTACACTGGAACTTTTTTTTTTTTTTTTTTTTTTTGGTCTTTTTGAGACAGGGTCTCCCTGTCACCCTAGCTGGCCTGGATTCACTATGGAGTCCAGACCGGCTGCGAACTCCCAGAGATCTGCCTG
This sequence comes from Nannospalax galili, assembly GCF_000622305.1. Classification (NCBI taxonomy): domain Eukaryota; kingdom Metazoa; phylum Chordata; class Mammalia; order Rodentia; family Spalacidae; genus Nannospalax; species Nannospalax galili. Next base: position 5,433,223 of record NW_008338996.1, on the reverse strand, counting down.
CCTCTGCCTCCCGAGTGCTGGGATTAAAGGCATGTGCCACCAAGCCCCGCTACACTGGAGCGTTTAAATCAGTTTCATGCGTGTGAATTTCTTAGCTAGCACTACTACAGGGAGAATTACTATACTTCCAAATTCATATTCTGAATTCTTCACCCCTGTGCCTTCTCCTGTGACTGTAATTAGAGACAGGGTCTTTAAAGAGATAATTAAAGAAAACAATGTCTACTTAGCAGAATAATGCTAGGCTCTACATTATGGCCTGAAACCTGTTTAGCCAGTTTTCTAAACCCTATATCAGAGTCAGATATGGGTTCCATCTTGTGAAGCAGACCTTAAATCTTAGCAGAATGTGATTAGTTATTTCCATAATATTAGTGCCACTATTGCACCAGTGGGCATATCTTGCCAAACCAGTTGTTGTTGTAGTTCTGAGGGGTCACAACAGGGCAAGGGTAACTACTTCTCTTTTCCAGTAGCATACATAGTACCTTACAGTACTATGAAAACTAACCAATAGCATTGAAGCTTTCAAATCAGAACTAGCTTGATTTCTCCTTGATTGTTCTCCAACCCATGTATGTAGAACCTTCAGCAACAGAGTCTTACTTTGAAGTTCTGGTGGCTAACCAGGTACAGGGGCAATGACCAGGATTGTTTGAGGGTCTACAAAACCACTGATCAACAGCTTCTAGAGAGGGAGTCCATTTGTGACTTTGGGATTTTTTTCTTTGCTAGCCCATGGTGTCTAGTAGTGGCACTGTCTCCTTGTTATAAGATGACTCATACATATAGATATGCTTTATAGCGGCAGGTTTCCATATGACTTTTTCTAAAGGTGTCAGTGTTGGTTATCCTTCCCCATACTCCTTGCTCTGTCTTCCAATGATCTACTCCATTTAACCCTTCCTACTCTATTCTTCATCTTTCTCCCTTTATATCACTGCATTCTATCTCCTCTCCCAAGAAACCTTTCTCGATTGCTGTTTACCAGCTTCCTGGCCAATATGGATTTTCCAATTGAATACCTACATCTAAGAATTCGAAACTAGCATCTACTTAAGAGAAAGAAATGTAATATTTGTCTTTCTGGGTCTGGATTATGTCACTCAGAATGATTGTTTACAGTTCTATCCATTCTATAACATTCCATTGTGTAAATGTACCATAATTTCATTATCCATTCATCAACTAATGCACATGTTGGCTGATTCCATTTCCTGGCTATTGTGACTAGAGCAGAAATGAGCACGGATGAACAGGTATCTCTGTATTAGGGGCACATGCTGTGTGTCCCATGGCTGGGTCATGTGGCGGATCTATTTCTAGTTTTTTTGAGGAACCTCCACACTGATTTCCATGGTGGGTTGATCAGTTTTTATGCCCACCATCCCACCAGCAGTGAATAATTGTTCCCCTTTTTCCACATCCTCTCAAGAATTTGTCATTGTTTCTTGGATCTTACCTATTCTTACTGGGATAAGATAAAATCTGAAAGTGGTTTTAATTTGAATTTACCTGATGATTAAAGATGTTGAATTAAAAAATATTATTTATCCATTTATATTTCATATTTTGAGAACTCCCCAATAACTTCCTTGCCTCAATTTTCAGTTGAAATTTTTTATTTGTTTTTTTGTATATTCTAAGTACTAATCCTCTCTCCAAATTATAGCTGGCAAAGACATTTTTCCAATTCTCTAGGTTGCTTCTTCACTCGAATTTTGGGCATAGTATTAAACCAACTTTTAATGACTTATTTTTATACTCATAGATTAATGCATCTTTCAGTTCTCACCAGAGAAGCTTCCTCATGTAGCAGATGATGATTACCACAGAGACCCTCATATGGCTAACACATAGAGCATAAGAGACTGAAGAGTGATTATCTCTGAATAGGACCCCTATATCAAACTTCTGTCTCCCAAGGCTCAGGGATCCTCGCAGAGGAGGGGGAGGAAAGATCATAAGAGCCAGAAGTGGTGGATGACCACAAGGAGACACAGCTAACTCTACAGATGGCCAGTTACTCATATAAACTCACAGCAATGGTAACAGCATGTAGAAGTCCCACGTGAGCTCAAGCTAGACAAAATCCCAGCATATAAGTGGGGAAGTGAGTAAGAAATCCTAACCCTACCTGAGGAAGTATTGGCAACTGATAGTTGCTGTGAAGGGGAGATTCAGTCTTCTTTAAGGGTGTGACTCTGGGTAAGTTGACCAGGCTCCAGTGGATGGACACTCAGTGAAAGGCATTTAGGGATACAAGTTTATTCTGGCAACTATTTAATCACTCTCTCTCTCTCTCTCTCTCTCTCTCTCTCTCTATATATATATATATATGTATATATACATATATATGTATGTATATGTGTATATATATTACATGAAATTGGTGAGGCTAGTAAGGGGGTGCAGATAGGGGAAATAATCAAATATGATCAAAATATCTTGTATAACATTTGTAAAAACTTCAGGAAAACAATTAAAAAAGAAAGAAAATAATGTCTTATGGGTTAGATTTAATGCAAATATGACTAGTATTCTTTTAAGAAGAAATCAGGAGCTAGGTTTCAGGGCTCAGTTGGTAACGTCCTTGCCACACAAGCATGAAGATCTGAGTTCAGACTTTCAGCATCCACATGAAAAGCTTGGTATAGTGGTATGTGCCTGTAACCCCAGCACTAAGGAGAACAAAGATAAGTTAATTCCAAGGGGTAGCTTCCAGTCTGTCTAGCCAATCAGTGAGCACTAATTTCAGTTAAAGTTCCTAATTAAAATGTGGAGTTTGGGGGCCTTTTATTTCAGCTTGCTAACTCATTCCCCTTCTTGGGAGACTATTCCATTTCTTAATAAATTGTCTCTTTCTATCACAAAAAAATAAGATTCAGATTCAGAACAACCAAGGAAGACCCTGCTGTGACCTCTGGCCTACACACACACACACACACACACACACACACACACACATACACACACAAACACACACACATGCATGCACGCGCACGCAAGAGTTTGGGAGAGAAGCATGCTGGAGACCTTGGACTTTCAGCCTTTAGCATTGTAAGAAAATCCATTTCTGTATTTTAACCTCCCAGTCTGTGGAATTTTGTAGTGGCAGCCCTAGCAGGCTAGCAGGAACAGTAAGTTTTCACTACTTAATCAAAACTGGAACACGGATGTTATTCCACACAGTTATGCTGCCTGTATGCATGGCTGATTATTTTCCTTCATTCCCCAAGCCCAAAGGTCAGATGACTTGTTGTGATGACGCCAGCTTCCTCTTGGGACTGCTCCAGCTGCAGTCTGCAAATGTTTTCCCCTTCTTGTCCTCCTCCTTGGTCTTCTAACTTCCCCTCCTCTGACAGGGGAGATAAATTCTAGAGAAAACAAAACTGAGAATGCTAAGTTGGCACTCTCACTTCCTCTCACCCTTTAGCCCAGAACATCTTTGAATACAGTAACTTCAGAGAGGCACCCACCGGGAGAGAAGAGACCAGTATCAGGGGACTTTTCCCTGCCCAGGAGTAACAGTTCGTCATGGTTTCTCATGGCCTCCGCTGGATACAGAAAATGCCAGGATGATACCACGCCTGGCTGGGACCCTGATCCTAGCCACGGTGTTCCTCTCCTGTCAGAAAACAGAAAGCTTCCATCCCTGCATAGAGGTATGTCTTGGTCTCCTTCCCTCCCGAACTTCCTCTTGTTTTTCAAAACTGCTCCCTGCTCAGAACTTCCTGCACTGTGCTCTGGCAACTTTATTTTGCACAGCAGTTAAATTAACCAAATATTTGTGAAACCATAGGGACCAAACAACTCACTGTCCACAGGGCGGGAACAAGCAGTCAATGTGTCTTGCCCCATTTAGGACTTGTGAGATGCATTAAGGAGCTTAGGTTGTAAGGCTGATTTAAACTTGTCTCTGTGATCTTAAAGAGGTTAAGAAACCGCTGTGACACCAGTTTCTGTATCTATAAAAGAATTACAATCCTTCACCGGCCCCTGCTTTTAGCATCATACTTTTTTGTTGGTAGTCTGAATAGTTTGCTTCAATCACTCATCCCTTCCCTTTCCAACTCAGGTAAAGGTAGCTTTCATTTTTGTTTTTTAAGAAAGAACTTTCTAGAGCCATTGAGGTGGCTTAGCAGGAAAGGGTGCTTTCCCGAAGCCTGATGACCTGAGTTCAATACCTAAGACTTTTGTGGTGGAAGGAGAGATCTGAGTCCTTCAAGTCATCTTCTGACCTGCCATGTCAGGTACACAAAGCATTCACATACACACACACACACACACACACACACACACACACACACACACACACGCACACCTGCACATAAATGAATGCAATGAAATTTGTGAAGAAAGAACTTTCTAACTAGATTTCAGATTTCTGTAGCTAATCATACATTTCATTTTAGAGGATGAAAGGAATGAGAGTTGGGGAAGAGTAGGGGAGAGAAAAAAAAAAAAGGAAGATAAGGGGACGGTGCACGATATCAGCCAAGGGGGTGACTTCCCTCTAGGTGAAACACCAAGTGGTTGGTGAGTAATTTGATTCATGACTAATCTCTTTTCTCACTGCACAGACCACGGAATTACTGCGAAAGCTGACAATAGAACTGAACAAACAAGGAAAGAATTCTACTTAAGACAGGTAGAACCAGTCAGAGCCCCGGAGTTGACATGGGAAAAAATAATGTGCTCTAACTTACAGCAAAGATTAACTCCTTGTTATCTCAGTGGCCTTCCTTCCTTGATTCCTAGCGATGTTAATGAGTTAGAATTTCCAATCAGGTTTGCACTAAGATAAGTTCCACTCTATACCTTATTTTGACAGTTCCCTGGAGTCTGCATGTTCCTCCTTCCCTAGGCCTGGGTCTCAGTTCCCTTGGCCTTGACTCCCTGGGTGATGACTAGTCTCCTGATTTACATTCATTTACTTAATACCTCACACATTTGTTTACTTGTTATTACTGCTCCAGGGGCTTGAATCTGTCCAATTACACCCTTTCAAACATTTAGTAACTTGTTAGTGTAGTTTCGTAAAATGAGGCCTTTTCACTGTTTACCCCACTCTTTCCCTTCCCTGGGTCAGGGCTGTGGAAACCATTTATGTAGTTTAAATCTCTCCTAGTGTCTGCACTGAGAATTTAAAATAAATGTGTGAATTTAATTTTTGTTTTTGTTTTATCAAGTACATCAAAATATTTCAAACTATGAAGAATACATTTTACATTTATTCTTTGGTACTAAGTATTAGACATTTACTAAGTGTTTTATGTTTACCACACATCTCAGTATATACTAACCCCGTATCTTATGTTCTACAGCTCTGTATGGCTTACAGCAGCTTCCATACTGGAACAGGAAGCTCTATTATTTTCAAGATTTAGTCAAGTACATCACTCAGATCGCTGCTTAAATGTCTCCTCCTCAGGGTGATCTATCTTCATTGTGTTATGGAGATTTCTGGAGCCCCCTGCCTTTGGACTCAACTCTTTTATACTGCGCTGTGTTTTCCTAGATCTTATCATTTTGTCCTTTTGTCTATTTGTTTATTATTGCTCCTTCCCTTGTAGTGGACTCCACAAGAAGGCAGAATTACTGTTGGTTTCATTCCCTCGATGCCAGTACCTGAGACATAGTAGCTCCGCAGTTTATGTGTCCTGAGTGAATGAGAGGATCGCAGGACAATGTCCGAGGCCCCGGTGGCTTTCTTGTGGCTTAACTTTTACACTGTCTGCTGCTATGAGCTTATCTGAATTTTTTTTTCACTCCTTATTAGTTCATGTTGTTTTTCCTTATGAAATGTTTCTTCTGTTTTTCATATGTCCCAATCCTGATCAGCTTTCCAGATTTATTTTTGAAATTCATGGAAATGATCTCTACTTCCCTTGTGTCAGTCAATTTTGTGGTTCTTGAATTCAATATTCAGTGTGCTCCTGTCTTAGCTGACCCTCTCACTTGTGAGTTCAGTGATGTCTACAGCCATATCATGTGCTTCTTTTGTGCCCACAGCTCTTAGCAGAAGAAGCCTACATTTGTGCTTAAGAACACATTTGTTCTATCAGCTATCTCATGTTTATCATCCATCCATCCATCCATCCAATAAATGTCTATTGAGCATTGACAATTTACCATGCAGTATTCTGACCATTGGAAACCAAGTACCCAATCAACTCATCAGAGTGTCAAAGTGCACAGTGTAGTTCAGGAAATGAACAACATTTAGGAAATAATCATGTAGGTAATAAAAATGCGGCTTGGTGATTAAAATCTGTGAAAGAAGAGAAAAGAAAATAAGAGAGGAGTTCTGGTCCAGTGTGCTGGATAGTTTCAGTGTCAACTTGACACACCTGGGTGGAGGGAACCTTAATTGAAGAATTTCCTCCTTTGGATTGGCCTATGACCATGTCTGAAGGGCATTTTCTTAGTTATTGAGTGATGCGGTAGATTCCAGGCCACTGTGAGCTGTATCCCCACGGGGGAGCTGGCCGGCCCTGTGTTGTGTGAGAAAGCAGGCTGAGCACAGGCCAGGGGAGCAGAGTTCCTCTATGTTCTGTACTTCAGTACCTGCCTTGTGCTCCTGCCCAGGCTTTTCTCAATGGTGAATTGTAAGCTAAAGTGAAATAGATCCTTTCTTCCCCAAGTTGGTTATGGTCCATGTTTTATCTCATCAACAGAAACTGAACTAGGGCACACTATTAGACACATTGTCTTCAAGACTAGGATGAGTAACATTTAAAAAGACATGTTTGACATGGGGACCTGCATGTATGAATCCTCTGACTTTATGCATATTGTCTCATTTCTCTATTTTCTTCATCTTTAAAAGCGTTCTTTGAAGATTAACTTAAAACATATACAATAAATATGCTGATCCTTGGCAAGGGATTAATAATAGCAAATGATAACATTAATATTTATTTATCACTTTCATTATAGCAAGCTTTGAGATCAGCTTTGATCTGATTTAATCCTGGAAGAATTCTACTGGTTTTAAAGAACGTAACAAAACTAGGTGGTTTAAACAAAGCATTTTGTTGTGATAAATCACAAGATTTTGAAATTAGGTGGAAAGTTATAGAATAGGGTTTACAACAAGTGTGAGATAGTAGATAGAAATCAAGACAGTGATCACAGCAGCACAAAGCAGTTGACACTGGTGACTAGTTGCTCCCACTAGAATCCAAGCACTCCAAAGTTGCCCTAATCTCTGCATCATGTTGCTAAAAGAATGTGAGCTGAAGAAGAGAAGGAGATCGTGAGAGTAGGGCTGTAGTTAGGAGATGTCTGGACATCTTAGTACTCATCTTATGACTGTAAAAAATTTGGATGGTAATTAGAATGGTATTAGATTATTTCATTGTCCACGTTTTATATGTGACAAGTGAAGTTCACAGGAGGTCACAGAGCAAAGCTGGTATGAAACCAAATTTCCAGATTTCAGAGCTTTGAGGACCTGATTCTATTGTTTTTCACTTAATGATAACGTCATCATAGTAAGAGGTTAGAACACTGAGAACATAAGAGGTGCTTTTTCTTCTCTATCAGACATTAAAACATTTTACAATCATGAAGTGATAGATTACTGGGTGCAGTGGCACCTACCTGTGATACCAGCACCTGGGTGGCAGAGTGAAGCAGTTCAAGGTCATCTTTGGATACTTAGCAAGTTTGAAGCCAGTTTGGGGTAAATGAGACCCCGTCTTCAAAAAAAGACAAAAGAATAGACTGAATAGATGGGAGAAAGATGACCAGTGTGATTGTAATGGTGTGTCCCACCTTCTCACTCTCTGACTTTGGATATGGGAGTTGGGAACACATGCAGTAGGACATTGCATTTGTTGTGTGATCTTTACAGGTTCATCCTAACATTACATACCAATGCATGGAGCAGAAGCTCTACAGAATCCCAGACAACATTCCTTCTTCAACCAAGAACTTGGATCTGAGCTTCAACCCTCTGAAGAGCTTAGGGAGCCATAGCTTCTCTAATTTCCCAGAACTACAGGTGCTGGATTTATCCAGGTAATGAATGAGCTTTTACATACTACACAAGGTGAGATAATTATTGTTCTGTCATTGAATTCCTGGCCCCCAAACCCTAGTTGATGCTATCTCAACTTACTTTGAGTATCCATTCATTCAGCAGGTGTCTGACTTGCTATATATCCTTGGACAAGCCACTTCCATTTGCTGGTTTTCAATTTGATAGGCAGCTGGATAAGGCAGTCTGTAAGGACAGTTTTGGCTTTTACATTAACAAACAATTTCATTAGCACATATTTATTGATCTTTTGCTGCATGTTGCACACTGTGCTCCAAAACAAGAATTTATAGACCTATAACACACATCCCTTTTGTTTAGCAGGATGCAGATCCTTTTTAAAGAGTTATTATGATTTTGTTCTTTATTACAATTATCTTTATTATGTTATGCGGGTATTGCCTACATATGTGTAAGTGTACCCATGCCATGAAATAGCCAAGGATGTCAGAAGAGCATGTCAGATCCCCTGGGACTGGAGTTATGAATGGTTATTGGCTGCCGTGCGGGTACTGGGAATGAACCCAGGTCCTCTGCCAATGCTCTTAACCCTAAGTCATCTCTCCATCCTCTAAAGAGTTATTGTGTTAAACTCTTAACCCTGTTACTGTATACATAGTAAACAAGAAACGAATGTTGAGCAATTCTGTGTTTTGGAGCTCCAATGCCTTATAAAAGGCTGTGTAAATGTGATATTTAGGTCTGAGTCCTAAAACACATTAATTGTAAGCATCTTGGACATCCATGAATCTCTACACTCACTGATATTTACTGCAAAGAGAAGCTTTTCCAAATAAGCTTGATAGAACAGCTGTAGTGGTATACACCTTTAATCCTAGCACTTGGAAGACAGAGCCATTTGGTCCTCTAGAAGATGGAGGCCATCCTGGTCTACATAGTGAGTTCCAGGCCAGCTGGGGTTATAGGGAAACCCTCTCTCAACACCACCCCTAAGAATACCATTTACAGATAAAAGTGTCATTTTTCTAGTGGATTTGAATATAAATATTTAGACTGCAGTTTAGTGGTATGTCGATTTAGCTAAACCATAGTAGTGTGGACTCCACCCCTGAAAGGGTCTATGATCTTCATAGTCGTGGGTTTTTGACTGGGTTAACAATAATGTATTCCTTCCAGCTGGACCTCAAATCCATCCTGAGAGTGATGGGTTCCTCATGTAATAGTTATGCCAATGTTGCAGCGCATGGGTTCCTCTTGCTTGACAGGTTAGTGTGTAGTTCATAGGAGTCACAGATTGGTAAGAACATTGATGTTTCTTCTATCCCAGAAGCCTGGCTAGCACCTTTTGTCACTATGAAGTCTGGGCAGCAGGGAGGATATTTCCAACTCAGTTCCAGCTTGATCACGGGCCTCCTTAAAATTTAAAGTAGATAATAGATCATTTTTTCTATGTAATGGTTGTGAAAAATACAGAAATATTTCATGAATTTTTTTATAGAAATAAAGACAAAGATTATGGTATAAAAATCCTCTGGAGAGTGGACATTTCTATGGAAAAGTTAGCAACTACCCAATATTTATACTCTTACTTGTATATTGATAGAGCTTTGCAGAGGGGAGAGCATCTTTTTTAAGGCATTGGCATAGAGCATTGAGCTCATGAGGAACAGAAGACCTAAGCCCAGTCTTCCTCCAACATTACACATGACCTAATACATATCACTTCCTGCATCTCAGTTTTCACATCTATTAAATGGAAATGATGGAATGCGGGGAGCAGCCTTACTCTTTATGGTTAAATGTCATAATGAATGCTTAAATACTGCATATATTAAAATCATATTATGAGTTTTATAAGCATAAAATGCTATTAGAATCATTTCATTAGATTTTATGTTTTAGTTTTCCCATGGAGCATTAAACGGAACTGAGGTAGACAGAGAAGTAGAAATGAAATTCACAGACAATAATGGGTCTTCTTTTTAAATAAACAAGATATAGTTTCTCAGCGAAAAATGTACTATTCATCACTGAGCTGTAATATACCCCGAAGAACTTTTGTTAAATGGTTTGGATGTGTGTAGAAGGAAGTGAGGTTCATCTTTCTTAGCCTGTAGTAGGTTCTGGATTACAGCAGAGATACAATAACATGAAGTGTGCCTTGTGCCTTCTCACACAGTGTCTAATCTATAGTAATGAACTGGTCTTCAGAGAATGATGTATGATTTTCCCGTGGCCTTTATTTCCCCTATAGAAGCATATATACGTATATGCATAATTATTATTACATAGGATTTTTTTCTTTTTATGAATGAAAAAACTGAGTGTGCAGGCGTTGAAGTGATGTATCTACATACACTAACATTGCTCACTTCAACAAATTAGAGTCAAGTCCACATCTCTAGCTTCCAAATTCAATGTTTCTTCATTCTATTGCTCAACTCTTCTAAAGTGATGAGTTGGGTGTAATGAAACAGAGCAAGACCCTTTCAGTGTTTTCTGATGTGTATGGAAATACATGCATAAAATTATGGGCTATGAATTTATACACTTGAAAGAAGACACTAGAGAAATAATCTTCAGCTGCTTCATTTAGAAGTGGAATCACAGAAATGCAAAGAGAAAAACTGGTTCTAAAGATCATGTAAGGAGAGAAGGGAGTATATTCACCAAACCCCAGCTGTGCTGCCCTCTCCCAAAGAAAATAGAACAGGTGAGGGTCACTGTAAAAGTAACTCAGGTTAGAATAGGAAATTTGTTTGCAGACTGTAACTGGCACATGCTTGCAAAGCTACCAGGAGTTAGTCATGCACCCCTGTTTGTTAACTGCAGATGAGCTCTGTTGCTAGCACATCTCTATGAATACTATGGTATTAGGCTTGAAAGTATGTGCTTTATCTATATCCTCCTCTCTCTTGTCTTAGTTCCTTCCAGTTCCCATGTTGTGTTACAACCACAGAAAGTGTCTGTCATGGCTCTTCCATGTCACATGGTTGCCATCTACCTTGGGCTTCCGATCTGCTGTTCACAGTTTTTCATGTTCCCTCCTTATTGTTCAAATTTCCACTTAAATAGTCTCAGAGAAGGCTGCTTTGAACCCCTAGAGAAGGTCAGCTCCCTTGATGCAAACTATGAGTCAATTTTACTATTCTTCCAAAGGGTTCACTTCTGTCACCCATTATTGGCATTCACCTCTGGTAATGACAGATTTCAAATATCTAGCTGTCGTATATGCAGAAAATTTTGTAAACCTTAACAGCATCCATGCCACTTATTACTCATGTCTTTGGAATTGACCTTCGCCAGCTATCTCTCATGGCTAACGACTAACAACCACCTTATGTAGTCTTTACTGCTTAGATGGATAATCATAGCTATGTGTGACAAGAAATAGCTTAGCTTGATTTAAGGCTATTACATACTCTGGCAACCACACAATCTTTTTGTGCCCCATTTATTGATCTTTAATCGATTTCCTTCTGATGAATCTGCTGCTCTGCTTAGCATGTGTACCTAGTGTGATAGAGTTTATCATTGTAGCCAATATGCAAATACTGACTGCAGAACTTCTTAATTGTTCATATCATTGCCCTCATGTCTTTGTTGGTTCCCCGTCATGTGGCATATCAGATCGTATGTATAACTGGATGGCAGGGATTGTCATGATATTGTGAATTTTTGTTATGCAGACATATATAATGGTATCTCTTTTCCCTGTAGGTGTGAAATTGAGACAATTGAAGATGATGCGTATCAGGGCTTATACCAGCTCTGGATCTTGAAACTGACAGGAAACCCTCTTCAGAGGTTAGCTCCAGGAAGCTTTTCTGGACTGTCAAGTTTACAGAATCTGGTGGCTGTGCAGATAAACCTAGCCTCTCTAGAGAGCTTACCAATTGGACATCTCATAACTTTAAAGAAGCTCAATGTGGCTCACAATCTTATTCATTCCTTCAAGTTACCTGAATATTTTTCCAATCTGACCAACCTAGAACATGTGGACCTTTCCAAAAACAATATTAAAACTATTTTCCTTAAAGACTTACAGGTTCTACATGAAAACCCCCAACTCAATCTCTCTTTAGACCTGTCTCTGAACCCAATTGACTACATTCAACTTGGTGCCTTTAAAAACATTACTCTCCATGAACTGACTCTGAGAAGTAATTTTAATAATACAAATGTAATGGAAACTTGTATTGAAAATCTGGAGGGTTTAAAAGTTCATCGGTTGATCCTGGGAGAATTTAAAAATGAAAGGAATGTGGAAAGGTTTGACAGATCCACCATGAAAGGATTTTGCAATGTGACCATTGATGAATTCCGACTGACATTTATGGATGAGTTCTCAGGGGATGCTACTGACTTCACATGTTTAGAAAAAGTTTCTGCACTATCTCTGGTGAGTCTGTATATTAAAAATCTAAAACACATTCCTAAAACCTTCAAATGGCAATCCTTATCAGTAATTAAATGTAGAGTTGACTCTTTTCCCTCTCTGGTGCTTCCTTTTCTTAAAAGTTTGATTTTCACTATCAACAAAGATGCTAACAGTTTTTTCGAAATGGAACTCCCAAGCCTTGAGTTTCTAGATCTCAGTAGAAATGGCTTGAGTTTCATGGGTTGCTGTTCCCATTCTGATCTGGGTACAACCAGACTGAAGCATTTGGATCTCAGCTACAATGGTGTCATCTTCATGAGTTCAAACTTTATAGGTTTAGAACAGCTAGAATATCTGGATTTCCAGCACTCCACTTTAAAAAAGGCCACCGAATTCTCAGTGTTCTTATCCCTTGGCAAACTCCTTTACCTTGACATCTCACACACCGGCACAAGGATTGATTTCGATGGTATCTTTCATGGCTTGGTCAGTCTTAACATCTTAAAAATGGCTGGCAACTCTTTCAAGGACAACACCCTATCAAATGTTTTCACAAACCTGACTAATTTGACATACCTGGACCTTTCTGAATGTCAGCTGGAACAGGTGTCTCAGGGAGTATTTGACACACTTCCTAGACTTCAGTTACTAAATATGAGTCACAACAAACTATTGTTATTGGATGCACTTTGTTATAAACATCTCTACTCACTACAGGTTCTGGACTGCAGTTTCAATCACATAGAGACTTCCAAAGGAGAAATACTTCCACATTTTCCTAAGAGTCTAGATTTCTTAAATCTTACTAATAATTCCTTTTCTTGTATGTGTGAACATCAGACCTTCATGCAGTGGGTCAAGGATGAGAAGCAGCGCTTGGTGGATGTTGAACAAATGAAATGTGCAACACCTTTAGGACTGACCGGCATGCCTGTGCTGAGTTTTAGGAATTCCACTTGTCAGATGAGCAAGACTATCATCAGTGTGTCTGTGATTAGTGTGCTCGTGGTATTCACTGTAGCATTTCTGGTCTATAAATTCTATTTTCACCTGATGCTTATTGCTGGCTGTAAAAAGTATGGCAGAGGTGAGAGTACCTATGATGCCTTTGTCATCTACTCGAGCCAGGATGAGGACTGGGTGAGAAATGAGTTGGTAAAGAATTTAGAAGAAGGGGTTCCCCCCTTTCAGCTCTGCCTCCACTACAGAGACTTCGTTCCCGGTGTGGCGATCGCTGCTAACATCATCCAGGAAGGATTCCACAAAAGCCGGAAAGTTATCGTGGTGGTGTCTCAGCACTTTATTCAGAGCCGCTGGTGTATCTTTGAATATGAGATTGCTCAAACCTGGCAGTTTCTGAGCAGCCACTCAGGCATCATCTTCATCGTCCTGGAGAAGGTGAAGAAATCCCTGCTGCGGCAACAGGTGGAGCTGTACCGCCTCCTCAGCAGGAACACCTACCTGGAGTGGGAGGACAACATGCTGGGGAGGCACATCTTCTGGAGAAGACTCAGGAAAGCCCTGCTGGATGGAAAAGCGTGGAGTCCCGAGGCAGATGGTGACCAACACGAAGCAACAACTTCTATCTAGGGCACTTTTAGCCTTGCTGGGTCCAACACTCATTCTATTAACAAGTTTTAAATGTTGTAGCTTACCAGGGATTCTGCTGTGGACAGTGAGTGGTTCAGTGGCACCCAAGACTGCACAAGACAGGGATCCTCATGGAGCTCACCCTGCAGAGGGAACAAATATTGAGCAAAGCTGTACCTTTCAGGTGTATATTTTAACTAACCCACACAAAGACTCATAATAAAGGAAGTCAATTCAACTCCTATCATATCAAAGAGAATGAGAGGAGGCTGAGCCCCAGTGAGAGCAGACAGGGGCTTTGTTCTTACCCTTAGCCTTCTGAATGGAAGTTACAACATATATTATGTTTTAGCTACCTTATAAAATAATTTTGTAGTTTCAGCTGATCTGAGTGTTTGTTTACTTTCCATTTGTGTAGTGAATACAATTTAAATTCTACTGGATCTCTCAGAGTATTCCCGATTCAATATTTCCCTTTCATTTTATATCATTTTTCTTTTGTAACTAATTCTTCAGAAAACTTGATTAATATATGTTCATAAATATCCTAGTCATTGCCTCATATGCTCTATTTATTTAAAGTTTCCTAATATATTTTTATTTTTATAAATTCAGTTATCATTTTTCATGTCTTGTCTATAAACTCATCATAAATAAGGCTGTTAGAGATATGCTAGGAATGCCCATATTTAACTGTTTTTCAAGCAAATTTGTAAAATATACTGTCACTTTGTCACTGGGTGTCATTCTTAAATTATTACCTTCTAAATTATGACTGTCACAGAGGCAGCGTTGAAATAATTTGGTTGATAGGGATAATTTAAATCAAGGGAGAAAAGTAGGGGAGATTGTACCCCAGGCCGAAACAGAAGTGGGATAAGTTTAGTTGGTCATTTCTTCTTATGATTTCAGAATCATAGAAGCTGGTATAGCTGACTGACAGCACAAGATTAGTTTCTGTAGAAGTTCCTTCTTGAGATGAACGCTGTATGATAAGATGGCAGACCTTTCAGGGAGCCATAGAGAGCTGAGAGCCTTCCCATTGTCAGGCCTGCTTGAAATGACTTAGTGCTGGGGAGTACTTCCTGCTGTCATATCGGAGTCTCACCTCCTGACAACATTTAGGGAGGTGGAGATGTTACTACTGAAGAATCACAGTGTCTAGGTTAGTGTGAATCATGGAAGTAGAGGGGGCTTAGAGAAAAGCACATTCATCCACTTCCTAGAAAGGACACTTCAAAGAAAGAACAGTGAAGACATTAGGGAAAAGCATCATCAAAACCACAATGAGTTATCATCGTATAACAAACAGTCAGAATCCACTATTTAGCATCTTGGTCAGGTTAGGTTGGATTCCCTGGCCAGCTCAGTTACCTTGTAGTGGACCAATTTCTTTTGTGTTCTTTAAGCCCCAGTTTTCTCCTCTATGAAGTTTGATTCACTTGGACTGAATGAGTGTCCCTCGGATGCTTCAAGTATTTGGACACTTGGTCCCCAGTTCATGGTGCAGTTTGGGGAGTGTATTGGTCAGAGTTCTCTAAAGAAACAGAACTGGTAGAATGAATGTGTGTGTGTGTGTGTGTGTGTGTGTGTGTGTGTGGTCAAGGATAAAGAGAAAATGGAGCATTTCTACACTATTTATGGGAATATAAAACAGTAGGGCCGTTATGAAAAAGTGTGGAGATTCCTTGAAAAAACATCCCAAATAGAACTACCATATGATTTGGCATCAGATTTCTAAAAGATATCCATATTTACATGTTTGTTATAGCAATTCTCACAATAGTCAAATTATGGAGACAAACCAAATGTTTCCTGACAGATAAATAGATAAAGATACCATGTTATATACATAGAATGGGATGTTATTCAACTTTGAAAAAGACGGAAATCCTGTTATTTGTGACAACATGGATAAACCTTGGGTCCTTCATACTAAGTAAAATAAGCCAGCCACAGAAGGAACAGGAATTCTGGGAATGAGGTGAATAAAGACAGAAAGAAATGATATACAGAAAAGTAGATGGGACACAAAAAGAAAGCCAGGCTAGGGTGAGGTTTTTGAATTTATTTTACACAATCTGCTTGAGAGAGACTTGAATGGTGGAGTGAAGTTATTAATATTAATCGGAATGACTTACATTTGTGCAACTCCCTACAACTTAGAACATAGTCACACAATTATAATCTCTTGTTAGCCAGATGAGGTAGCAGTTAAAGAATGAATTTCCCCATTTTACTGATATGAATACTAAAGTTCAACAAAGTAAACGTATTGTCAGCCATCTAGACAGTATGCAAGTGGCAAGCCAGGGCCTCCTGCCCACTCGAGGGAACTCCTTTCTACTCTACCCCGTTGCTTCAGGCTTCAAGTTGGCCACACAAGAAGTGAAACCCCTGCAGTTCTCTGTGTGACTGGTGCCAGTCAGGGCTTTTCAACTCAAACCATGACTCATTAAGCAAATACATATGCATGCATGCATTATGCACTGAGTGGTTTATTTATAGGACATCTCTTTCCATAAAGTACTTGAGGGAGCTTCAGTAAAGTATACATCAGTGAAATGGTTAATCAGAAGTGGGAAATAGGGGTAAAAAAGAGAAAGGAAAAATGTTGAAAGTTGTTTTAACACTTTTTTTCCAGTTCTGACTCCAGAGATGTCTGGTTTTTGGATATTGTAGCTGGTGGAGAGTTCCAAAACTCAGATTTAGTGTGACTTGAACTTCACTTTTCTGAGCGCTAGTTACATCATATTTAAAATGAAGATAGCTATTAATTTTTAGGTCACTCAAGGGGCTGGAGAGATGGCTCAGTGGCTAAGAACACTGACTGTTCTTGCAGAAGACCAGGGTTCAAGTCCTAGCACCCTCATGACAGCTAACCACTGTCTGTAACTCCAGTTCCAGGGGATCCGACGGCCTCTTCTGATCTCCCCAGGCACTGCACGACACTGGTGCACTTCCATACATACACGCATACACATAAAATAAAAATAATAAAATAAAACCATGTTTAGTTCAAGGGATACTTTTTATGGGTGGGTATCCTTCAAGGGCTTTTTAATGAGTAGTCAGGGAGGAGTAGTGAGCAATCTTCTCAATGACAATATTTTATTCATAGTTGTTTTCCCAGCATGTAGGACTACAGGAGTTCCTGTCGCTATAAACAAACAGTTTCTTTTTACTTGGCTTCTACTGATGTGTTGTCTGACCCTGGCTTCCTCCAAGACTCTATAGCTTTTTGAAAATTTCCTAGTGGGTTGCTTGAAAGTCATGTGTGGACTTTTATATTCCCTACATGCTCTGCGGGGACCAAGACCCATGTCTGTTTACACTTTGTTTTCTCAACATTGAGCACAATACATGACACAGTAGACAAGCAATGCCTGTTCATATGAAGATCAGATGGATGAGCAATATACCATCTCCTCATGTGATGTTGTCCTTGTACCCCCAGTCAAGACTTTTAAGCCCCACAAATCTTAGCTGCCATGCAGTTTCTATAGTTCTGAATTTCTCTGACTATCATTTGTTTCCATATCTGCATAGGTGTTCATTCTCAATCACTTTCTCCACTTGGTTGCTTGACTCTGTGTAGTATATAACTTTGTAGAAGGGGGAGAGGACTTCTCACAATAGCTATCCTGACTAAGTGCTTTAAAGTCCTGTTCTATTGCTTAATGCATGGCATATGCCTAGTTTTCTCATATTACATCAATCTGATGAACACTCAAAATGTCACATTAGGAAACTAAGGTTTCAAGACTTTTGGTAACATATCCAAAGTACACAGGCATTAAACAGCAGAATTTGGACTTAAACCTAGCCTCTCTGCTATTGAAAACCAAATGACTGTATCAAATAGTTTCCTTATTGCCTTCTTCTGTTTTGTATCACTATTTGCATGCTTCATTGAACTCTATTTTTATTTTGTTGCTGTGAGGCTCAAAACTAGCACCTATATATGGATTTTGAACCATTGAATAGGTGCTGGGCTGAGGCAGGAGCTACGGATAGAAAGCAGTACTTGGAATGACATATTTCTTCTGATAATATTGGAGGAAGCCTCCCCACTTCAGCTCTCCTTTCTGATATAATAAACTTTTTTCCATGAGGCTCCCACTTATGCTAATGTACCCATCCACATGGTGCAGTTGCTAGGCCCAGCTGTTTTTGTCTGTATAGCAATTTCTCAACATTCTTCACTCTGGGATTTTTGTCAGGTGGTTTTTAATTGGGCATTCTTTCAAACTTTCATTAAATAGCAGGGATGTGTCCCTTCAAACCAACTCAATGAGAGCATTAAGCTGATATAGTCTGAGAACACTGGCTTTTGCAATGCACTTTGGTATGGAATTCAAGTTGGACTGTTGTAAGCAGGAGAGTATGTCCTTAGATGGAAGTTCCTATGGGTACCATGATTATGTCTTCTTTTAGATCTGCTAAATTAAAAGTTTCAAATAACTGGGAGATTGAGACTTTCTGCCTACTACCCATAATGGAAGCAGTCTGTTTTACAGATGCACTGGAAATTAAGAGTAGCTGGAAAGTTTGACTTTTATAGTTCTACCACTTACTATTCTAGTTGTTACTAAAGAAAGGGGTTGCAAATTTTAAAATGATATGCTAAAGAGACGAACTTTACTTAACTGCTCTTCTAGCAAATGTGTAGAACAGATTTGGGTTTAATTTAGGTGGTACAACATCTTCCCAAGGTAATTTAGAATAGGTTTCACAATCTGTCTAATGTGTTAGTTACATGAACAGTGAGTCATAATTAAAGACAAAAGACAGTGGTGTGAAAATATATCATAACTTCTAATTTATTTGCTTAAAGAGGCACTCGTAAGAAGGCATGAAGTTGATTTGGTGACAGGAAATCTTAGAAATCCCCTAAGGCAGGAAGTCTCACATGCATGGTCGAACTCAGTAACCAGTTCCCAGACAGGGTGAATAGCAAGTCAAGACAGAGTCCCATCTCTGAAAGACACTGAGTCAAAAGACACTGTTTGCAGAATTGAAGTGGACAAAGGCCAGACCTTGTGCTTTTATAATGGAGCAGGAATCTGGTGCAGTGGAACAGTCCCATGGAAACTGAGATAGGATCCAGATTGTCCACTTACTATTGGATCTCTAGCAAGTCATTCTGTTGTGTTGAAGTCTAGATTCCAAAACATGAAATGGGTAATAATGCCTTCTTGATTGAGTCCACTTGGCAAAAATGCAAAATAGATGTCCGTAGAGAATGAATAACTTGTCCTAGGTCACACAGCTTTCAATATATTAGTAATCATGGCAATAATATTTGCCCAGCTTTTGACACATACCTAGGACTGTTTGAATTGTTTAAAGACCTTCAGGTGCTGGTCTTGGTACTGTTGCTTTTTCACATAGGATGAAACTGAGAGCCAGAGGTAAACTGCCCAATGGGAAGGGACAGAATCCATGGCAGCCTGATTTCCAGGGCTGCCAATTTTCTACCACACAATGGCCTGCTGTGGTTTTTGGGTGATTTTGCTGGGGTTGTTGGAACAATGAGGGGGAAATAATTCATCCAAGGTCAGTGAGGGATTCTCATACCATCTAGAAATTGAACGTTTAAAAGGCAGACTATACAACTTTTCTGTGTTTCTACAGAAAGAGATGATCCCTCCTGTGACAGTACTAAGTGACAAGTCTGCGTGTAAATGTGCTTTTGGCACAAATTGTCCTATTCTAATAGTCTTGATTATAATTATAAAATAATGGGTTTTAGAAAGGCTGCAAGCAATTCTAGAACTGACAATAAGGTTTAGAAACAACATGGTGTTTATGTGAGAAGTGTTTTGTTGAAAATTAAACCTGTGTTTAGGAGAAAGGATCGTGTTGTTTGTGCCTAAGAAACTATCACACCATGTAATTAAATCAAAGCCAGTCAGTTGCCAAATTAAGCTTTTTTTTCATGAAAAACACCCCACCACCAATGACAAGCAAGACAGGAATGACCAGAAGTAAGCCATCATGACTGTTTCTCCAAATCTTGTCTCTCTATAGTCCCAGGGCCAGAAAGGGGGACAGGATTTCATAATCCATTGCATCCTTCCCCAAGACTAAGACTTGTTTCTACTGTAGGCCCTTCTTTTGATTTTTTCCCAGCTACTCAGAAAGGAATAAATTCTTTATGTTCAAGGGATTTCCTGGGAGGCACTATGTAGAAATGAGTGAAAAATAAAGATTTGGAGAGACAATATTGACTTCCTTTCTTATGAGGGAAAAAGAACTCCTTCAAAGGTTAGAATGTCTTTTCCGTTGTAAGATCTCAAAGTTAGAAGAAGCTATAGAGTTTTACTTGTGTGTATGTCTACTAAAAACATATATCATAACTCCTTTACCCATCCTTTATTTGTATTTTATTTTTACTGTGGACATCAGGCAACTTAAAATAGATCTTCCAATATAACTAATAAAAATAGAAATATGTCAAGATGATAAAGTTTGCCAGGTTTCAAACTTTGATTTTTAAACAAATGCTTACCTTAAAAATCACTTGATATTTTTGATTTTAATTGTTTCTTTCTGTATCTATCTATCTCTCTTTATGATTTCTCTTGCTGGAAATTGTGATTAAGAATCAGAGTTTCTGAATCTGTATTTTAAATCATTCTGCAAAGAACTTTTATGCACAAATAGTTCCAGAAATCATTCTTTTTAATAGAAGACAGAGAATAGTACACTGTGTTTAATATGGCTAAAGGTTTTGTCCTTGAGATTTACTGCTAAGATTCATGACAGCCCAAGCAAAGGCAACAGAGTGGGATATATTATCATTCTTGTTAAGAAAAAGGAGGTGTCTTACATATCAGATAATTTCACATTCTTTTACACTGTACAGAAAAGTCTTTTCAATCCTATAAGATCAGAATCATGCAGAAGAGTTTGCTATGTTTGATCTGAGTTCTTTACATCCATTTATATGTTATAATCTGATCTTGTTTGGATTTCTCTGTTTCTACCTAGTAAGTGGGCATGTCCCATCTTCATCCCCACTTTGGTAGTTAAGACTCAGCAGAGACTTAAAAAGAAAAACAATCCTCATTTGCCATGAACTCTCTGAGATATCTGTTGCTGACTTAATTTTTCTGACTTTTCAACTCCAGTTGCATCTAAAGCTTCACTTAGCTCCATTTGCAAACTGAGTATTAACTTGTCGCTGGCTTATGAGGATTCAAATAAGTGACTTTCTCCAGAAAACACCAGGTTCTGTTCAGACTTGCTACGCGATTGTCAGTCTTCCCAGGAATCTCTTTTCATTCCTATTGCGGGGATGCAGGGAAGCGAGTACTAATCGTTAAAATGTAGTAGTTTTTGCCTTTAAAATAGTAACCCTGAGTCTTCTGGAGAAGCCTATTGCTCCCCAGTGGGAAATGCCTGCTGGAGAAACTTACTACTTGCAAAAAGCACTTTTGAAATGAATGACTGGGATGGATCTCAGCTCTCTATGGAGTCCTGCTGAGTCTTTGCTCTTCATCCTCTTTGCTGCACTGGCTGTGGTCTGAGAGCACAGCACAGCTATCCTAGCCTACCAGCTGCTGAATCAGGGGAGCGAGTAAAGGTGGAGGTTGTGGGATTCACTGTACAGGTCTGCCACTGGGGACTCCCTCTGAGCTCAAATATCTCAGTTGCAGAATGGCACACTGAGGTAGGACTGCTAGTTTTTCAAAATGTGGTTTGATTGTAAATAAGAAGAGTGTATTGCCTTTAACAGTAACGTGCTTGTTTTCTTGGTTATTTCTACTTGTGATGTCTAATGAATAGTGAATAATCATTGACACCTATATAAATGTGTTTACGTTTTGATATGAGCTTATTGTAGGAAAAAGAAGACAGAGACCAAAAGGAATATATTAAAGATATGAAGATGATTAAAAAATGTGAAGGTGTCACTAAAGGACTCACCGAAGGGGAAGAAAGAATGTACCAGAGGGTTTGTTGAGGTTCAGGTCACCCCTCCTATAGTCTAGCATCCTCATCTCTCCAGGAACATTTCCTCATCTGTGGAATACCTTGGTTGTAATCATCCATTAGAGAATTTCTATTCTATGACTAGAGAAATAACTCTATCACGTACATTTTTCTGTTATGCTTAACTTATGGCTCTAGTATTTCGAACCTCACTATATGATATGAAAGTAAGAAATTCTTTCATTAAGTAGTGAAATATCCATGCATTAATAATTTTACCACACTCCTCAGTTCCTGGGAAGGATTTAGCTAAGATCAGTTGAATGGTAGGCAAATAGTATGAAAGTAAGAGTCAAGGTCTTTGGACAGTGAACCAGTGACGGAAGTGACAAGCTGCTAACGAAGGCAAGTCCCTGAATCTCTTCATGTCATGATCTATTTATTATCTATAGGATAAGAGTATTTCTCCAGCTGTGTTCATGACACCTTGTGTGTTAAGTGTCTAAGGACTCAAGAAAATTCGGCAGAGTGCAAGGAGTTAATTGCAGATTGGCTTGAAATCCCCAGATAGGAAGGATATCTCTTTTGCCAACTTGTATAATCCCGAGAATACCTTCTACCATGCATATGTATTTTAAAAGCTTTTAAATTAATCTTATGTGTCATTTTTACAAGATTCTCTTACAGTTTAGCAATTTTTGTACTTGGCCACTTTGAATAATCTTAAGGAAAGAAATACAGTTTGCCTAAGTCTGAGCACTTCTTGGACTAATGCTTGCAATTATCCTTGTTTCCCACATTTGACATTTAAAGTAATATATCACAGGCTCCTACACTGCTCGCTATGGAAGCACCATCTGACCCTTTGTGCCTCTTGCCATCTGTGAATTCTTGTCAGCTCAGACTAAACTCTGCATACGTTTTACTGTTGGAGATTGGTATTAGCAGAGGGCTGTGGTTCCCTCTGCCTTCCTGTTTTGTTTCTTAAAATGCCACCCATGATTGTCTGGGCTATGGAAGGCACACTCAGGTCAGGCTGACAGGACTCACAGGAACTTAACTTCCGAAGTCCTTCCTGAGCTGTGTCATGTGCCCCAAGATATTCTTCCTCATTTATCCTGCTGCACGTTCCTGTTCGTGCCCTTCCGTCTGCTCTGGTGGCTCCCAGGACCATTTTGAGGAAAACTCCTCCAGCTATCTGAAGCTCACCTCTGTTCCCTGACTATATCATCACCATCTTTCTTTCTTACGTTTTCTCCCTCCCCGCTCTCTCTTTGGTCTTCTTGAGATAGGGTTGCCCTATAGCCCCAGCTGTCCTGGAACTATTTAGTGGTGTGTGTGTGTGTGTGTGTGTGTGTGTGTGTCTGTGTGTGTGTGTGTCTGTGTCTGTACATCACAGCACACTTGCAGAAGTCAGAGGACAGCTGGTCTTTTTAAGATAGGGTCACCCTATAGCCCGAGCTGTCCTGGAACTATTTAGTGGTATGTGTGTGTGTGTGTTTCTGTGTGGTGTGTCTGTGTGGTATGTCTCTGTGTGTGTCTCTGTACACCACAGCACACTTGCAGAAGTCTGTGGACAGCAGGGAGTCTCTCCTTCCACCATATTGAGGTTTGAACTCAGGTTGTCAGGCGAGGTAGCAAGTGCCCTTACACACCAAGCCACTTTACAATGTCTTTATTGGCACTGAGTTGGTTCTTGCTTAGCAAGCACTCATTCATTCTCTGTCTTCCCCATCTGGCTCTGCCCCGGCCCCCCTCTATCTTACACTCCTGCCTTGAAGTATCAGAATTCCAACTTCCGTTTTTGTTGGTACCTGTTCTCTTTTCACTTTTTTTCCTTCTCTTTCTATGTGAACTTCAGTACTCGCTTCTGTGTGTGATAATGAATATGCTTTTCCTTCTAATGTGTTGGAAAGACTAACACAAGCCTTAGAAGTCAGACAGGTTTGTCTTCTGTTCTCATGTCTCACAGCATGTGTTTTGTTGCCTCTCTCTTAAGTGGGGATACTATCTATCAGACTTGTTAGGAGATAAATTCATTTTTATAATATTCTCACTTTCTTTTTCCTCCCAGGAAGTTTTCATTTTGCTCGTCCTACCATCTAACTTTTATGGAGAAGATGTTTTATTGTAAGCCAGTGGAAAATGCATGAAGACGCAGAGTGAATAAAAATACAATGCTCCAAAAGTATTATAGAGATCAGAACATTTTGACTAGTGAGGTGTATACACACTCCACACACCACACACACACACACACACACACACACACACACACACACACACATGTAATGTCAACATGTGGGGTCTAGGGGAAGCTTATAAAGGAGTTTCTGTTAGAGCTGAACATGTTAAGAGAATATCTCTATAGGTAAACCATGACACAAGCTGAAGAAAGGCAATTCTTAAATAATATCATAAGTGAAAAAGATAAATCTGAGAAAAAATTGAAGTATGCTTGTAGCTTAGGGTAGAGTCTACAGTAGAAATAGTTAAATAGTACAGCTGCTGAAAGTTATTTGACAACATCTGACCCTGAAAATCACTTTTTACTACAATGTCTCCCCTTGCTTATCTATCAGTTTAGGGTGATATATTGAGTATTTATTCAAAATGCTTATCACAGTACAAAGTACTGAGCAGAAATACTAAACGAATGTACAGAGTGGCTCTACTGCTGAACTGCATGGAAAATGTTTTTTACTCAAAAAGCCAGCAGTTTTGATGTGTTATTACCATGAAATGTGGAAGATAGACCATGAATGAAAGACCAGGTCATTTCTTTGCTCTAAATAACTGGTTCATGGGGTAGAGAATCGTCAGTCCATGTTCTTGTACCAGTGTTGTTAATGAACTTTCTGTGTGTGACTGTGCAGAAATTCTAACTCAGACTTGAAGTAACATAAGTTATTTGTTTTGTTTTAAACACTTTCTGGGAATTGAATGACTCCACCCTTTCCAGAAATAGGCGCGCATTCTGATCTGTTACAACATCAGTGCTGGAGAGTTGCTGTTGTAAAGGAAAGTCTCATTGCCTGTAATGTTAGTGCTACTTGTGTAATGGGGTTATGCAATTTCTCCTTCCCCTATTTTTACTTTCAAAGTAAAAGATTCATGACATGGCAGCCGAGCTTCTAGAGAGCAGATAGTGGAGCTGAACAGAATGCATCACTTAGAAATGATCAGCTATCATGTCAGCAAACAGATTAGGTTTTCTTTTTTAAAAGTGGTACAGCAGATGGGGAAAGGTGCACAGAATATAGACAATTACCCTCTGCCCCTGGGCAATGTGAGTTGATCTACAAAGACAATATAACCCCTCCCCCAAGTGAATCAATCCTTGACATTCTGTATGTCCCATGCACTGGCACCACAAACTTGAGCAGGCTTCTGAGGTCCCTCTCAACTAACATGTTCGGCCTCATGTCAAGAAGACAGTGAGAAGCACTGTCTGGATTCAAGCTAGACTTACATGTTCCTATGCCAGGATGTTGGTTGGTTTTGTATAAAGGACACACCAGGGTATTAGTAATGTTGCTGACAGTAGCAGGATTAGCAAGGGCGAACTGACATAACTACACTAGTCCCCATAATAATAATAAAATGAGGGAGAGCTAGAGGAGAGGGAACTAAAATAATTAGGTCCTGGTAATTTTAAAAGATTTATGTCTTATGGTGATTATTAACAAAATTGTTATTATTACTACCATGAAACTATAAAAATAATGATAACAAAATGATTGTGTCTATCCATATTAAATAAATGAGTCTCTGAGTAGTAACCATGTACCAAGTACTGTGGTAGGTGATTTATATGTATTATCCCATATAACCCTTCAATAAAATCTTTGGGGCAGTTGTCTTTAGTACCAACCACTGTTACAGAGGAGAAAACTGAGACTTAGGTTGGGCTAATTTGTTCAAATGACTTCTCCAGTAACTTTTAACCAGTAAGATGAAATATTTGAATCCCTATGTACCTGATGACAGAGTCTGGGAGTCACACTTTAGCGAGCCTAGTTGTCCCACCCTCAGTAAGATCTTTAAAATCTCTTGTGGGTGGGGTGAGAAATACTAAATGAATGTACAGAGCGACTCTACTGCTGAGCTGCATGGAAAATGTTTTTGACTGGGTTCAATGACATATTCCCAGACTATGGGGCTACTGTGATGTGTGTTTGTTTCTATGTGCTTGTGTGTTTCCATGACATGGGCTGACATGTTCAATACACTCAGTATAGTGCCTAGGAAGACTTTCAACCCCGAAAGCACTGGAAAAGCCTACAGGAAACATTTCAAGATATTGGTGTGGACGATGGTTTTGTATAGAAGACTCTAAAAGCTTAAGGGGAAAAACAAATTGAATAAGTAGGATGACAGCAAACTAAAAAGCTGCAGAGTACAGGGAACAAAGTGAAGAACTGATCTAGAAATGAAAAATGTCTTCTAGCTAGTTATCTACAGAGAGTTCATATCCATAATGTGTAAAGGTCTAAAATAACGTGACAATAAAAACTCCAAATCACCCAATCAAAAACAGGCAATTGCATGGCCGGAGAGATGCTCGGCAGTGGTGCTGAGCGCTAGCTGCTCTTGCAGAGGACCCCAGGTTTAGTTCTCAGCATCAATACAGCAGCCAATAATGGTCTTTAACACCAGTTCCAGGGCATCCAATGCCCTCTTCTGACCTCTGTGGGCATCGCATGTCACTGGTGTGCTTACATACATGAAGCAAATCACTCATACCATACACATAAAATAAATTTTAAAATAATTTAAAAAAAATAGACAAATGATTTGATTTGAACTTTGAAAAAGAAGAATTGGTCGATAAATATAGGAAAATGTGTTTAATGTAAAGATATCAAAGAACTGCAAATGAAAACTCTATTGAAATGCCGTTGCACTCACACAACCAACCAAAAAAACACCTAAAAACAGAAATAGCAAGTATTCCAGATAAATCACTCTTGGGGGAATATCTAATTCATGTCAGCATATCACAGAGATAGCTGTACATCAATATTTGTTGTAGCACTATAGCCTAGATGCTAATCAATGGATGGGTGGATAAGGAAAATGGGGCCTCTAAAGAGAATGGAGCTCTGCTCATTTATAAAGAAAAATCAAATCTTAACATGTATGTACAGCAAAATGTATAGAACCAGAGGATACCATATTAGGCCAAAAAAGCCACACACAGGAATTTCTGTCATTCTGGCCTCTCTCATTGGTAGAAAGGAAAAATAAAAATAAATGAATAAAAATGCTGCCCCTAAAGTAGAAGTATTTTGAGGAACTGGAAAGGGTTTGGAGAGATGGGATGAAGGTTCCAAGAAGGATGGCTGGGCACGATCAGTTTGTGGTGTGCATTCATAGAAATGCCACAGTAAATCCCATTAATCTTTACAGCGAAGAAATTAACAGAAAGATGTTTGTGTAATATGTTTATCTACAGTTGTGTCCATTCTCCTGCAAATGTTAAAGCTTCCTTCTTACTGTTGAATAAAAATTCTTTTGTGTATAAATGCCCATTTTCTTTACTCATTCGTCCTTTGGTGACAGAAGAATTGCAGAAACTGAATCCTACGCTCTTCTAGTTACATTTTATTGCTGTGATAAAACCCGACTTGGGGCAGAGAGTTTATTTGGCTTACGGCTCAAAGCCCATTATCAAGGTAAGCCAAGGAGGGAACTCAGGGCAGGAACCTGGAGCACAGACCATGGAGGAATGCTGCTTACTGGCTTGTTCCCCTGGCCTGTACTCAGTCTGCTTTCTTATATAGCACAGGACCACCTGTAAGGGGTGGTGCTGCCCACAATGGACGGGGCTTTCCTACATCACACAACAAATGAGAAAATGCCCCACAGATATGACCACATGCCAATCTGATGGAAGGTATTCCTCAATTGATGTTCTTTCTACCCACGGGTGTCATGTTGAAAACTGAAGCTGTCTGGTACCTATGCTTTCTCTCACATGTGGCTCCTAGATTTTATACAGTTGAAAAAAGCATGCATTTATATGTGACATGAAAATAGAAACAATCTAGGGGAGCAAAGTGGACTAACCTGAGGAGAGAAATGTAAAATTGGGTGAGGGGACATGGGCTAGAGATACTCAGTGTGCAGTTTATGCTTGCATAAAAATGTCCTTATGTGGGGTTAGAGAGACGGCTCAGTGGTTAAGAGCACTGGCTGCTCTTGCAGAGGTCCGAGGTTTGATTCCCAGCACCAATACGGCAGCTAACAACTATCTGTAACTCAAGTTCCAGGGGATCCGCTGCCTTCTTCTGACCTCTGCAGGGATTGCACAAGGGTGTACTTACCTAATGCAGGAAATACAGTCATACACATAAAAAAAATGAAAATAAAAAACTAAAAAAATTTAAAAGATAAATGTCCTTATATAATTCAGAACCATGTACAATAAATACATATAATGAAATTTTTTTAAAGAAGTCATAGAGAATATAAAAAAACTGTAACTACATTCAACCAAGTAAGGGAAAATAGGATCATGATCAGCAAAAAATGGGGTTAAATAAAAGGCAATGTATATTATCTCTAACAGTCAGATGGAGTGGAAAGAATGAAGGAGGAAGACTCGACCCAAAGGACCAGTCAGGAGAAGGTGGAGACTGCATCTTCGGCAGCTCTGTTGTCATAGAGATGTCTGATCTTGCTACAGAAGGAATGTAAAGAGTAGGCGATGTGGAAACTTTAGCTCTGTCCTATAAAACACAGTAGAACCTTCAGGGCAAGAAACACAATCTGCTCTTTTTGGGAGATGGTAACAACTGAGATGTCTCCTGTGGCCTGACCCAACAACTTGGGCTCTACTCATTTATCTCAATAGCTGGAGCCCTGGATACATAGAGAGAGCTGTGGTGACAACAGACAGAAGGTAATTTAATTTGAGCAAAGGCTCCTGTGGAAGAGACAGGGGTCCTTTCTGAGTGGAAATGCCTATCATGCACAACTTTTTTGTATTCCCCAACAAAGTCTGAGTCTTGTCACATCTCTGGTTGCAGTTAGTCCAACACCAGAGGGAAAAGAAACAGAATCTAGGCCAAAAGTTATGAGAAAGAAAAAAAGTTTCCTGAAAAAAGAAAAAGAAATAAAATACATAACTTGCCTCTTAGTTCCTTGGAGGTTTAAAGAGGAGAGTGGAATTATCAGTAATTCTCGTGTCTTCCCTCACTTCCTGTGAACTGAGAAGTCATTCTCTTTTGCATCTCCTCAAGTCCCTCTAGAATATATTAGCAAGTGGACAATGGGGCAGGCTCAATGAAACTGTAGTAAAATGCTAGTGCTCACCTGTGCCTGTGTGCGGATGGGGGGGTGGTGTTGTGATTTCTCTCTTCTATTCCCTCAGTTTCCTTAGGAAAGGGCTGCGATGTAACCATTTTGTCTGTTTATCTGACATTTAATCACAAGTCTCAGAACTTCTGTGATAAAAAGATAACCTCACCTGTGTCCGAATCCTGATTATTATTATTATTATTATTATTATTTTTTACTTATTTTAGTTACATTTGAGAAAATCAAATAGGTGTTCTTAACCTTAGGAGAGTCACCTGTTGAGGATTAAATGTGAAATGCCGCCCCCCCCCCAACGGGTTCATGTGTTTCAGCTCTTAGCCTCCAGGTAGGGCAGGCCTTGACTGGGACCTAGCTGGAGAAATGGGTCACTGAGGCAGTCCACAAAGCCAGCCCACTTCTTGTCTCTCTTGGTTTTCTCACAGTTGATGCAGTATGATTCATTACCTCAAGCTCGTGCCTGGATGGCCTCTCCACCATGATGGATTATATTCCCAAATTATAAGTCAAAATAAGCCCTTCCATGATCTATCTTTGCTTCTTTCATTTTTATCATAGCTCAACCGATCTTTTTAGCCCTGGTAGCAGCCTTTCTTTTCTACCAAGCAATTCTCTATGGGGCTCCGCGAAGACAGCAAGGAGATTTTGAAAGCTTGACTTTGATCTGAGAAAAATTTGAAAAGTCTCCATGAAGAAACCGCCCATTTAACAAAGGTAGTCTAGGCCCTGAATGATCAAGGTGAAGTTAGAGTTAAAACACTAGATGTTAACACCTTAGTTAGGAAAACTAGATAAGCCTCAGTTCCCTGTAGTCCATGTGGACTAATCCCGTTCCTCCAGGTCTGGGCCATTTCTCCAACTTTATTTTTCTTCCATCTCCAAAACTTGTTCTTCCTTCAAGACAAGTAATCTAAAAAGCTACTTTCTCCATGAAGTCCTTCATTTTTTTCCCATATGAAAGTCACGGACTCATTTAGCTTTGCTTTTATATTTTTAATTGAATTTTTGTGTATGTCATACAAAACATCTTAATCATCTTTATGCTGTCTCCCCCATCAGCACCTTCCAACCCCACCCACACTGGATTTTATGCATTCTGTCATTTGTGTTAACTTCTATTGGGTCAAGTTAGTATCCCCAGACATCCCTCAGTGCAAGTTCATCCACTGGGGGTCTAGTCAGCCTATCTAGAGTCCCTCCCTTAAAGAAGATCAACTCTTCCTCACCTAGCAGTAACCACCTTGCAATAGTTTTTCATGAAGGTTGGACCCTGCTGCTCATTTCCCAGTTCAATGTTGGGTTTTTGTCTGCTTGAGTTTGTATGGGTCTTAAGTATGCTGACATTGTTGCTGTAGGTTCATATGAGCAGGGTCCCAGGAGCCTGTAGGATTCTGAAGGGAAGAGGGAGTGAGAGAGGGAGGGACGGAGGGAGAGAGAGAGAGATAGAGAGATAGAGAGAGAATAAATATTGCTTAGCTGGCTTGAAAAACCAGAGGGAAATGTATGAGTTCAAAAGCCCATTGAAAAATTACACATACAGTATTTGTACATGAGTCCACGTATATAGCTGAAGGCTATATAATGAGAAAGTCATGGACTCTTCCTCCACCTTTAAATAACCTCCTTCCTGACTTTCTTATTTGTCATTCATCATCTTTTATTAGAGTAATTTATGGCCACTTCTTAGCTTCTCCCTGAATGAATCTGGTTAAGTGCAATAACTGTCTCCAGGCTGTTCTGGTGCTATCATTTATGAGCCTAGCTCCTAGCAGATAGCAGATGCTCAATTAACACTTGTTAAATCAGTGGATGTTTAATCTATCTGGTTACATAATTTGAGCTTAAATCTTCTGCTTTCCAGGCCTCCATGTCCTGTCCCCTGAGGCTCTATGACTCTGGAAATTCTTCTGTAGATATGGATTTGTACCACGGCTCTGCCATTTACTTGTTTAACTTTGGAAATAACTTAGGCAGTAAATATCTGTTATCTAATGTTCAAATCATACAGTCATATAATCATTCTTATTGGGAAGATGAGTGGATTAGAGTTAAGGTTTGCAAAGTGCTCAGCAGGCTGCACTGAACATAACAAGTACCTAGTAGATGTTTATTATTACTTTAGAAAGGAAGAAAACAAAATAAATGGAAGCAAAAAACATTTCTTTAAGTTGTTTCTTGTCAGGTATTGGTCACAGCAACAAGTCATGTAATTTTGGATAAAGGTGTTTATCTTCTCAGGTGCAGATAGAGTTAGATGAGGGAGGTAGAACACTGACATATAGTAGAGACTTTCAAAATACTAGATCTCCTCTCAGCGACTGTTCCTTCCTAGAGTAAGAAGTTTTACTCTTTCCTGATATCCAGTTTCCATCTTCTCAAATTCTTTCAGTCTGCGGTGGTTTGAATGAGAATGTCCCTCACAGGCTCCAAGTATTTGACATTTTGCCCTCACTGGGTGGTGCTGTTTGGGGAGGATTTCTGAGGGGTAGACTTGCTAGAGGAAGCATGTTACTGTGTTCAGACACTGAGAGTTCTTAAGCCAGATTTCCAGTCATACTGTGCTTCCTGTACCTGCTTGAAGATGTGTCTGCTCGGCTTTCTGCTCTGGCCACCTCCTCTGCTATGACTCCCCCACCATTACAGACCCTTACACCTGGTACCAGAAGCTCAAATAAATTCTTCCTTCTGTAAGTTGGTCACAGTGTATTACCACAGCAACAGAAAGTAACAAATACACAATTCTTTAAGGTTTTAAGGTCTAGTTAAAACTCTACTTTTTTTCGGCAAAAAACTTGCA
This sequence comes from Nannospalax galili, assembly GCF_000622305.1. Classification (NCBI taxonomy): domain Eukaryota; kingdom Metazoa; phylum Chordata; class Mammalia; order Rodentia; family Spalacidae; genus Nannospalax; species Nannospalax galili. The sequence continues at coordinate 5,401,183 of NW_008338996.1, read as the reverse complement.
TTTTGGTGCAAGTTTCTTGGACCAAAGCAGCTGGTACCTTGCACTACAGTAGGATTTGCAGTCTAACAGGTTCCATTTAATGCGTTCTAAATATTTCCAGGATGCTAAGTTGTATGCTGACTTATAACTTATGTGGATACTGCATGACCCTGATAGATAAAGCTAAAGTGATGGAGTGACGGATTGACAGGATGTTTCAGCATGAACAAAAGTTCTCATGGGATCTATATACCACCAAAATTTGAATGCATCTCCTTAGAAGGTACTTGACCCCAAGCTGTGCTCAGCCTTGATTGATGGTGACCCCAATTGACACCAAAAGTCTGGAACAAGGGCCATCGTGTGAGTAGGCCTGGCTGTAGGTGTAAAATATTGGGAGCATTGGTTTATGGATTCAGTACATACATTTAATTCAATGGTCAGCAAACTCAGATGATCACCAAAATGTAGTAGAATGTGTTGAAAGAGTGGTATTTATGGATCCTAGCCCCTAGGGATTTTATGAAACTTTCCAAGGCAAAAACAGGAAGAACATTTGTTTTTAACCTTCCCCAGTGGTTTTATGACTAGGCAGATAAAAGAAACAGAGAGCCTATCATCCTTACACCACAGGAAGGAAACAGAGCTCCAAAATCCAAAATGTATTTTCAGTCCTCTTCTAAGAGGAATTTAAGCACTCACTATATGTTATGCTTGTGCACTGAAGCATTTGAAACATTCATCTCAGCTATTTCATTGGAATAATCAGAAGAGAAGACACTGGTTTCTCTCTTACCCATCTCTTTTCATCCTCACTTGTACATTGCATCAGTTCGCCATGAACCTTGTTCATATGGAAGACAGTGTGTAGAGAATAATCTCCCTGTCCCAGGTATTGTACAAATCATTTGACCAGCATTGATTCACTGAGTCTGGCTGACTTCCTCTGTGAAGCATTGTTATCCTCATTTTGCAGAAGAAAGTACAACACAGACATTAATTAATTAGCTCCATATTCTAATATGTGGCAAACCAGAATTTAACCACTGACATTCTTATTCCAGAAACCCTTCTCCCCTATATGCTACCATCTTCAGAATTTTAATATCACTGTCTGAATAGCTGTTGTTCAATTCCAAGTTCAGGCATGCAGCTTCATAGGTCACACATAGCCAATTTCAACACCTTGATTTTTCACAAGACAGTTAAGACCTTTCTCCAATAAATTCATTTTATTCTTGTAAAAAAGTAATCTTATTTCTACAAGTCTAGATTTATATGTGTATGTTTGGGAGAAAGTAAAATTCATTTAAAAACATGCTATTTTGCCCTTTATTGTTATATAACTAAATCAACCATTTTTCTACAAAGATGGGGTAGTTAGCTATTAGCTATCTTAAGATGAAGAAGGGAGAACAGACAGCCTTGATGGTATTGATCAAATTTTAAGGTATATATATTCATATCATGGTAATTTCTAGATACCCATATAATGCCACCAAAGGTGGGATTGCAGAAGCTATATACAATAAGATCACTGTGGATCGATCACCAGAAATTTTAGAATCTCTTCCTCTGTCTTTTGAAATCTCTCTTCTTGCTGACATGAATTTTCCAGGTCCAATTTCTGGATAAGTATAATCATGTAAATTAGTGTTTATGGGATGACCTCTTTATTCTAGACACTGTAAAAATGATTTGATATGGTTTACTTTTACTATTTTTTATATTTTAACATCAAAGAATATGTATAATGTTTAATCTTGATCATTAATTGAATAGATTGAGAGGCACCTAAAAGATTACTTAAGCACAACACCGGGTCTCCCTGTGAGAGTGATTCCAGAGACAATTAACTTAGAATGAAGACCAACCTGAATGGGGACGGCAGGATGCTCTAGACTAGGGACTTGAATGGAATATAAAGGGTTAAAGGAGAAAACCCACAGCACAAAGATTCTTTCTCTTTGCTTCCTGCCAACATTGCTGAAAGCCGTTCTGGTCTACCACTCTTCTGCCACCATAATGTTCTGGAACCTCTGAAACTACCAAAAATAAACCTTTCCTCCCTTCAGTTGTTTTACTTAGATTTATTTTTTTTCCATTTAGGAAAGTCTGATGTGAACATAGCATGTCACTAGAATTTCAATACTTGAGTTGCTCTTCTGTAGTGACTGGTATATAACACCACAATCCTGATGGGAGATGGCAGAAATGTGGGCCAGGAAGTGACCGTGCGCTTAGAAAGACATCAGTGCTCATGGAAATTCCAGCACTCTTAGAGGTGAGACCATAATCACAAAACAGTCTCATGTGTCTGGAATGTATGTCTAAACACACTGGCTTGTTAGAAGCACTGAATAACAGACTATGTATAAAGCCCTGGGCACATTGCAGATGATCAGTGTTAGCTATTATCCCCAGGTTCCTTCATTTATGTTTTCAATCAACATTCCTTCCTCATGCTCAAGTTATCTCCACTTGCTTCTCCTCCAGAGCCCACACACTTTGTTTTTTGTTTGTGTTATATGCCCCCAACTGTGACTTGTGATTCCTCTGTCTGTGTGATTTTATTTTCATCCTTCAAGACCTCCTTTCGAAGCCTCTTGGCTTTTTTCCTTTGTGTTTCTACAGTTTTTCTTTTGCTGTCATTTCCTCATTCATGTTCGGTCCCTTCTGGGGTGTGTGGTCCACCACCAGTGGGACTTTCAACTCTTTGCCTTTTCCTTCTTTAATTTCTTACAATGCCCCTCCCCATTTCTCCTCTGCAGGCTTCAGGCAAAGGCATCTTTACTGATGTGTGCTCTACTTGCTTCTCTATGCAACAGTGGCCTTCGCTGCCCTCTTTATTTCTAGCATCTTGTACATCCCAAGCTTCTGTCTACCCCATCTCTCAGCTTCCGAGGGCTTCCTCTGTCTAATCTGAAATTCACTCCCTTTATTTTGCATTTCCTCCCAGAAGATTAGTACATCTTTCTTCCATCAGCCAGCTGTTTTTCTTTCTGTTTCATTTTTCCCTGAAACTCTTCTGCCTGAGTGTATTTTCCTTTCATGATAAAAAGGATTGTGTAGCCATTTGTATTGATATATCTATTCACACCAGAAGGGCGACTTTTTTTTTTTTTTTTTTTTTTTTGAGGCTGTGTACTCCGTTCTCATCACCGACAGTGGGAAAATAAAACAAAACAAAGGAGAACACTTCTGTCTCCACGCTGAAGTCTCTTTAATGAGTTTCTGCACAAAGTAAGTGTGGGGTAGTGGAAGGAACATGGAACTGCATCTAGTTTCAGATTCAGTGGTCACAGTCGCGTGATGGTTGTGTAAAGGATTTCCCTTCCAAGCCACAATCTCCCCATCCATAAAGACAGTGAGTAGCACAGTAGAGGGTCTGAGAACGGAGCTTTGGCAATGGACACATTAGTGTTTGATTAGTAGGTCATCTTACTGCCTGTGTAATCTCAAGTTACCCTCTTGTCAATGACGAGATATTCATTCATTCACGTGGCAAACTCAGCAGTGAAAGGAAGCCTCAATAGCACCATTCGTGTAAAATATCTAACTCATTGCCTCATCATTAATAAGGACTAATTACTTCAATCTATTTCTGGAATACACGAACTTTTCTCAGACAACATGGCCCCCTATACATGACTGAGTATTCATCTTGTTCTTTTCCATTTATCATTTCCTTTTACTTCAGGTACATTCCTAAGTGTCTTCAGGACTCCTTTTATGGAATATTTTGCAAAGCCTTCTCCAGTCATCCCATTGCTATAAACACAATCAATCGTTCCCCTTGTGTTTCCCCAGAGGACTCTAGCCAGGCTCTGACTATAGGTCAAACATCTTATTTTGTAGTTCTCGGTTCATTTACCAGCGCACATTTTGAACATCAACCTAAATTATGTGTTTCTAGAAATGCAGACTGTTTTGCCTCTAGAAATGCAGACTGTTTCTAGAAATGCAGATACAGTGCTCAATAAACAGTACGTGCTCAAAATATCTTTATTACTAAATGAAAAAAGAAATGAGAATAATTGTTAAGTGATCCCTGTAAGTTTTTTAAAAAAATATTTTATTTATTATTTTTATTTTATGTGTATTCGTGTATTACCTGCATGTAGGTAAGTGCACCCATGTCGTGCAATGCCTGCGGAGGACAGAAGAGGCTGTTGGATCCCCTGGAACTGGCATTACGGACAGTTGTTAGCTGCCTTGTGGGTGCTGGGATTCCAACCCTGGTCATCTGCAAGAACAATCATCTCTCCAGCTCCTTCACTATAAGTTTTTAATGAACGGTTGCAATGAATGAGTAGATGAGGACAAAGATCAAAGTCCTATGATTAACCCATGGGAAAGAACATTTCCATGGGACATCTGGGCAGGAACTTAGTAGGACCAGATCCACACATGGCCCCTGGCCTGACTGTCCTGCTACAGAGGCCTTCATCTGCTCATCTGAGTCTTACCAGCTTCAACAAATGGGACACAAGACTTATTACAAGTATGGGGTTGGTGGGAGCTCTAGGCTAGTCTGTAAGAGCAATATAAGAGAGAGAAATGTCTTCCACAGACTAATCTAATTTACCTGACTCTCTCTCTAGCAGTTATTTCTGAACAATTTGGAGACTTGGCACTGTTCTATCTTGTTTATTTCCTTATTTTCTCATATTTATGAAAATAACACAGGAGAAAAATAAAATATGATGGGATTTCCTTTAAGTGAACTAAAATTACAATGTCTGTATGATCTCCATTCTTTTCTGACATTTTGAGGAAAAGATCAGCATCTGTCTAAAATATCAGTGTTTACCACACTCTGTCCTGTTTGGGGGACATGATTTATTCTATGAGACAAAGTGGTTCAGCTATTCAGTTAATAACCACTTTTTGAATGCAAAATATGTACTAGGTACCACGTGACACACTGAGAAAAACACAAAGAGTTGGCTTGAAAGAGAGTCCTGAAAGAGAAGTCAAGGGCTTGGAATTCTATTCTCTGGCTCTTATCTTTTATTAAGTGTGTAACAAATTATGTGGACCCCCTGAGCCTCAGTTTTTGCATATCAGAAATAGGTGCGATAAGAGTTTCTTTCTCTGTGTCTCACAGTATTACTATAAAGGTTAAGAGATGCGTAAAAGAGCTTTGAAAACTGAAAAGCGTTACAAAATTATAAGGAAGGACTGAAGGATTTTGGTTTCTTTTCTCATCAAATACTGGGAGCTGCATTTTAAGGAAACTGGTATAAACAAAATGTGAACCTTAAGAACCAAAGCTGAATAGTTCCCAAGTTTCAACTCTGGGACAGACAAGTCAGTGTACCTCTCCTTCCCCAGCCTCAGTTTGCTTTCTCCCTTAAGCTGGAACAAATCAGCTCTCAGAGCCCATTCTGCTTCCGTAGTCTGTGTTTTCATGAAATAGCTGTCATTTGGTTGAACATAGAGAAAACTCATTTTTCTAACTATTTGTCTTAAAAGGAAAAGTAGCAGGTCAATGTGGTATTCATTAGGGCTGAGAACACAGCTGATGTATAGAATACCCAAGAAAGCAATATAGCCTCAAATCTAAGGCAAAGGAGGTCGCTATATGTTCTAGGACCACATCAACATTCCTGGTCCTGTAGACACACTTGTCTTTTTGGTATTTTCCACTAAACAAATAAATGAATAAATAAACTAATTAATGCACAGTGGCACACACCTTTAGTCACAAGACTTGGGAGCCCGAGGCAGGTTGATCATGAGTTCCAAGCCAATCTAGTGAGCTGAAGACTAGTCTGGATTACATAGTGAGAACCTGCATCAATGACAACAATATTAGAGAGAACCAAAGAAAACTGCCATATTGTTGGTATAATTCAGCATCAACTATTCATTATCCCTTTAATGTGAAAAATTACATTGCTTATGGCCCCTGAAGCGTGTCATGGCGCTCAGCTCATGACACCTGATGCATAGGTTGACCTGCTTGGGTCTCCTGAAAATAGTCATACATTTTACTCCAAGAGCATGGAGCCTACCAGTCAAGTGAATCTTGACTTCCTGTCTATGCTGGACCTCTCAAGTCCAGCACAGTTGAAATTTGCACTGCATGACACTGCGCTTCGGAAGACTATCCTGTTTGCTGTAGGGTGGTCAAGAGAATCCCTGAGCTCCATTCATTGGAGCCTAGCAGTATTCCTGCCCTACTTTTAATAGCCAAAAATATCTCTGGATATTTTGAAGTATCTCCCTGGAAGCAAAACCCCTCCCTGTTTGATAACCACTGTTCTAGAATATTCTTTCTGGATGATGTTGTATCTTTTCTAAGAGATTATGGCAAGGACTTTGCACATGACTCTAGCTGAAAACTGAAGTCATCATGTGAGTCTACAGGGTTCCTTCTGGCCTCACTTTAACTTCATTTCCCACTGCTCCAACTTGTGTCTGCCTTGCAGTGTGTGACCCTACTGGGCACACTGCCACCCCTTAGAGCCTTTGGAATTGTTCTTCCGTTTCCTCAGATTACCAGACGTTTAACTCTCTTATCTGCTTTCATTTTAGATTTATTTTTGTCCAGTTTAATACAGTCTATTCACACCAGTCTTTTTAAAACTGCAACCAAAGCCTATGGTACCCCTCCTCTTCCATTCTGCCTCCCCCCCACATTCTCATGCTTCATCGTTGTTCCACAGATTGTCAACTGTGAAACTTTCTCAAAATTATAGTAAATGTTTCTGTAGCTTATCACTTCGGGTACCTTATAACTTAACTGTTTACTATGTTTGTCTTGCTTCTCCTGTTAGAACATAAACTGTGTGAGGACACAGATCTTTGTCTTGTCTGTTTTATCTTGAATACATCCTCCAACTTCTAAACATTAGGTGCTGAGTAAGTATGCATCTACTGAATGGAGGCAGGTTTATCTTTTATCAAGAATAGAAGAACTTCTTCCTTTTCCTGACTCTGACACTGAGACCACCAATATCACTTGCCATTTAACTATCCCTTGCCTGACCATGTTTGTCTTTGCACCTGCCTCTTCCCCTGAGCTCCTGGGCTGCTTGGAGCAGTATAAGGAAAACTGTGGCACCTGATATTTGAAACAGCTGATTCTTCAATTCCTAGAGTCACTCTGTCTGTGAAAAAGAAGGATTCAAAAGAGACTTGAAAAGCCACTCGCTATTGCTGTGAGCACAATGAGTGACGAAGAGAACAGAAGAATTTCTTTCAAATCTTCGTGTAGGGAATTATATACCACCAGAGCTGACGAATAGAAAGGCCAAGCTGTGGGTTATAATGTCGTCCTCTCTATACTGCCTGGGGGAGGCAACCAAGGTATCTTCGCAACCAGGGCCTGCATGTGGGGATACCAAGAGCCCACGTCTTTCCTGAGAGACAGCCTTTGCTGACCCACTTTCAGCACCACATTGCCTGACACAGCACTGCAATCCTCAACTTTAATAACTTGGTGACATACAAAGCAGTCTTGATGCAAAGTGGAGCTGGCAGAGCAGTGGAGGAAAGGCTCTGCCTCTCGCTGAGCTGCGTGGGACTCCACACAAGGTGACTGCAACCTTCGCAGCCCAGTGTGAGTCCCAAGTTTGCTCTTGAAACAAAGAGGGCCTGACTGTTTCCTAGGAAGGCAGTAGAGGGGTAACACACAGCCACACGGAGGGGAACTTGCCTGGAAATGATACAAACTGTCTTATCTGTTGTGATACTATGCCCTTTATCCCTGCCCTGCTCTTCCTCATCCATCCGTGCTTTACTCAGTCAATCCTCAGTCAATGATGGTGGTAACAGTGTCCTCCAGGTTTTCCATCCTTCTCATTCCTTCCTCTCTGTAGCCAAAAGAGTGATCTTTTAAAACTGTATCAGTGAGCATGTCATTTTCAATATCAGGTCCTTTCACAACCATGCATCCTGCAGAAAAACTGTTAATGCAAAACACGGTTACCCGTGCTGAGTACATTTAGCTTTTCCTACAAATGACTGCCTATTTCTGGTCACTTCTAGCTTCCACTACCCCCATCACCTCAAACTACATATCCTGTTTAACGTACATCATGCTTTCCAGTCCCCTATATTCTTAGGTATATGCCCATATCATACCCCTGTGCATGGTATGTTCCCTGTGCCAGGAGTCTCAGTATCTCACATGACAGTCGTTTCTACTATTGAGCAGCTCTAAATCTCTGCCCAGTACTGTGTATGGAACACACACTCTGCTCCGTAACTTTCATTTGTCACCACACTTGCACCTGCCTCATAGCAAATGCTTTGTAGAAAGAGTCTCTTCTAAGAAAGGAATTTAGTGAAATATCATTAAACCGATTTTTTTCTGTGCCAGGAGTGCAAGTCTGTTTCAAATATTTTTCAGAGGATAAGGTTTCTCCCATCCCTGCCCCTTCTCATTCCCTTCACTGCACCTGATTCATGCATTCAAAGTTCCCTTTAGCATCAACAGGGGTGAGTTATAGACTAGAAGACAATGATAATAATTAGAAACAATAATAATAACATTTACCAACTGTTCTTGGCATATGGAAATGAGTGTTTTGACCTGCGTTGTATGATATGAATTATATATCGTAGCATTTGTTCATTAGAATAAAGGATACACATAGTAAAACACAGCTCCCGTCTGTCTATCGGGGCTTGGGGAGGGAGGAGAGTCCTATAAGCAGCAATTACAAATCAGTGTCGTTAGAGGTAGGGTGAACTCTTTGATCACTGATGAGATTCAAAGGGATCAAGAAGATATTGCAGAGAAATTGCCATCTACATAATGACTTGGGGCATCAGAGGAGTGAGCCAGGCAAAGGGAGTGGGCAAGGACATTGCTGCCAATGTGCACAGCAAGAGCAAAGGCAGAGATGAGACAGCACATGGTGTTCAACTGCCTCAGAGGACTGAGAATTTCTTTACCAGGGCAATGTTTATTAAGAGGTCAAATCCTGTGTCCATGCTGCAGTTCAAATGGAGTTCTAGAAGTCAGAGATTACTGGGGCTTGAAATTGTCAGGACAGTCTCCCTGGAAGGGAGGGTCCTGAGGTAGCCTGGAAGGAAGAAGGCATTATGGGTAGCAGAGAGGAGGGGTGATGGATATCTATATGCAAATATGTCCATGCACGTACATCTGCTTCATATGCATTTAAACCTTAAATTGACTTTCACTTGCCTTCTACTTTTGTTTCCATGGTAACCCTGGCCACTTATTTTTCTTTTAACCTCCTTTTCATTGTTTCAGGATGAGGTGGGCTGCAAGAGGGTTAACCAGTCAGGGGAAGTCAAGAGATTTTAAAGCAATTATTTGGACTTTTTTTTTTTTTAAAGAAAATCGCGAACTTTGCAATTTAAGGCAAACTGTCTCTGGTATATTTGCCCTGAAGGATGCTGTAGGGAGAGGCAGGAGCCTTCGCGTTCCCTCCTCCCTAACTTCTATTATTACCGTGCACTTACTGCTAATACAGCATCTAAACTTGCAATCTCGGTAACTATGGAAATAAAATGGGTGAGATTCTTTTCCATTATGACTAGAATTGTTGGGACTTTGCAAACAGCACGTGCGTTTGCACTGGGGAGGAGAGAGATGCACTCTGGGGAAAATAGTTATTTCACCTCCCTGAGGGGAGTTGGAGATGGTGGTTTATCAATCCACTATCACGTGGAGAATTATCACTGTCCCCATGGCAGAAGATACAGACACAGTACATGATGGGTGTTGTGTACCTCTTGAGCTGAGAGAGCAGTCCGGTGTACTGTGTATAGGGTCAAGAGTCCAGGGCTGCACAGAGCTTAAAGAGACGGCAGGTGAAAGGTGTGAGAGGGGTTCTAATCTGAGAACCAAGGACCGACTATCAACTCTTTCAGGATTTGAAGGCTTCAAGGTTTCTGTTGCCCCCGTTCATTCTGTTCTTGTACAAAAACTGCTACAGATGAAATGGAAGTGTGAGCCCCTGTATGAAGGCAGTTTTATTTGTGGACACTAACATCGGACATTGGAATGCTTTTGACCTGCCACTGTGAGAAACAATGATTCTAATTTCATAATAAGAATCCTGGAGACTGAAAGCAGTGAAAGTGAGACATTTATTTTTCAGTTCTGCAGAAGCTGGATGTCAGCCTAGACAAAAGGCAAAAATGCCTGGCGCACCAATTTAGTACAAAACAGTGGCTTCTACATTCCTAATCATGTTTCTCTACACACTGAATTCCTCATTGGCTGAGTTCTTCAAGGAGGTACAATATTCCTGGCTTACCTTGTATAGTCCCCACCCCAAATTCTGCATCCTCTTTGGGCTGGTAATAACCCCCTTTTGTGACCCATGAGCTTAGTCACATAGCAGACTGTTTATAACTTTTCAATACCAAAACAAACTCCAATGCCCAGGCAAATAGGCACCAGCTGCTACCTAGGTAAGATAGGAGCCTCCTGATTATCTATGATACATCAGTGAGCTCTAGACACATATCATACTGAAAATTGACCATAATGATTTATTTCGTACACCATGTAATAGAATTCTTGGTTTGAATTTTCTGGCCATTTAAAAATGTAAAGCATAGCTAGATAGTGATACACACCTGGAATTCTAGCACTCCAGTATATAAAAGGGGAGAATCACCACAAGTTGAATGCCAGCCTGAGCTATGTAGTAAGTTCCTGGCTAGCCAAGGCTATAGAGACTCAATCTCAAACAAACAAACAAAAATGTGAAAGTGTAAAAAAAAAATTTTAGATGAAAAACATTCTTAGCTAGAGAACTGTATAAAAATAGGTGGTGGGATAGATTAGGCTCATACACTATAGATTGAAATTCCTCATTTATTCTATGCCACTAGCTATGTGCCACATAGGCAGATTTTTATTATTATTATTATTACTATTATTATGTTAGTTTATCGTTATTACCTCATTGTGTCACATTAGCAGCATTTGCAGCTATGATTTTTATCATTAACTATGTCTCAAGCATTAAAGTAAGTTCTTTTTAAAAAAGTATTTTGTTTATTTTATGTGTATGAGTGTATTGCCTGTATGTGTGTAAGTTCACCCATGTTGTGCGATGTCTGCTTACAGACGTCAAAGAGGGTGTCGGATTCCCCTGGAACTGGAGTTCTAGTTGGTTGTTAGCCACCATGTGGGTGTTGGAATTTGAACCCAGGTCTTCTGTTTTTCTTCTTTTTAACAGAGTCTTTGACTTGGAAGACTCTGTCTCCTGGAGGGCTGTATCATCAAACCTCACAGGGATCCAGCTATGGGAATAAACTTTAGATCTTTTAAGAGTCTCCATACTAGGGGCTTGAAAGATGGCTTAGTGGTTAAGAGCACTGGCTGCTCTTTCAGAGGACCAGGATTTGGGTCCCAGTACCCACATGGCAGCTAAGAACCCTTTATAGCTTCAGTTCCAGGGGATTCGATGCCCGTTTCTGAATTCCATGGCCATTGCAGGCCATGGGTGTGCTAACACACATGCAGGAAATAAAAACAATAAATAAACATTTTTCATAAAAGAATCTTTATATTACGATTATTGTGATGATCCCAGAGCAAGAAGTATTCTTTGGCTGTAAGTTCATGCAACCTGTGCTGGTTCGTTTTTGTCAACTTGACACAAAGCTAGACACACCTGGGAAGAGGTGTCACCTTTGGTCAGGTAGGCATGGGCTGTAAAAGTAAGCCAGCTGATTGTGTCAGACAGAGCAGGTCAGTAAGCAGCATTCCTCCATGGTCTCTATATCAGTTCTTGTCTCTAGATGCCTGCCTCAAGTTCTTGCCCTGACTTCCCTCAGTGGTGAACTGTGATCTGGATGTTAAGCCAAATATACCCTTTCCCCACTTTGGTTTGGGTCAGAGTGTTTTCTCACAGCAGTAGAAAGCTAACTAGGTCACACCACACTTTTTCCAAGTCTCCGGAAAAACCTCTCTTGATCCTAGTCTCTGAATTGCCCTTTGTTTTGGAATAAGTATTGTAATATTGACATCTACTGTCTCCTGTCTCCAGTTGTATTTCAATCAAAGCCCCCTGTTACATTCTTTCTTTCTTGGCTGGCTTGTCTTGGTGCTGAAAGTTGGCTCCATGGACCATGGATTTCCATCATTGCTAGCTATTCTCTTACCTCCTCCTCTTCCCTCCCAGCTCCTTCAGGACTTTTGAGGAGGGGGTTCTGGGAACTTGAGGGGCTTAGTTGGGAGAGAAAAATGCCCCAGTGCTCCGGGGAGAGGATCACTGTCTCAGTCTCCAAGGAGGCAAGGGCTGCTAATTATTCAGGACAGTTGCAGAGAGAATACTGAGGAACTGTGAACAGAATTTTTAAACTGGCCCGTTTACCTCTTGCAGAGCTTATTCTAGGTCATGAAATACATTTCTACCACATATAGCTGTGATGCTGAGGAGAGATGCCTGGATGGGGTACGGGATTCTCCATTCAGGGCTTGAGTCACTTTCTTTTTAATACTTGGGCTCATCTGCCCTTTTGCTCCCTTTAGCTTGAACAAAGTGACTCTGATGGTATGGAATATGGAGATTGGCCTTAGCTGCACTTGATTTTCTTGTCAGTTGTGTGACCTTGGGGAAACAAGATTCCCTTTCCGGGCCTTACTTTTCTGGCTGATGGCATGTGAGTGGACATGTTCTCCAGCTTCAGGGGTCACCCTTCACAGTCTTTCCTGCCCTGCTCCTGAGGAGCAGGCACATCTGTTTTCAGGATTCATTATTTGGCAGACTTTGATGAGATTCTTTTCCCCCCTCTCTCAGTCCCTAGGAAATTCCTGCAGCTCTTCCTTTAGAAAGAACATTAGCTGGCCCTGTGCTAAGCAAATGCATTCAGCTTCTCCCTATCTGATTTCTCTTTTTCTCATTTGTCAGCAAAGGAGAAATCTCCTAGCTATTAATCAAACTCCTGGCTGTGGATAGCTTTAATTGCAGAAACCAAGGCTAGATGAGAAATTTTCAACTTTGCTGGCTGCCTAGCATAGGAGAGAAACAATTAATTATTTGCTTCTTCTGCCCACAACAGAAATGCAGATGAGCTAACAATGTTGTGGCTAGCACCAAATCTTCCCTTCCCAAAGTGGAGGGCAATGCCCAAGATGGCATTTATTAAATGGATGCCCAAATGGAAGTTCATGTATCAGACTTTTCTGGGACCCATATGTTTGTCTCTGTCTAGCATCTTTATTTGAAGATGGACTCTGGGTTGCTCCATGCCCTGTTGAGGAGAGAAGCTGAGATCTGCCTGATATCATGTTCTCTAAAGAGGATACAGTGTAACAGTGATGTTGAAAGACTTAAAAGGGAGGGTATAACTTGAAAATAACCTGGAATTAAAGAAATAAGACTTATTACTCATACCAAAAATGGCAATAAATTATGAATGATATTCACATTTTCATATAAAAGGAAGTATCAGCAAGGAGGATTTATAACTTTGTGGAATGGGACACCTCCCAGTTATAAGACCAAGTGTCTAGAGATATTTAAGATATTCTAAGGGAATATTTGTGTTGGATGAGGTTGATTAAAACAGCTTCAGGTAGTAGTTTACCTCCTTAATGGCTCTGCTTGATCAAATCCTTGGCTTAAGTCCAAGGTTCATTCAGATAGACAATATAAAATCAGTAGTATGAAAAGGGAGAATTGAATTCAGGTTTACAATTTCTTCTGTCCATGCAGAAAACAGCCTTTGCTGCAAAGGTTACAAGAGATAATTTAGTCTGAGGCAAGTGTGAGTGACCACGGCCAAGGAACACAGATTAAAGTGCTCAAATTTATATGTTTCTCTATGAAAGTGGTTTGTATGAAATCTTATGGTCACAGAACAAAAGAAATCATAATTTAATTCATTTACCAAATACATTGGTGGGAACACAGAATGGTAGGTAACAAAATACCAAAGTCTCTGTATTCTCTCAGATGCTATCTGATGACATTCAAAACTTTTGGGTTTGTGTGAGCCAGTGGTTTGCTGATAACTATTAATAAATTCCAAAGATTTTTTTTTCCTGACACTCAAAAGGATGCTAGGGCAGATAACGGAATGGATGATAAATGGCTATTAAGAGGAGTAAAGATAACCCAAGATAATTTCGACTCACCATCTGCAACATTCCAGTTCTCCACAATCACAGAAGTTCTAATCAATGATACAGCAAGGCGACAGCATACACGTACATACATACGATGAGCCTGAACAGATTGTCCTGGCTCTTTGTTTGCCACATGAGTGAACTCTGGAAGGTGGTATAAACTTTCAGTGCTTCAGTTTCCTCTTGACACTCTCCAGAGGACTAAGTGAGACATGTCAAATAATTGCAATGAGAATTTACAAAAGAATAAGATGTTTTCTCACTGTTTAAAATACACTAAACAGTATGGATAGTGTATGCATTTGTATTTATCTTCATAATGCTTCTGTTGAATGTGGTACTGAGGAGCTAAGCAGTTAACCCATGAACCAAGGTGGCACAGTGAGGAGGTAACAGCACCTGGACTCTGAGCCAGTGTCCTTTGTCACTGTTGACCTCGACTTAGGTAAGCACTGGGCATGCTTTGCCCCTTATCATACCTCTAGCTTTTCTACCAGTAAAGGCTAGCTTCCATTTTTTCCTCTCCTTTCTGCCTCTACTACATAGATGACTGTGCATACTGCTGATATTCTCTGCACAATGGGTTCCTGAAGTCCTAGGACCAACTTTCTTTGATTTCTGAGAACATTTTTCCCAAGAGCCTACCATAATTCCTGCATTTGGTAGATGCCATTCCCAAGTTGTGTGATAAAAAGACTAGTTTAATGATTTTATTTATTTAACGTAGTAAGCAATGGTATTTGGATAGTGGCCTGTGGAGCTGTTGAGACTCTCATGTTTTAGAGTCCTAGATTAGAACCTATTTTGTTAGTTTTCCTCTTTCTTTGTTGTTGTTTATATTACTTATTTACCTACTTACTGATTTGAAGGCAGAATAGTGTCAACACAAAAGTATAACTCTCATCTCAAAGAAGAGAAGAAATAATTTTTTCTGGATCCAAATGCGAGTGGCCACAGCCCAAGAATACAGACTCAGTTTACTCCAAATTCCATTTTCTAACATGTAACAGTTTCATGAAGTTTTTATGATAACAGAACAATGAAAAGTCATATCAAGATGCTTTTCAAATACATTGGTCGAAACATTAATAGGTAAGGTTACAGCAAAAGAGAAATCTCAGCTACAGGTCGTCATCTGATGACAATCAGCATTTTGGTTGGTAGAAATTGGTGATCTGCTAAACTAATACATTCCAAAAGATTTTTATCTGTTAGTCACAGGATGTTAAGTCAGAAACAAAGGTTGGCAAGAAGTGGCTATTTAGGGGTTCTGGTAATTAGACTTTGGACCTACAACAATCCAAACTCTCCACAATCACTGAAGGTCTAATAAGTTGATCAGCCTGTAGTATGTTCAGTTTTACGATGCATTTATTTTCTTGGGACTTTCATTCAAAATAACGTGTTTAATGTATATATTTAATTTTTAAATTTTATAAGTATGAGTGTTTACCTGCATTTAGGTATGTGTATCACATGCATGCCTAGTGCCCATAGAGGCAAAGAAGGTGTCAGATCCCCTGGATCTGGAGTTACCAACGGTTGGGAGTACTGAGAACTGAGTCTGTGTCATCTGTAAGAGCAGGAAGAGCTGGAGCCATCTCTGTAGCCCCTGAACCCTGGACATGTTTTAAAAGACAATTGTCTTTGAATCCAGTCCCCCAGCAATAGTCACTGTGTCAGCATGAGTAAGTCACCTCACCCCTCTAGTCATTGCTTTTCCCATCTGTGAAGTCAAATAAAATCTGGTTTGAAGATTTCTTGATGATACGGGGAAAAGAATGATCTGGAAACCTCTTGAGGGTGAGTGGCACTTCACACCAGGCTTGTGAGTTTTAAAGAGTACCAGACAGGGAGCTGGTTTCCTCTATGAAGTCACCACAGTTGCGGTCTGTGACTTACTTATTTCCCCTGGTTTGGTTTACTTCAATTCCTGGTAAGCCTGGCATATGTCTTGTCCTCTGAATTAATTTACCCTGTACTTAGTATGCAGTTGGTCAGGTATAGGGGTGGTGAAGCTCACAATGTTCTCACTACCCGCCCCCCATTGAAAGGGTTTGCAATTTCTCTCCTTCTGTCTTCTCTCCTCTCTCACCTCCCTCCTCTCTC
>NW_008338996.1:5348792-5384822 GCF_000622305.1 Nannospalax galili | reverse complement strand
TTCAAAGAACTGTGTATAAACAATAGGGAAAAAGCTCCCTGGTAGAGTGTAAAGAGAAAATTGTTTCCAGTTTATTCTTTAATTGAACTGTGTAAAGTACTTAAAGGGATTCTGAAATCTTCACTCTCTCTCTCTCTCTCTCTCTCTCTCTCTCTCTCTCTCTCTCTCTCTCTCCTTTCTACTTTCTCCCTACCTTCCTCCTATCTTTGCTGCTTTTCCTTTCCTCTCGTGGATTAACAGCTTCAAAAGGAAACTTTGAAGGACCATGAACTTCTAACTCAGCCTGTTGCCTGGAAGGAAGTGCCGTGGCCAGCCTTGCCCCTGGAGCCGTTCAGTCAGCGCCCAAGGGTGTCGGCTCCCGGCTGCTGCTGCAGAGGGCTAGGCCCTGCCGCCAGACTGCCGCATCCACGGGGACCTTGCAGGCCCTGGGCTGGCAGACACTTCTGAGCAGGCTTTCAAGTCTTTCAAAAGGAGACTTTGAAGAGGTGGTTCCCCTGACTCCGACCAGAGGACGCAGCTCCGCTTTGCAAGCAGGACGCACTGGTGCACACGTGCAGCCTCCGCAGCTGCAGCCGGAGCTCAGCGACAATGAAAGACAAGGAAGGTCTGGCGGGCATCAGTGTGCTTGGCTGTCAGCGGTGTGTTTACCGCAGGCGCGGGACTCCTGGAGTTCACCTAGCCATCGGGATGAATGGGCTATTTGATGTGAAAGCACTGAGTGGTTTTCTTTGGGGTTTATACTTCTTTTCTTCTCTCTCTCTCTCTCTCTCTCTCACTCTCTCTCTCTCTTTTTTTTTCTTTGTTGTTTCCCTTCTCTCTCAGACTCCACGATGCAATTTTACTTAGGGATCAGGTGCAGGAAGGGGAAGAAACACTCAGATGCCTAGAATATCAAACGGTTTGAGGTTGGAAAATCTGATTTAGATTAGGAGGGAGGAGTCGCTGCCACAGGACCTCCTGTTTTGGTCCCCTCTTCCGGCCTCCTGATCGAGCTGGCCCACTCTTGGCTTTCCAACACCCCAGGAAAGGAAGTGACAAAATTCGGTAGGGACAATTCGTGCTCTGCCATCAGGCAGACTGCCCTGAATATTTTTGCAAACGAGCTAGTGTTGTGAAGGTACTGAGCACAGGGCAGTCTCCAGACAATTTCCTCACCAGAAGGTGAGGCCCTTTGCCTCTCTCTTATCCACAGATGTATGACTGACATAAAAAAGCCATGCGTGTTTAAATGCCTCCTCCTCCTCCTCCTCCTCCTCTTCCTCTTCTCTTCTTCCTCCTATCCTCCTCCTCTTCCTCCTATCCTCCTCCTCCTCTTCTTCCCTCCTCCTCCTTATTTTATTAGTTTTCTGAGACAGGGTCTCAGGTAGCCCAGGCTGTCCTCCAACTCCGTTGGAGAACTGAGCTGAGGATGAGCTTGAATTCCTGATCCCCCCTGCCTCTAAGTGTTGGGATTACAGGCATGTGCCACGAGGTCTGGCAATTTATTATTAATATTATTATTGTTTTGATGGTAGTGGTAGTGATAGTAAGAACACTTCATGTACATTCTTTGACATTTTTAAGAATAACATATGACACTGTCAGGAAATCATGTCATTTCCTTTTTTTTCACATTTTTATTTATTTTTATTTTTATTTTTACATGAATGAATGTTATGCCTGTCTATGTGTAAGTGCACCATGTTGTACAGTGCCTATAGAGGACAGAAGAGGGCATCAGATACCTTGGAACTGCAATTACAGATGCTTGTTAGCTGCCATGTGAATGCTGGAATTCGAACCCAGGTCTTCTGCAAGAATAGCCAGTGTTCTTAACCACTGAACCATCTTTCCAATCCCCAAATCGTGGCATTTTCAACAGTGGAGTGGGGAGGGATTGGAGGGCATTTGCTGAGTGCACTAAGCCTCTGACTCTTGTTGCTCCAATGTGAAGAGTCTACACAGATACAGTATTCTCCTTCCCTCTGGTCCCTTTTAGGTTGCCTTTTTATAGCATAATTACTTGAGTGTTTTTATCTGAGTCATACATTTGTTTGTTTGTTTGTTTGTTTGTTTGAGGCAGGGTCTCCCTGTAGCCTCAGCTGTCCTGGAATTCACTATGTAGACCAGGCTGGCCTACATCTCACAGAGATCTGCTTGCCTCTCCCTCCTGAATTCTTGGACTAAAGGAATGTATCACCACATCCCTCTCTATCCCTCTCCTTTAAACTTGTATTGTTCTATGGCCTACCTGTTCTATGGCCTACCTGTGCCATGGGACACCAGACTTCTATTTCAGATGCTCTGTTCCACCTGTGGGCATGCAAAGCCATTCAGCAAAATGTGTCCTAGGGCATCTGCTTGGAATCACGGATACTTATTTAGGCTTCCATGGGAAGGTTATCAATGGATCAGTATAAGCCTAGGAAAAGATGTTGAGATAAAACTTCCTAGAAAGGGAATATAGAGCCAATGCAGCAGTCTTCAAAGGACGACTTGCCTTTTGCTTCTAAAAAAAAGAAGTAGATTCTGAGACCCTCCATGGTGTCCAAAGGCAAAAAACAGCGGAGCCAGAACACAGCAAAATGTAGATTTTCTGACGTTAAGTATATGCTCTTCGTGCTGCAGCACAGAAGCTAAGCTGTCACACTCCTTATCCTCCTTCTTTTTGTCTCTTCCTGGTTAGAATTCTCTCTCCTAATTCCTTACCTCAAACATTTGTGTCCTGAAACCTTATCAGAATGTGGCAGGCAGTCTTGGGCAGACAGCCGACTCTGCACCCTGTGAACATTGCAGTTTCTGTCTTTGCATGCAGGCCATGCTGTAGACTGAAACCCTATTCCCTTTCGCAGGGGGAGCTGTTAATTATAGAAGCTCATGGGCTCCATGTTCCAAAAAGCCCCAGTGCCTGTCTTTGTGTCTGGCCCAACCCAGCAGAAAAAGGCTAAATTGTGTCTGCAAGACTTACAAGCAGAACTTTAATTGAGGCATAAAAGCCTGTGCCTTGATCTTCCTGGGAAGATTCTCCCACCACCTGCATCCTATTCCGACAACACAGCTTGGAATCAAGCCTGTAACTAGACCTGTGCCAAGTGCACTGAGGAGGATGTGATGTGATAGCAGCCACCCTCCCCCTCCTCCTCATCAGGACCAAAAGCTCTGCTGTGGATATTCAGCTCTCTGATAGAAGTTATGTGATCCAGCCCTGATCTCTACATACTCTCCCCATCCTGTAACACAGTCTTGTGCCCCCTCCCTTCAAAGATGTCTATGAACTTTCCCCTTTCTCCTCTAGAACCCTACCCATATGTTTGGTTCTCTGAAACAGTCATTCCACTGAGTGACTCAGTAACATGGCTGGATCGCAGTGTTTTATGTGTCACCTGATCATCACCGACTCATTCCCTGACTTTCTCTTTCACTTGTTTCTCTGTAATTCTTAATTCACTCATTTTATTTATCACCTTTTAGTTTTGAATTATACTGAAGAGACAGCATGAAAAGTAGAAAAAATAAGGCTAGTGGGGTCTGAAACAATGGCCTAAAATCTGCCTAGACTCTGAGAAATGCTCAGGAACCACTCAGACTTGTGCAGTTGCACACGACTATATACTGGTCAGGTCAGCTACAAGTAGTGAGAGCAAGGTAGGTTGTGAAATAGAAAGACGAGCTGTAGTCTTAGCATTGTTTCTCATAGGTGAGATTAGATTGGACAATACTGATAACTACTGAGAGCCTAGTTCTCATTTATAAATGGGGAGTGCTGGGTGTATTGGTTTCTTTTCTATTGCTGTGATAGAAACACCATGACCAAGGGAACTTATAAAAGGAAGAGTTTATTTAGCTTAAGGTTCCAAAGAGGCAAAAGTCCATCTTAGCAGGGAGGCACGGCAGCAGAGGTGGCTAGAGGAGGAGCAGAAGCTAAACCTCACATCTTCAGGCAGGCACAGGAAGCAAGACAGCGATCGGAGACCCTGCAAAGCTTAAGAACTCTCTGAGCCTGCCCCCACCCCCGCCTCGTGATGGGCTTTCTCTAGCATGGCCACACCCTCTAAGCCCTCCCCAAACAGCACCACCAACTAGAGACAAAATATCGAAATACTTGGAGCCTATGAGGGACATTCTCATTCAAACCACCACACTTGGTTTGGAGGATAATTCAGCCCATAAAGTGCTTGTACAAAAACCTGAGTTTTTTATCCAGAACCCACATAAAAGTTACAGGCATGGTAGCATGCTTGTAATTCTAACTTTGGGGAGGCAGACACAGATAGAAACTCTAGAATTCCTGGCGAGCCAGCTTAGCCTACTCAGCAAGCTCCAGGTCAATGAGAGACCCTGTATTGATTACTTTTCTGTTGCTGTAGTAAGATACCATAGCCTAAGCAATTTATAGAAGCCAGAGTTTATTTGGTTTACAGTTACAAAGGTCTCATTAGAGTCCATAATGACTAATGACAAGGGAGGCATGGTGGCAGGAGGGGGCCAGAGTACAAAGCCGAGTGATCACATCTTCATTCTGGCACAGGAATCAGACTCTAAAATTTGGCAAAACTTAAGAACTCTTAAACCCCCTAAAGTTTCCAAGACCTTCCTCAAACAGATCACAAACTGGGGACCAGGTGTTCAAATACTTGGGGCCCATGAGGGACATTTCATTCAAATCATCACACAACCTGTCTTAAAAAACAAGGTGAATGGCACATGAGGAACAGCCCCCAAAGTCATCCTGTAGGTGAGAGAGTGAGAGAGAATGAGATAGAGAGAGGTTTATATTCCATATTCATCATGGAAAAATGGGCAAACATGTCTAAAGAAACAGAACCTGTAGAATGCATTATCTATATCATCTATATCTATATCTTTATCATTTATACCTATATCTATCTATCTATCTCTATCTCTATATATCATCTATCTATCTATCTGTCTGTCTCTCTATCTATCTATCATCTATCTATCTGTCTGTCTGTCTATCTATCATCTATTTATCTATTCATCTATCTATCTATCATCTCTCTATCAATCAATTATCTATCATCTATCTATCTATCTATCTATCATCTATCTATCATCTATCTATCATCTATCATCTGTCTATCTATCTCTCTTTCTATCTATCTATCTATCTATCTATCTATCTATCTATCTATCTATCTATCTATCTATCTATCTATCTATCATCTACCTCATCTATCTGTCATCTCCCTCTACCTACCTACCTATCTATCATCTAACTATCTATCTATCTATCTATTATCTATCTATCTATCTATCTATCTATCTATCTATATCTATCTACCTATCTATCATCTATCTATCATCTATCTATCTATCTATCTATCTATCTATCTATCATCTATCTATCTATCTCTCTATCTATGAATTTATCAGATTATAGGATAGAGTCCGAGTAGTCCAGCAATAGCTGCACCACGCTGGAGAGGCTGAGAATTTGGTAATTGCTCAGTCCAGGAGACTGGATGTCTCAGTAGTCCCAATGCAGTGCTGAAGCTCTGACAAATTCCAAGATATCTGTTAATTTTCAGCCTACGTTGGAATCTGAAGAACCTGGTCACAGCAGCGAGATGAACTCACTGGTGAGAGAGAAGGTGAGGGGCAAAAAGCAAGAGCTCCTTTCTGCCCTGGCCTTTCATACGGCTGCCATCAGAACACCCACATTTAGGGTAGGTCTGCCAGCTTCAGATGATCCACTCAAGAAGGTCTCTCTCATTTTAGTTAATCCCAGATCCAGTCAAGTTGACATCCCGGATTAGCTAGCACAACAGTTTTTTAGTATTACTGTTTTTAATATTATATATGTATTAAAGTAAATGATATGATAAATAGAATTTAATTTCTAAGTTGAACAAAATTAAGATTATTTTAAGTGGAATCAATTTTTCAAGTGTAATGGTAAGTACATGCAAGCATGTACTTAGACAGAGACCTTCTTTTTTTTACAGCTTTTTAAAAAATATTTAATTTTTTTATTTTTTAGAAGAAGCATTTCATTACAGCTTTAACATACTCAATAACAATTTCCACAGCAAAGATACAACTCTTTCAAAAGTGGCTATAAAATTTTTAGGTTCACAGTTGAATTAATACAGTTATACAATATTGAACTCAGTATAAGCCCTGTAAGACATAAAATTGAATGAGTTTTTAACCTTTAAATAAGATCTCCATTTCATTTTAAAATATGCTGTTTCTTACAGAAAGACTCATTGTTTTTGCTAATAACACTGAGATGTTGGCACATGCGTCTCTGTATGTATCTGATTATTACTAGTCATAGTCGGTTCCTTGATTGTTACTAGTCATAGTTGGCACTCAGATCCTTGGTACCTGTGTATGAATATAAAGTCATCAGGTAGATTTCAATGATAATGTTTATTACTTCTACTAATTAACATGATGTAAATTTTTGCTCATTTTTAAAGGGAAAAGTAGATTTGACCCACTGGATTCTATTTATGTTGAGTCCCTATGCCCTGTAGGGAATCAGACACTTGGACAATCTCATGAGATAAAACATGGAAAATGGACCTTCCTTGAAGTACCCTTCAGCATAAAATGATACTGCTGGTAGCTTTGATTCCCATTCATTATCTTATGTTGGGAAACAAGAAGCCCTTGTCAATCAATAGGGCAGCAATGGTAACGTGGGGGATAATAGAAGCAGGTGAGAGTGTAGATGAATGCGATCATCCCTGTTCAGCTTAGAAATACCTCACCTGAATGCCTATATCATTAGATGCATCCTGTTTATCTATTTGCCCATCCACCATCCATCATCCATCCTGTTCCATCATCCCTCCTCTCATCCATCCCTCCTTGCTTTCATTCATCTACCTATTCTCGATCCATCCCACCTTCCTTCCACCTATCCATCCATCTGTCCATACATCCACCTATCATCCATACACCCATTATTTCATCTACCCACCCATAAAACCATCCTTCTTTCAATCCACTGATCTATCATCCTTCTATCCATCAGGCAATCTACCTATCCTTCCCTCTGTTTGGAGTATACTTACACTTAATCTAAGCTCTGGGGAGCTACTAGATAGCCAAGAAAGGCTTACCTTAAATTGTCTATTGCTATTGATTTCTATTGTAATATAAAAGCTACTATATTTTATTTTCTCTGAAGAAGCTCTCCTCTATTCAGGAGATGCCTTCTTAGAAATTCAACCTATAAAAGTTAAAGGGTCTGTTCTAGATAAAGCTGATCACGAACCTTGTCCACTTCTTCTCTCCCAACATGAACTTCTCCCTGTGTGACCTGGCAGGGTCAGGACAATCCCTTTTATACAGAAACTAAACATATGAAGACATGGTAAGACTGTCAACAACACACATGACAATCGTGTTGCAACAGAATTGGAAGTGTTGACCAATTGTACAAACATGCACACGTGCCTCACACATGTATTAGCCACACAAGTCAGTTTTGATGGGAGATGCAAGGTGCATTTCAGAGGTGTGGAATGAAGAAAGCATAGGAATGGAAGGCCTTGGATTATTTTCCCAATATGAACTCTAGTGCTTTCCCTGCGTGTCCTCCCCCATGTCCGTGGACATTGTGTAAGCTGCCTCTTTTCTCCAACCATGGGCAGGATATATGAGGAAGAGCATGTGTTCTCTGCCATACTAAAGGGCCACTTTTCCTTCTTTTTCTGCTTACCTTCACCTGGCCCTAGTATGTGTTCCATAATGATAAGCTCTCCTTGGATCTTCTGACAGACCTGAGCAAAAAGAAACAATCTCCTTCCTAGGTCTAAATTGAAATGAGGGTCCAGAGGCACTGTCTTTCTTTTACAGTATTCAAAGGTGGAAGCAAAAGCATGCAGGACCAAATGCGTCTAAGAGAAAAAATTCTGGAACAGGAAATCATCAGGTTCACTATCTCCATATTGGAGCCAGGAAAACAGGGACTCTTCTGAGCTGAGTTGTTCACTTGTGTAGGCTAAAACCAGTCAACATTCTAGCATGGAGTGGGAAGGGGTTCATGAGCCCTGACTGAGGAGATATGGACCTGGATGACTTTGAGGAGGGAGAGTCCATTTTCTTTAAGGGTGTTGCTCCTGGTAGGTCAACTGTGTTCTAGCGAAAGACGACTCTGTATATGGACAGCACAAATGAGAGTCAATGGATTACTAAATTTAAAAAACGAGAGACAGCAGGATGTTGCAGAGTACAGAGGGAATAGGGAGGTACACGTGGATCTGGGAGGAGATACAGGGAGGATTTAGGGATAAGTATGATCAGAATCCATTGCATGAATTCTCAAAGAAAATAAAAAATATTTTGTAAAAATTATGCACACAAAATCTCAAGGTTCAGACTCACATTTAGTGACATTTCGTATCATATTTACCACTGCTTTTGTTTGTTCTTTTGTGGTGCCAAGGATCAAACCCAGGGCCTGAGAAATGCTCAGCAAGTACATCTATCACTGAGCTAAGTCCTCATTGCCCGCTTTTAGGCATTTGTATCTCTCTAGAATGGCATACAAATTTATAAAAGATGGAGTTTTGAGGTCAAGTTCCTCACAAATAACTATAGTGAAATTTTAATAGTACATTCCCTATAACGTTTTAGAAGGACTGGGATGACTTTCCTACCAACTTTATCCAACTGTCTAACCTCCTGAAGTTTCTCTCTAGTTGAAGATAGGGAAAAGAGAAAAATGGAACATGGTTTTGAAAATACTGTGATTCCACTTACACAGAAAATTTACAACTGTAAGGGACATTGTACGGTAGTCAAACTGAGGCATTACTTACTAATACAAAAACATCACCAAAAGAATGGGTAGATAGAGAGGGGACAGAGGAAACGCACACACAGAGAGGAAAGAACTTTAAGATAGACTCAGCGGTCCCCAAACTGCAGTGCCATTTTCCTTACCATTTTTTCTTGACAGAATTCTGCAAGCGAGGTATTGTGAGTTCCTTAGGAACAATGTCTCTGCTGAGCAAATTCAAATCAGCCCCAAACTAATCACAGTGTGCTGGGAGCACATGTCCTGCTGGGAATGACTACAGTTGTCTGCTGGATAAAGTCAGAGCATCATAGGAAGACCTTAAGGCACTTAACATCCTGACCCTAATTAACTTTTCCGTCTTTATCTCTTAGAATTCTCATTCTGCTTCACGCACATCTGCTTTCCTTTTTTAAAACCCCTCCCTTTTCTGACTTTCCTTCTTCACGTGATCATGCTGCTCGCCCTCCCCTCCCATCTCCAGATCCCATCCTACTTTTACTTTTTCTGCTTTCTCTCTTTACATACCTCCAGTGCATGCAAGACTCCTATGTGGCCTTAATTCCAGCCTGCTTGGCACTTCACAGTGTAAGGAGATGCAGCCCAGTCCTGAGTTGTATGCCTTTGTGACCTAGCCATTTGGATTCATTCATTTCTTCTCCTTCAGTTGGGACCCCAAATATCATGTAGTTTCTAAATTCCACGTTTCAGTTGCTAGTACTGCAAGACTGAGCCTTGCTTGGTGTCTTACAGTCTGCTTTCTCTATTCAAGGGCAGATTCCTCTGATATTGCTGATTGGTTTAATGAAAATTACCTACTAGTTCACCCAATACTGACATTTTTAAGCTCCTCAGTGCTATTTTTCAAGCAACTAAGCACATCAACTTTCCATATTGCCTCTGAAAGTTTTAGCATTTGTACTTTCCTACTACTTGGCTACTAACTAACTTGGTTTTTAATGTTGCAAACTCCTGACTGGATCATTATTAGCTCATTGTTATCATGAGTCCACATGCTATCTATTCTGAGAATCTTTCTTTGATCTCAGTTCCAGCTCATTATCCTTTCAAAGCACACCTTTGCCAGAACCACCACCCTGAAAGGCAGCAATCTGCAACAGTGAGCTGGTAAACCATGGTGGGGGAAATAAGGGTTCTGCATAATAGCGTTCTCCAATTCCTTTGGTGTAAATATTCCCATTATGGCTGGTTTCATGTTACTACCATAATTGGAATTATACACACAATGGGATCTCACAAGCAGGGACAAAGTATCATGAGGATATTCTGGGCATGGGTGCCCTAACCTCATATCTCACTTTCCCTGGCTGAGTCACCACAATACAGACTTTTCCCATTCTTCTACATGATATGATTTTACATACCTATGTAGGTTTATAAATGCCCTATGTGCTTACATATCTCTGAACACATAAATCTGCTTTCTACCAGTCATGTTCTTTATCCCAAGTTCTTACCCTTTACCTGTCAAAATAATATCTACTCATGTATATTTTGTGAGTGGTTAAAGATTGTGCAGAAGATTATCCCTGCTCCTAGTAGACTAAGTTAGGCAATTGCATTATTTCAACATTTATTTACTCAGCTGAAATTTCTATACTTAAAATAAAAAATGGCCTCCCCAGCAGAAAATAGCCACCGTGAGGCAGACGCTGTGCTCTCAACTCCCTTAATATGTTTGTCCCCAGCTCTGTGACTAGAACACAGTCAATTATTTTTTCAAAGATTCATTTTATTTTAACTTATGTGTAGATCTCTCTCTCTTTCTCTCTCTCTCTCCTCTCTTTCTGTGTGTGTATGTGTATATGTATGTATATATACATGTATGTGTGTATACATGCCTGTCGATTTCAGAAGAAGGTGCTGGATCCCCTGGATCTGAGTTACAGGTGATTGTGAGGCACCCAACATGGGTGCTGGTAACCCAACTCCAGTCCTCTGGAAGAGCAGTGCATAATCTACCTGCTGAGCCATCTCTCCAGCCCTACATGGTCAATTCTTAAAGCTTGCCTGTTGACTTGACTGTAATTCCTGATGGGATGTTAAGCTTTTCATTCCTCTAAGAACTCAAGATATTTTATAAATATTGATACACAATCACCAATTTTCTTTTCCTTTTCACTTCTTAAGACAGACTTACTCAAAGCTGACTGAGTTCTTTGGATGTAGCACTGTGAGCTAGACACTCTGCCCCTCATTTCTAGTGTTTTTAACTTTGCTTTGGATCTTCTATGATGCATATAACTTTTTATTTATTTATTTAAAAAAGTATTTATTCTTGTGTATGTGCATGATACAGGTGGTGGCGGCGTGGTGGTGGTGTGAATACGGAGGTCAGAGGACAACCTCAAGGTGTCAACTCTCCTTTCCATGGGTCCAGGGATTGAACTCAGGTTACCAGATTTGTTCAGCAACTGCTTTACCCACTGAGTCATCTCATTAGCCCGTGGTGCTTACATCCTTAGCTTTTTATTTCAATGTAGGTATTTCTGAAAACTGCCTTAAATTTTCTGGGCTTCAAAATAGGATACAGACAGACTTAATTCCTCTCTGTGGTCAATTTATTTCATCATTGAGAAAGTGTTTTCATCTTGCCTCAAAGTAGCTCACATCAGTCCTGGAGTAGAAAGAGACAAAGTAAAAAGATTAGGACCTTTGGGCCAGGGAGACATCAGCTAGAAATGCAGTTCGTCATCACTTTCAGTATGATACCAGGCAAGTTAACTGTCCTCTCTGATTTAAGGTTTCTTTATCTTTAGCATGGAAGTCATAATATGTTCCTTTCAGGAGAGTTTTGGAGATCAAATTAAATACTGTGTGTAAAATGCTCAGCATTGTCGTTCCTAGCACTTGGCAGGTACTCAGTCCATGACAGTTATCATCACAGATAATGGTGCTGAAGAAGACATGAGTCATGATAGAGTCATAGAACCAGAGTCTTGGCAAAAAGTCAGGGTATTTGCAGCAAGGCCAGCTTCCATCCTTCAATAATGCCCTTTCAGTAGCAATCTCCCATCAGCACAAACAATGCCACAGGTTGGTGCCTGGTTGGCGAACAGCACATTGATATTTTCCCTGGGAATCCTGTAAGCCGATCTCTTTCTCCACCAAGTTTCATTTGCTGAAAGAGAAACTTCAGTCCAACAAACTGAGGAAAATGCAACTCGCTCATTTCATCAGTGTGACCCCACCTTACTTCACCCAGCTTACTCAGGAATGACAGGTGAAGACATCAAAGCAAGCCATTGCATGTTAAATACTCAGAATGCAGGCTTGTTCTCAGGCCATTTGTAACAGAAGTTTCTCTGGTCACTGCCTGAGTTACATGGCCTCTACCTGTGTAGCCGGTCCTCTCAGTCTGCCTCATGGGGCTGTCAGAGATGTCTCAAAGTAAGTCTGTTTTGTAATTTTCCCAAATGAGAATTGTAAATGGTAGCTCTTACAGGTTCAGACCATCCCATCACTTCTCTGTGTGCTTATTCTCAGTACCTGATACTAAACATACTGAGGATGTGGTCTGTGTGGTACCTACCATACCACTGGCATCATCTCACTGACCACTGATCACAGCAATCACCTTTTTCAAGAACATCATATTTCCCCTAGCATTTAAAATGTTTTGAGCTCCCCATGCAAACTTACTTTGGCTGTAAACATCTATCTTAAAATGCCTCCCATACTTCCCCAAGACCCAAATCAAGAAATATCATTTCAGTTAATTGAGCAACCAATTATAGATTGCCATTTATTTATTCTTCCATTAGTGGCTGTTTATTAACATTTGCTATGTTTCCACAGATCGTGTTTGATGCTGCACATACAAATATCTCTGAAATGATATGTTCCCTGACTGCAAGGACTGGATGTTCTGTTAAGTGAGCTAGCAATAAATAAACACAATAGGATAATAGTATTTGCCACTTACAGAGTACCTACCTTGAGTCAGGCATATTACAAGTTCCTATGTTTCACAACCCTCAAAATTTTTAAGGAGCTAAGCTCATTCTCTTTTTATAGATAAAAGTGAACTTTACAGACATCTGTAATTTTCTCAGTGTTTATAGTTGTGATGGCAAAGAAAATTAGAGCGCAGCTCTACAGGCCTTCAATCTTACGCTTTCCCACTGAGTTCCTCTGTGTGTGTGTGTGTGTGTGTGTGTGTGTGTGTGTGTGTGTGTGTATGACTCACTTGACATTAGGATATCTTGGTGAGGTGTTAGAGACCATACATATAACAAACATACCGAAAGTAGCTGACGACTGTAGATACCCAGGAAGCATAAATGCAATGCCATCACTCACTGTTATAGAGAGAAGCAGCTTCAGGGATGACATGGTTAAACACTGTGTTGAAGTCAGGCAAGGGTGGAACCCAGATGCTAAACACCAGCCAGATTTCTAGTTCAACCCTGATATGAAGGCAGTGAACATCAGTTAGGGAATTTGGGACTCGCAGTCAGAACAGTCTGTGGAGAATTATCTTAGTCATAGGAACATTTCTGAAGTTCTGTGATCTACCTAGTGTCAACCTCTGTCCCAACCACATCCTTCTAGGTCTTTTTAGATCTTGGTGGTTTGCATGGCACTATTCTTGAGCTTTTATCAGACCAGCATCAACATTGTTGGAAAGACCTCTTGAACAGGGAAGGCCAGTAAATTTGTCTCAGTGTAGACCACTAGACTGTGAGTAAGGAAGCTTTGATGGCCTCTGTCATCCATACCTTACTCCATGACTTTAAGGGAATAAGTTTTTTTCTTTCCTGCACTTTACTCTCCTTGTTTACAACCATGTACTAATTAATTAGTTGAACTGTGTACACATTAATGAGTATAAAGTATTTGAAATGGCAACATAGTGATTCCTAACAGCAGTTGACTCTTCCAAGGAGCACGCTGAAGTCTGGGAAAGGAAGACTGCTCTCTTTGTAATATTTTAAATATGGTTTACATATTCTTATGTGTACATGTGTATATATACAAATGTATATTAATTATATATGCTCATACACACATATATACACTATATATACAACTACATATGTGCTAGATATATTCACACATATCCACACATATATACATATACGTACACAGTTTACAAATTGTAGTCTGACATCACATTCTAGATACCAACTACAGTATGTTTACTACTGGTTAAAGGCCTTGTCTCCACATCAGGCAGGTTTTTTTCACATGAAAAGATGAAATCTTGGTCATCTGTGTTTATATGAAGCCTTGGGCATATAGTACGTGTTAAACGCATGCTGATCAAATCGCTTAGTTTTAGAAATAAGCACATCTATAGAATGAAATGTTGACCTAAACAAGGGTATTCTGAAGTGAAATTTGAAGGTTGAGAATTGTTATGTTAGTAATGCATCTCTCAGGGCTGGAGAAATGGCTCAGTTGTTAAGAACACTGGCTGCTCTTGCAGAAGACAGGGTTCAAATTCAAGTACCCGCATGGCAGATATCAACAGTTCCAGGGGATCTGATGCCCGCTTCTGTCCTCTGTGGACATTACATACATGCAGGCAATATACTCATACACATAAAATAAAAATGAATTTTAAAAAAAGTTGAAGGGGCTGGAGAGATGGCTCAGTTGTTAAGAGCACTGGCTGTTCTTGCAGAAGACAGGGTTCAAATTTACGCACAAACATGGCAGTTAACAACAGTTCCAGGGGATCTGATGCCTTCTTCTGTTCTCTGTGGGCACTGCACAACATACGTGCACTTACGTACATGCAGGTGATACGCTCACACACATAAAAATAAAACATAATAAATAAATAATAAATAAAAAGCTTAAGAGAAATTCCTCAATGATTAAGAGCACTGGTTGCTCTTGCAGAGGGCCCGAGTTCAATTCCCAGCACCCACATTGCAGCTAACGACCACCTGTAACTCCAGTTCCATGGGAATCCAAAGCTCTTTTCTGACCTCTGCAGGCATTGCATGACGTGGGTGCACTTACTTACATGCAAACAATACACCCGTACACATAAAAAATAATAAAATACTAAAAATCAATGCATCTCTCAACTCTCGCCAGCGAAGATCCCTCATGCAATAGATGGTGATCAACCCAGAAAGCCATACCTGGCCAAAGTGCAGAGAATAAAGAGACTGCTTATACATGAATAGGACATATACATCAAACCTCTGCAACCCAGTGCTCAAGGACCATTTCAGAAGAAGGAGCAGAAAGATTGTAAGAGCCAAGGTTGGTGGATGACCACAAGGAAACAGAGTTTCCAGACAGCTGGTCAGTTACTCAAATGAACTATATCAATGGTGACAGCTATGCACAAGAGCCATGCAAGCTCAAACCAGACAAAAGCTCAACATAGAGGTGGGGAAGTGGATAATAAACCCTGACATTAGCCTAGGAAGTATGGACAACTGACAAGTGCTCGGAGATGGAGAGTGGATTGTCTTTAAGGGTGTGATTCTGGATAGGTTAACCAGACTTCAATAGATGGACCCACACTGAAGGACATTTGGGGATACAAATATGACTAGACAGGCCTTAATTAATATATAGCACAGAGTACCTGAAATCTAGCGGGGGACTATAAGAGGGGCGCAGCTAGGGAAAGGGGTCTAACTGTGATCAAAATATTTTGTACTAAATTCTCAAAATTATAGAAGAGCAGAGAACTTAAGTGTGTTTCTCAATTTTAATTTGAGAGTTTGAGTTTAGAAAATTAAACGTGATTTTTGAAAAGATGGCTCAGTGGTTAAGAGCACCTATTGCTCTTGCAGAGGACCCAAGTTTGAGTCCTAACACCTAAGTGGCCGCTAACACCCAGTTCTAGGTTATCAGATGCCCTCTTCTGACCTTTGCGGGCATTGCACAACATGGGTGCACTTACAAACACATGCAAACAATATGCTTATATACATAAAATAAATAGAATAAAAATGCATTCTAACAGGATCAGGAGCCTAAGGCAATGACTGTATGTCTCAGACTGTTTGGTATAGGATTTTAGGATCAGTCACCTGGGAGATCATAGGCAGTGTCAGGGACCATCAGCAGGAAGCATCGATTAGAATCCCGGGTGGAACTGATTTCAGCGTGACTTTTATCATTGCTGTGAGTCGTTGGTTGAAGTTCTCATAACCAAAGACCAAAGCATAGTTCAAGGGTGTTTGTCCTTTCCAAAGAATGCAGGCTACAAGTGTGGAAAAGTAGAGTGCAGGGAGATTCCTACACACCAAGCCTTTCCTTGGAGTGCCATACAAGCACTAGTTCTGCAGGGGGATGGCGTCTTCCTAGGAGCCAGGCTGTCAGCTTCCGGGCCACCTCCATGTGCCATCTGTTCCAGCAGCCAGGAGCTAGGTCACAGACTTCCTTTCCGTCTTGCTTCTTCTGTAGTTTGGAGGCAATGAGGAAGAGGAATTTGAGAGGGAGAATGGGGAGTTCAAGTGATGTCTTCAGGGCTTGGGAAAATGTAATTCTATTTGAGCAGTTTGCTGGCATTCTGCAACACATCCCCCTGAATTAAGGGCCAAATGAAGTCATTAGGCTCTAATCAAAAGCAGCTAATCAGGAATCAGTGGGAGCTCTACCAATTATTTGCGGCTGGAACCCAATGAGCTGAAGTACCCAGGGCCGGAGGAATAAAAGTAATGAAATTAAGCATCAGTGCTGTGTAATACTGCCCAACATCAAGGACGGTTATGACTGCTCTGCCCTTCCTACCCCATGAGAAAGAGACCCAGAGCCAAAACGTTGATGAGTGGGGTAGTAGACTTTGGAGCTTACACTAAGTTTCTTGGAAGTTGAGATGTTTAAAAAGCCAGGGTGCTATGTAAAAGAAGATACAGGTTGAACATCTTAAATGTAATAACATGACAGACAAGTCTCTGAGTTCACAACACATCTGGTATGTCGGGTCCTATGCGAACAATTATAGAGCCATTTAATTCTAGGCAGTGCAAATACTTGAATTCTGTGGTCTTTTCAATTCTAAATGCTGTAACCCTTCCCAATGGCACATAAGCAGAAAGATGGCAAATTTCCTTAGTTATTAAAGTTAAGAGTGTTAACTGCTAGCAATTTCTAGTTTAGAATGATACATATACTTTAAATTGCAGCTTTAGAGACCTTGTAAAGTAGACTGTCTAACCCAACCTCCAAGTTTACAGATAGATCAGGGTCAGAGAGTGACAGGAATCTGCCATGGTCCCCCTACAGATCTGGCCAAAGTTAAGACTGGATTTGAGGTCCTGATTCTGGATCCATCATTTCCCTCAGCGCTGGACCCTTTGTTATCCCTGTTAACAGTTATCCTTTTTAAGCATTATGTGTTTGTCCATAGAGATTTTCAGAACTATTTACTCTCTAGATTGGGGTCAATTAAAGAATCTCAAAGGTGCTTCCAGAGTCCATGCTTTTGGCTAAGCTGATGAATGAGGGCCAACAGGAAGGCTGGGGCCACCTAGGTAAGGGAATTATCCTCACCAGGAAGCCTGTGTTTGAAAAGTAAGGGTTCCTTCACTCTAGGGAGAGCCATGTAGTGATGCTCACTTGAATAAAGCCTGGGTGTTAGGATGACTTAGAGGAAGTGATTATGGGAGAAGTGCTCTGTGGTCAGGTCCATGATATGTGCATGATATTATATATGTGTGTTTATTTCTTTTCTGTGCTTTTACGCTTAAATGGAGATACTCGATTCTATAGCAACTAAAGAAAATAGACACTTTGTCTGAGGTAAATGTACATATGTGCATGTGTGTGTGTGTGTGTGTGTGTGTGTGTGTAATTCATGCAAAAAGGCACTTTGTATGTCTATGAGGTAGATCTGGAGGATCCTGGGAAGTACCTTTTGTATTGTGGATTTTGAGCAAGTGTGATAGTCAATGTATTTTTTATTTGTTTTAATTGTGTGTGTGTGTGTATGTGTGTGTGTATGTGTGTGTGTGTGTGTGTGTGTGTGTGTGTGTGTTATGACACATGCATATGCTATTTGGCATTTATGTGCACATGCCGCTAGAGGCCAGAGCAGGACAGATGGTGTCTTCCTCTATTATTGACAGCTTTATTGCCCTGAGATAGGGTCTGTCACTGAACCAGAAACTTACTTTCTTGGCTACTCTGGAAGACCAGAAAGCTCTCAGAAGTTCCCTGTCTCCATCCCTGAATGCTGAGGTTACAGGTATGCACATCTATGCCCAGCTTCTTACATTGGTGCTGAGGATTTCAACTCAGGTCCTCATGCTTATAGAGCAAGTGCTCTTGTCCATTCCATTCCTTTTAATTTGTGCATAATTTCCCTACATTTCTGTTTTATATGTTTGAGGGTCTGAGAATATTCTGTGCATGAATGGGTTTGCATTGTCAGCCTTGGATGATGATTTAAACAAGGATTTGAAAATGCATTTACAAACTAAGTGCATCTCGGTGTTCCGGCAATTGTGTATGTTTTGCACAGACTGGATGAATAAGTTTGAGTGTATTTTTAAAAGGGGGGATTCTGTGTGTCTGTCTATGTTTGTATACATGCCTGTAGATGGGATGGTTGTAGAGTATATGTGATTACCTGAAAATTAAGAGTAACAAGTAATGCGTTGGCCAAATGGGATATGATTAATAATGAGATGTTGGAGCATGTGAGTGAAAATGTGTCTATAAGTGGATTTGATATTTATTTAATTTTGCGTATTTTGTTGGTGTCAGGAATTCCTAAAATGTATTGAAGGACAAGAAGCCATTAAATATTTAGCCCTTTATGAGGTTGTGCGATTTTAACAGAAACATTAATGGAATTAGCAAGTAAGAAGAGGTCAGCTACAAAGCAATGGGTTATTTTTTTTTCTTTAACCGGATTAGTGAACTGAGAAAAAAAGGCCACACATATCTTGTGGTGACAAAAACTCACATGGGAAAAAAGAGCAGTCAGTAAGGAAAGCAAGGCAAATGCATTGTGCTAGCAATATCTTTTCATGTATAGCACCTGCTTTGCTACATCCTCTTTAGGCTACCTCCCCTATTCCCCATCAGTAACTCTGGCTTGTGATGGCCAAAGTAGCTGAGACCTTTCATCTTCTTACCTACACACTTTACAAAAATGGCTCAGTATGACCTCCATCGGGTAAGAGACAGAAAAAGACAAGAAGAAGTTAGGGCTTCATTTGAGTCAGTACAGAAGTCCCAGGGGTGGTCTTAGCCTTCTCAGCATCTTTTCAAAGTATGGCCCCTGATGTCCTGGCTTACACAGTGCCCCCTGGGGTGGGACAGCCACTTACTTAGTTCTGCTGGCTTTGCAGAGTACAGTGGAGAGATGGGACTGTGGCTAATCCTACTCTCCTATATCAGTGGTGGTTTCTCAATAGCAGATCCCTCAGTCATCTTTTCCTGTACCCTCTCTATGAATATTCCAATGCAGGGTACCCTACCATTGCTTCTAAGTCTCCTAATGGTATATAGACAACCACTAGAAATATTTTCTAAAGACATACAAAATTTTTAGTACCTCTCCTTTGAAAGACTGGGTCTAATTACCTCCTTTGCACTAATTTAATCAAGATAATGTCCAGATAGCTTCAGAAGATACTTTTGGCAACTTCTGAGACTTTTCTATAACAATCTTGTGGCTTTTACAGTGGACTCTTCTCCAGAAACTCAGTTGCTACTATGGAAGAGAGCATACCACATGGGAAGGTTTCTCTGAGTGATCTGAAAAAATGCTCTGCCCAGTAGTGGAACTTAGGTGCCTGGCAGACAGGAAATATTGTAACATTCAAGCCCAAGGATGAGATGAGGGAGTGAAGAGTCCTCTCAGAAGTTGGATGTGTCAGTTAATGCCCCAGGAGTCAGAAACATGCCCCCTACTTATTTTTTCTGATATAAGACATAAAATGGTTGCTTGAATGTTCTAAATTCTGGAGCAGTTTCTTTCATATCAACAGGCATTTGGAATAGCCGTGCAAGAACTGTCTACCACATATTGATCCATGACTGTTTGTTGGAGTATGTTCCTGGGGCTATTTGTTTATTTATATCTGTAGTTACATGTCCATATTTATCTATAACTCTACAAATTTTGCATGTTCACATAAGCCTGAGGATCTTGGATCTGTTATTGCAAACATGAGAAAACTGAGAAAGGCCACTGTCTGGGATCAAATAGTTAGTAACTGACAGATACGTCTTGATGCTGTGACTATTTCTTACCTCTCTCTCTTCTCCAGTGATGTCTGCCTGTTGACATTTAGGAACATGCTTAATTTTGGAATAACCTGCCCACTCACCTCAGTTTCATTTCTGATGCTTCATGACCTAGATCTACAACTTTAACCATGTCAGACTGAATCCATGGAGAAATCACCCAGAAAATATAATCTCCCTTCAACCAGCTACACGAAAACAAACAGGTTACTCAGCTTCCCTGACGCTCAGATTTCTCTCTGTAAAATTAGTGAAAATGACTTCCTTAGTGGTGTGCCATAAAGATACAAAGGGGGAGACAGATACTAAAAGATATTACACGTGGTAGTTCATGATGCATGACATATGGTAGTCAATATCACAAGTGAGGTGCAGAACTAAAGATGAATTCCATTGTTTGAGTTCATTGTGCTGGCTGTGTCTCTGGGAGAACAGTCACCGAAGCACCAGCTCATAGCTCTATAGGACAGAAGACAAGGGAAAGAGCCAATATGTTAATAAGGCTCAGGGCAAGGAAAAGGGAGAACAGAGTCTCTGAGTCTCAGAATGGCCCCATTCATCCTTTTGAGAACGGTATGCCATCAAGAAATTTCATGGATATGATTTGAGACCTAAAGAACAAAGAGGTATTAGTAAAGAAAGAAAAGAGTGGTCTCCTAAGCAAGAACGAGCAGGAGATGTGGGCACCCAGGAGTAGGGTAGAGTTGAGCCAAGGGCACCTGATGAAGGTCATCTAGAGTCCAGAGAAACAAGAATCATTTACAATGAACTTTAAAGCAAGCTGAAGATTTTATCCCAAGGTCATTGGATTGACACTAAAGGGTTAAATGCAGTCATTGCAGATGTTGTGTGTTTTAAAGCAATTACTTTGGGGATCTTCTGAATGGGTCAGAAACAAAGGAAGGTAGATAGAAGAGTTCTCATTCTTCTAGACTAGAACAATGGTGGGATGACACAGTAGTGTGGCAGTGAGCAGGGGAGATATCAAATGAAAGAAAGAAGGAAACTTGGTGACAGAATGGCCAAGAAGAATAAAAATGGGAAGGAATGTGAATTTATACCTTGGTTTCTGACTTAAGTGACAAGTCATATTGGTACATTAAGAAAGCAGAAAAGATTTTCCCCTTCTTGGGCAGAGAACACAGTGAGTTCCACATGGAGGGCAGTGGATTCTGTGAGGGAGGAAAATGGGGCCCATGGAGTTGCGAAGGCAATAGGTCCTATGACAGTAAGTGTCAAACTGTAGGTCCATGGGAACATAAGAGCCAAGCAGGTCACTGCAGGCATATCATTCTCTGTGATAGAAAACTGAACTCTAATTGTGCTGAACCCTCCCTGGCATACTAAGTCTGGTTTTTAACATAAAGCACTGCTAGAGTGAAGTTGTCAGAAAAGCAGGAGGTGTAGGAGGTAATCTGTGCGACTTCAAAAAGTGAAAATTGAAACCATTTTATGGGGCTGGAAATGAGTCATTTGTCAGCAACGCCAAAGTGCTGTCAGCTTCTCTGGAGAGATGACGGGACACCCTGGGAGGAGGGCTGGCGAAGGTGTCAACCTCCAGTCACCAGAGGCCATGTGTGGGGTAAGAAGTGTCAGTCACATCACATTTCTATCCTGACCTGGGTTAGAGGGAAACCAGGGTCGCAGCACAGTGTTAGTTTAGCCTTGTAACCAAGGAACCTTGTTACCTGCCTCTGCCAGGAAAGAACTGATCTACTCAGCATTCTGAAAGAAAGTTCAGAGCTTTAATTTCTCAGGGGATTTGTAGTTTAAAAGAACAGTAGGAGGGCATCACTTAGGGAAAAGGACTTAGAGGTAAGAATGGTTTAGTGGTATTGGAGGAGAGGTTTCTGATTAAGGCCCTCCACAAGGTCACCAGAAAAGTACCACTGAGGTCAATACCTTTTTAATATCCAGTTGGTAACTCTAGCAGCTGTAAACTT
This sequence comes from Nannospalax galili, assembly GCF_000622305.1. Lineage (NCBI taxonomy): Eukaryota > Metazoa > Chordata > Mammalia > Rodentia > Spalacidae > Nannospalax > Nannospalax galili. Next base: position 5,362,928 of record NW_008338996.1, on the reverse strand, counting down.
AAAAGTAATTCCAGGAAGTACACCTTGCTGTAGATGGGGGTCTTTACAGTTAAAGCCAGTGTCTTAGCCTGCTACACACTCAGGGCAGCACTGAGCCACTATCTGCTACTTGAATGCTTGCCTGGGCTCTGGCAGGGCATTCTTCAAGGGGCTCTTCCTTTCCCACCAACTCCTCTCTTTTCCCCATGGCACCTGCTGTGATCATTCTTAACTGAAATTCTCCTTGCTCACCAGGATCCTGTAGACTCCATGATTTGATCTCTAATGTATAGGGATTCAATTCTAAACCACAACCATAACAGTCATGTTTCTACTGCAGAAAGGGCACATCTTGTCTGACAGTTCATCATAGTAACTTACAGGATTCACAGCTGGATGAAACGGTCAATGGCTTTTCTACCACAGCACTCTACACAGCACCTTCTGGCACTGTGATGGTTTGCCTGTGTGGAGGAAGTTTCTCACTCAGCTCCTCCCTAGGTCCTGGAAGTGGTTGGTGTGTTTAGCAGTAGGGTCTCACCATTCAAGCAGGCAATTGTTTTTTTTGTTTTCTTCACTTTAGCTACACTTGCTTTTTTAGGTTTCTTGAACAGAGTAGATTAGTGTCCCTCATCTTCTGGGTTCTTGCCTATTCATTCTCAGCTCAGTCTAAATATCATTCCTCCAGGGAAAGATGAGCCTCCCAACCTTTATTTAATTGCTATTCCTTAACGCATGAAAGTTGCTATCTTTGGGGCTGGAGAGACGGCTCAGCAGTTAAGAGCACTGGCTTCTCTTGCAGTGGACCTGAGTTTGGTCCCCAATACCCACAACTGTGTGTAACTCCAGCTCCAGGGGATGTGACACTCTCTTCTGACTTCTGCAGGCAATGCATGACACAGGTGCACTTTACATTCATGCAGGCAATACACTTACACACATAAAAATCAAGTTGCTCTCTTCTACAACATTGCTTTATAATCCTTATGGTAACCTTTGCTATATTATTTATAGTTCCACCTCTAATTCTTACTAAATATTACTAGGATACTTTGTTGTTGTTTTTTTTTTTTGAACCATTATCTGCATGCTTTGAAATAGCTGAATATAAATAGTCTGTGAGAATTTGTAGAATGAATGGATGACTACATGACTCAGTAAATGAATAATACAATCACATCAATTACTTCAGTGATCAGAAAAAAAGTGGGGATTTGGTACACCAGATGTCATAAAAGTACCAACTGACATATGAAAAATAAAAGGGCCAAAAATTCAAACAAACTTACCAACAACTTTCCAGCCATTTTCAGCTCTCCTTCCCATTCACAGCTTAGGTTCCAGATACCTTTGAGAAACTGACGTTTCTGAGCACTTGGCATTAGAACAATGGTTCTCCTCATCTTCTGAAAAGTTTGCTGAAATATAGATCACTGAAGCCCCCGCCTCCAGTGCTTCTAATTTAGTAGGTTCACAGTAGGTTTTGAAAATTTATATATCTGGGGGGAGGGTGACTTACAGAGATGGCTCAGCAGGTAAAGTGCTTCCTGTGCATGCATGAGGACCTGAGTTTGGGTCCCCAGCACCCATATATGAACGAGTCTTGGCACATGCCTGTAACCCCAGGGATAAGGTAACAGAAATAGTGAGATAAAAGGAGCTGGTTTACAAGACAGGTTAGCTAAAATAGTGAGGGTTAGGTTCAATGAGACATGCTTTATCAAAAGTAGGGCCAAGAGTAACAGAGGGAGAAGCCCAGCTTCCACCACCGGCCTCCACATGCAAATGCATGGGCAAGCACAGCTGCATACACAGCTGTATGCAGGTATATTCTACCCTCCCTCTACTGTGCTCATGAGAATTAACATATCAGGAATGCGTCTAAGTGACAGTCACGCTTTGGGTTCAGCAACCACAGCGATATATACATTAGATGTATTTGCTTCACACATTTGCTTTGCTACATATAATTCCATAAGCTGATATATACTCAAAAATTGTCTAATAAAGGAAAATAACCCATGTCCAATGTCTACTTCTAGCTATCAGGAATAAACTGTTCTTATCTGTGTATGAGCATTGCAAGCATTCAGCCAAACTGAAGGCCTGAATTTCTAGTGTTGTAGTTTACACGGGAGTGTCCCCTCATTATTCGAGGTTTGAACACTTGTTCTCAGAAAATGGCACTATCGGCAAAGCTTCTGGAAACTTTAGGATGCAGGGCTGATTTGGAGGAAGTTGATCACCAAGGCATGACTTTGAGGTTACACCTGGTTGCAGTCATCTTGTTTTCTGCATCCTGTCTGCCATGTGCTGTCTCACCAATACACCTACTGCCAGGATGATCTGCCCAAGTGCGTGGAGCCAGGTAACCATGGACTGAACTCTCTGAAACTGTGAACCAAAACAAACTTTAAATGTCTTTTAGATGCTCATATTACATACTTTGTCACAATGATCTGGAGAGCAAACAGCAAAGCTAGGTAATTTTCATACTGTACCCATTGCCCCGAAGAGACAGTATCTTTATTTTTTAGTTTTAGCACTGAGGAGATTTGATAACGTCCTCCAAATTTATATGTTAATGAGTAATGAGAGGTCAACATGTCAAGTGTCTAAAGAACAAATTTATTCTATTCATAACTTCTGATTCAACACTGGTGTCCAAATAACAATGATTAGTCATTGTGATCAATGTACAAAGCCTAGCTTGTTTATTGAAATTCCCCTTCACACACACTGTTAAAATGACTTATTTAGCAAGTCATATAGCATTTAAAAAATAAAAACCCTCTGGGATATACTGTGACATGACAGCTTAATAGTGCTTTCCTATACTTTGGAAATATCCATATGCATGGGATTAAATAGTCTATTCATTATTTGCTTTTTGTGATCAATGTACAAAGCCTAGCTTGTTTATTGAAATTCCCCTTCACACACACTGTTAAAATGACTTATTTAGCAAGTCATATAGCATTTAAAAAATAAAAACCCTCTGGGATATACTGTGACATGACAGCTTAATAGTGCTTTCCTATACTTTGGAAATATCCATATGCATGGGATTAAATAGTCTATTCATTATAATTGCTTTTAAAAAAAAATCTACTATGATTGTAAATCTTGATTGTTAACCTCATTAGACTTCCAATCAGCTATGAGATAAGTCTTTGGGTGGGTCTGTGAGGCATCTCTAGAAAATGTTAAGTGAGGCATCTCTAGAAAATGTTAAGTGAGGGGGAAGGCCTTTCCCCGAGAGAGCAACACCTTGGAGGGAAAGCAGACATATAAAGAGCTCTAAGGAAAGAGCCTTCACTTCTTCCTGATGGGGGTGTTATGTCCCCTTGTTACTGCCACTACCTTCTTTGTGCATGACTGACACTGGAGCTCAGCTTCTTCAGCACCTGCCTATGTAGACTGAAGAAGACCAGCAGCTCTCTGGGAATCTTCTAGGACTTCAGCACTAGAAGAGTGTGACTCCCGAGGCACCCAACCTTGTAGACTGAGCAGTTGCTGGGTTCTCAGCCTCTCCAGTGTGTAGACAGCTGTTGTTGGACTTTCCAGCCTGTATCACGTAAGCATGTCTTTTAAATCTTTTGTAGTATGTAGTGATTGTGTCAGTTCTGTTCCTCAGAGAACTTTGACAATCATTACATTAGTTTGCATGGATCATTTTTGAAAAAGTATTTTGAAACAGTAGATGAATTAGTTATGTGATGAAAAATAAATGCATACATGGACACAGATAGGCACACATCTACACCCACTCACATACACATACATATTTATGTATATACAGATAGGTATGATCATAAGTAAACGTATAAATATATGAAATCTAAATTTCCAGGTTTTTTTTCACCCCACTGTTTCTATATGAATTAAGTTGTAGTGTATAAAAGAGGATCTATTGAAATGAGCATTATCTCTTTCATATATATATGTATGTATATGGTTATTAGATGCTGGCACATGTTTCATACTCATTAAATAAGTGTTTAATAAAATTTCACAGGTGTGACTTCTGAGAATTCAAACTGTAAACTACTGGGAACTTGAAGAATTTTTTTTTCTCTTGTGGAGTTATCACGAGCCTGAGCAATTTACTAGTTTGATTTAATTTAGAATTACTCCGATGCTATCCAAAAGGTCTATCTGAACCCTGTTAAAAACCGATGACACATTATACCTTATGTCACACATACACATGAAGTTCATTTTCAGCACTGGTAGATTGTGTTCTACTTAAGGAAGTTCCAATGTGTTCTTGTTCTTCATGCGTACAGGTGTTTCTGACATACAGAAATATGGAGGTCTAGGGCGCAGAGCACGGGGCATGCCAGGCCTTCCTACGATATGATGGTCCTATACCAACTCTTGTTTTTTGCAGGCAGGGCAAACAAAGGCAGAAAAGAAAAAAAATGTCTTTTAGAAAGTTTACGCTTGAATTTCCATGCCTTGAAAATGTCAGAGAGTGGATTTTGGCCTGAGCCTGTCACTGACAACCTTATCATAGGTTTGAGTGAGGTTAGCACCCATAGTAGAACCATTCACAGTGATTGCATGTGAAATTGCAGTGTGGAAAACTTAAGGAGTCAGGAACAGTCTTTCAATTATACGTATTTGCTTAATTCTAAGGAACTGTGTATATTCCCTCGTTCTCTACTACATTTCAAGGTAAGGATTTTATGCCACTTTTCTGACACTGCTTTGAGAGGACTTTCACTCCATTTCCTCTTCTCCTTTGAATCGTCTCTGAGTCTATCTCTTGAAGTAAATTTCTTGATTTACTTAGTTTGGAATCTTGTGTTTTCAGGTAGCATTTAATAGTCTGCAGCTTGACTTACATCTGCTTACTGGCCAGGGATGTCAGGGATGACTGGATTGATGGGAGAAGTACAAGATACTGAGATTTTAGATTAATCACTAAAATTAGTTTGTGCAAACCCTGATTTGCTTCTCAAAATTATGAGAGTGAGTGATTTTATATTTAATTGACTTTAGCTCTTCACATGCCTCCCTCCTTTCTAGAAATAGTATAATAATCTACATAATACAATTAATATAGTTTTATAACAGGATGTTTTTGAAAAATATAAAACTTTGGAAAACAGATAAATAATCATTAATAGTACTTTTAGGAGATCTACAAAAACAGTAACTAAAATCCATGAACCTTGGAAACTACCTGGAAACAACAGAAAAACAAAATAAAAATTGTCCTTTAAGTTAAAAATCTTAGAAAACTGACCCCAATGATCACATATGCCTTTCTGGTCTTGCTTATTTCTGAATTCTTGGCAAATTCCAATTTGCTTGTACAGTTTAGTGTGCTAAAATCAGTAAAGATTTTAATATGCGTCAGCTATTTTTAATAGGTTTTCTAGGCAGCAAAGAATAAAAGTGAAGTTAGCAATGGGGATAGGAAAAAGACAGTTTAAACTATTCAAAAACTGACATTATTGAAGAGTACATGAAATCTGTTTAGACATATCTAATTGCTTGTGAAGAATACACAAATCATTCTTATTTATGTTCAACTATTCATATTTCAACAAATCTGCATGTACTAAAATGGAATTTAAAAATGAACATAGTCTAAATCACTGTTTCCTAAAGCAGGGGATTTAAAAATATCTATAACATTAGGAAATTGAATTAGATCAGGAAAATAAAGAGTGTGGCAAGTTGGTTCAACATTACCCAAGTCCCTGCCCATTGCAGACATTTCTAATGAATTGCAGTATTTTCCGTCTGAGATAGGAAGTAGGCTGAAAATCCTTCTCACTGTTCCCAGCAGTTACAGCAATCAATTTGAGCTTAGCTCTTGAATCTCATTGTTTTTCAAACATTTTTCTAGCATACAAATAAAATGAATTTGCCCGACTTTTAAAATTCATTTTGAAGTGAAGAAACTGCCCCCACCAAACAACAGTTTCCTGTTTTCTGGAATATGGCAACAAATTTCAGAGTGCAACCTGGTATTTTTCATTCAACTTCTTGGCTGCCTGTTCTATGAATGGTACTGGTGTCTCTCAGTAGGAGATGCCAAGCAAATGAAGCTACCCAGCAGGAATCCCTGTTTGGCAATTCTAACAAGGCTTGAAGAATTGGTTTCCTCATTAAAAACAAGGAAAGCTTGCTATCTGGTGCATTTACAAGTTCTGGGCATCGATTTGATGGGGGTGTTCTACCTGAACAAAATATTGACGCATAAGGAATACAAATGAAAAACAAATACTTGGCAATGATGGCATCAAACATTTACCTTGACTATAGGAGATAGACATTCCATTTTCCTGAAATGCACCATCTAGGTTCATAGACTCTATTCATAGGAGTGGAAGGACTTTGTCCCCTCGACATCACTTACCTTTCAGTGGCTTCTACCAGGAGCCTGTGCCCTCCATGTCTCATTTCCCCTAAGTCACAGTAATAACTGCTAAATTGTATTCAAACTTCCCTGAACGTCAGTGCCTTCCTAGAATTAACTCATTTAAGCTCTACCAGCTCAATACAGCATCTTTAACAAGTGAGGAAACAGAGCAGAGAGGTGAAGTTGTTTTCTCAAATTCACACAGTATTAAGTGGCACTGTGTGCACATGAGTGCATGCAGTCTGTCTCCAGGCTCCAGCTATTAATCAATCACCATCCCCTCCTTTCCACTCTTTGCTCTTCTCTTCCTATTTCCTCCTCTTTTCCCTCACTCCCACACCCCATCTTTCTCCTTTTGCCTCACAACATTCTAAGGACTGCTTTTCAGCTCTTAACAGAATTCAGCTCCTTAAGTAGACTTTTAAAAAATTGTGATCCTTAGTTTATTGTAACTCTCTTCCAGCCTTTAACATTTTGACAGTAAACCATTCTTCTGTTCATTCCTGTCACATACACCCCAGTCCCCATTTTGCCAGAATTAAATTTATGCTTTTATTCTGCGTTCTGCCCATGTATGCATGTATGTGCACTTGTGTGCTTGCCTATGTTGCACACACAAATAAAATGTGTACATATATGGGTCATGCCTACATTTGTTATCCCTCATAGTTTGGGGTTTGGGGGTTGTTTAGTTTTGTTTCTCCATGATAAACAATGTTTCCAGTTCTAGCACCATCCTCCAGAGAAGGCCAATAAAATTTGACTCATGAAGAGGGGGAGAGAGAGAAAAAAATTCCAGGAGGCAAAAATAATATGGGGAGAAAATGAAAGAGATTTAGTGCCACTATCAGCAGACCGTTGTGCTGTCTTTAAGAGTCTGTTGAAACAACATAATAAAAGGTAATAAAGGTTGGATTTATAGCCTACGTAGTGGAAATGGCTTCCTGTTTGTAACTTGCCCCTTTGCAGCCTGTCTTTGTCTTGCGAGTGGGATTTTTTTAAAAGGAATCCCACTACCCATGCCCCTTCCTTGGACTTAAGGGCACATTCAGATCAGGTTGGCAAGGGAGACCAGCAGGCTTTGGCTGATCCTCTTCCTTTCTTTGTACTGCGATATAATGACTCAGTGTTTCTTTTGGAAGTTGTGTTTGGTTCAGTTTGTGTTGGAGAGTCCTTGCTGGCCACTGGAACAGACTTAGGGAAACTGGAAATCTGAGGATAGTCATGCCAGCCCCCCAAACCAAAGCTTGTTGTTTTGCTTTCATATTTAAACAAATGTCCATAACCTTCTCAATCAGTACATCTGCCTCTGTTGAGAGGCAGATGACACCTGTGCTCTAGGGAGTAGGGGAAGTCAAGCATCAGGGAGGAGAGGAGCTATTGTTCATCCACAAAAGATATGGATCCTGTTTGCATGGTGGTGCATGCCTTTAATCCCAGCACTCAGGAGGCAGAGGCAGGCGGATCTCTGTGAGTTCAAGGCCAGCCTGGTCTACATAGTGAGTTCCAGGACAGGTGGGGCTACAAGGAGACCCTGCCTCAAAAAGACCAAAAAAAAAAGGGGGGGGGGTTGGACAGAGTTTAGTGTTGTAAATGTGAATGCACAGTGCACACATGGTGGGAGGTCAGAAGATTGAAGCTGCTTAGTGTATTCCTTCCTTCCCCAGACATTGACTCAGCAGTTACTTTGCGCTGGGCCATGTGCCCAGTGATAGGGCTATGTGAGTGAATATGACCTTGTATCCATTGTGATGGGTCCAGATGAGATATTACCCCCCTGGCACATCTAAGAGTAAATGCAGCAATAAAGCCTAGGATGCTGTATGTGTTCAGTGTAAGTTGAGATAGAGTTTGGGCCAACACTAAATATCTTGGAAGACTTCAGAGCAGAACTGAGCAGAACCTTTAACTCATCCAAGTATTTGCTTGAATGAAAAAACATGAAAGAATAGACAGCACAGAAGGGAAAGAGGTGTTTGAAGGTACAAGCGCAAGATCAAATTATTACTCACCGAGAAGCATTCAATATTAGGTTTCTTTCCCTCCATGAACCTCAGTTATTACCATGCGCTGAGACTTTGTCCCTAGGTTCTTTTCCGGATCTGACATTTTAGACTCCATTAAGAAGGATGGAAGAATATCAGTATGTTTTTCAAGTCTAGGTTCCTGGAAACAGATACAAGACCTCTTACCTATCTCCCTAGAAAATAGCCCTCATTTCCTTCATAATTTATCTTTTCTCATAGTTTTTTTTCTAGACTTGGTCTAGCCAGGTAGCTCTGGAGGTGATAGGAAGGTGCAGAATTTTTGTAGGTAGAATTTTTCCCAATGTACTTTTATTGAATTTTTGTGGATTTCATATGATACATTTCATCCATATTTGGACCTCCCCTATCTGCACTCCCCCCATAGCCTGCCCACAGTATTTCACACATCCCGTTAAAGCCTATTGAGTCAAGTGTGTGTACTTAATTGTCTTTCACTGTGAATTCATCCACTGGAGCCTCTTCAGCCTATCTAGCGTCACTAAGTAAAAATGATCAACTCTCCCATACCCTGTTCCTCTTATTTTCATTTTATTAAAATAATGTTTCTTGCTCTTTGCTAGACCCTGTTGTCTTCTTTATATATGTGCCTCCTTTCCTCTTTCTTACAAACACACATACACATACACACAAACAGAGAGAGAGAGAGAGAGAGAGCCTTTTCCCCCTACTCATTGTACATATTGATTGATTTTTGTCAACTTGATACAAGCCTAGATATACCAGGAGGAAAAAAATTCAACTAAAGAATTCCCACTACAGATTGACTGTGAATATTTCTATGGGCGCATTTTCTTAACTGCCAGTTGATGTAGAATGACTGAATCCACAGAGGGCAGTACCATTCCTGGGCAGATGGGCCTAGGGTGTCTGTATAAGAAAGGTAACTGAATACACCAGGGGAAACAAGCCAGTAAACAGCATTCGCTATTGGTTTCTGCTTCAAGATCTTGCCTTGAGTTCCTGTCTTAGCTTGATGATGAACTATAAGTTGCAAGAAGAAATAAACCCTTTCCTCCCCAAGTTGCTTTTGTTCATGGTATTTATCACTACAAACTAGAAAATAAACTAGGACACTCATGCTTGCCAGCAAGTGACCCAGGATTTACCTGGTGAGGTGTCCGAGACCACATCACTTTCTGCAAAGCATCTTCGTGATTTGATTCACACAACTTTCTGATGAACCTGTGCGTTACCAAAAAAGTTAATGAGCAAAGGTCTAAGGGATTGGTCAATGTCAAAGGTCCCCTTAAATAATAGATTTGAGATTGAATCTCAGATCTATTGGAGGTCAAGTTGTGACTGGCTAGAAAACCAACCTGGATTGATTGTCTAAGTTATAAAGTCAGATGTATACTTTTAAAACTAAGAAAATGGTTGTAGTGGCAAGCTTGGTGGTGGTCTCTCCTGTCTCTAGGGGCTGGTTTACTTATTCATTCATTTATTTATTTACTTATTTTTTTATGATACAGGTATTTGTGGCTGAGAATAGGTTAGGTATGAAAGGACACTGGTAATCGTTAGAACTTTAGTTTCATAAAATGTTTTTTAATTGCTCTTTTTCCCATTTCATAAAATATGTATGTAAAATTATAGCTTTCCTAAAACATATTAACAAGTTTCAAATGTTCAGTGGAAAACGATTTTATCTGAGGCAGCCTTATGAAGAGTGTTAATGCTGTAGTTTCACTGGGTACACATGTAATTTCCACAGAGATTTCTTTTGGTATAATTAAAGCTTGACCCTGAATTTTTTCTAACTCTCTTTATATTGGATGTACCACTGACCAGGGGACTCCCCTGAGGCTCTCATTGCAGATGCTCTCTAAGGTAATGTCATTTTTACCAGGAAGATTTTAACCCTGCCAGGGTGTCCCAAGCTGACATGATCTCCCTTTTTCTTCCAGCCAGGGTTGTCCTATCAGGAGCTGAATTGTGTCTCAATCCAAGTTGCATATGGGTGATAAGGATCCAAAGAACTTCCCATATACAAACAAGCCAACTTTTAGTTTTTGGAACTTTTCAAAGCTTCTAGCGCTCTCTTTACCCAGGGAGAGTACAAACGTTCCATGTCCCTTTGTTTAGAAAAGAAAATAACCAAGAGACAGGGGAGTTCATACATCATGACTGTGCTTGTGATTTTAATCTCACTTCACCAAATAAGTGCAATATCTTTAGTATACACATGCAAACATCTTTCCCTAAAACCCATTCCAAATGGTTCCTCCTTGGTAGAGTTTTCTTTGTGACATTCCTATCTTATTAAAAAAATAATCTACCACAGTCCATGTGTCCTGGATTCAGGATATTGTTCCAGCATATACCAACCACAAAACTCAAGCCATCTGTGTTTGTTATGGTGAGATCCCAAATGCCACAGCTCTTTCACTGCCTCATTATGAACTGCAATCTAATAACAAGAATCTAATAACTTACACCTGCCTTATAGATGCTTTGACCACCAGAATACAGTATAAATGGGATCGCAGGGTTTGTGATGCTGTATCAGAAGAATCTAAATGCCTTCTGAAACCAAATCTTCATTGGGAGACCAAGCAGAGAAACCTCAGCTAGACAGCATCAGGTGAGACCAACCTTCAATTCATCCCAGCTGAATTTCCAGGGCTGTGCATGAAACATCTTATGCAATAATAGATAATTAAACTGAAATCTCATTTTGGTTTTTAAATCAGCAAAATGAGTGATACTGTCAGCTTTAGGGTGTAGGTATAAACTTAGATTAAATAATATGCAGAGTACCTGACAGTATCTGACATTTAGAAAGCATTTATTGAGTATGATTTAATTCGTCTCTTTCTAACTGAAGTAGTTTTAATGATCTACATGTCTTATATTTTACTAGAATTATTGTTCTATTTCAGGAGTTGAATTGCATACAAATTATATGCCATGTATTGCCTGATACACAAACACACAATGCTTCTTTTTAAAATGCAGTTTTTGAGAATTTCATACATAATTACTATATTTACATCATTTCCATACCCCATCTCTTCCTTTGTTCCACCCTAATTCCCCTCAAATTCATAACCTCCTCTTCTTTATTACTGTTACATATATATGGACATATTTATATACACAACCTATTGAGCCCATTTAGTGTTCATTGTATATACATGTATCTAGGGTGGACCACTTGGATTGGAGCTATTAGGGAGCTCATTCCTGGAGAAAACTGATTCTTCCTCTCCTAGTAGACATTGATTTCCTGTGATCCTTCACTTAGGTGTGGGACCTTGTGAAATTCCCCCACCCATACTGGTATGCCAACTGATGTCATCCTTCTGCATGTCTGCTATAGGAAACCATATTGTTGAGATTTCATGGATGTAGTTCCTCTGTAATGAATAGATAACACTACCCAGCAGCAGGCCTTCTGGTCCTCTGGCTCTCACAATTGTTCTGCCCCCTCTTCTATGATTTTCTCCAAGTCTTAGGTGTAGGTGTTACACTGTAGGTACATGAATTGGGGCTGGACACCCCAGGTCACATATTTTCTGCTTTTGTACCACTTGTCTCTCTCTATACAAGTCTTCATCCATTGCAATCAGAAGCTTCTTTGATAAGCAATGAGAGCTATACTTACCTGTGGGTGGAAGAATAAACATCTAGAATAATTTCCTCCTATTGGATGGGCCTTAAGTCCAATTAGACAGCTGTTGGTTACTCCCAAGATTAAAGTGCCACTATTACAGTATCGGGGATATCTTGCCAGGTTGGCCATTTTGTGGGTTTGTAGGCTTTACAGCTAGGTAGGACTATTGATTGCTTTTATCCCTCAGCAGCTTGTGTAGTACCTTCTGGTACTGTCAGAGCTAGTCCTCGGGAAGGTGGCTTCCAGACCATTCTCAGTTCTATTCCTCTAAGTCCTGTGTTCCAAGGGTGTGGTGTTTTCAACAACAGAGGCAACTAAGGACCATGACAATTGCGTATACTGTTTTGAGACTATCTTGAACTCTCCTAACAATTCAAAGGGAGGTTTTCCATGCCTGGCAGTGGGGATTTTGTTAGATAGTCTATAGCTTTTGGGGAAGCATTATCACCCTGTGTTCTATAACTCCATTTAAACTACATATGCTACATATATGTATATTATATATGCTTTTTTTTTTGTTTTGAGACAAGGTCTCATTATATAGCCTTGCTGGCCTGGAATTCTTTATGTAATCTAGGCTGGTCTCAAACTCACAGAGGCCCACCTGCCTCTGCCTCCTGAATGCTGGGAATAAAGGCATGTGCCATGCCTGGAATTATACATGTAATTTAATGTAATTTATTGTGCTCTTACAGTGTTTCTCTCTGGCCTTTTCAAACATCCATATGTTATCTCCCTTTTCTAAATTTTCCTCTCTATGACCCTCCCTCCCGTATCCACAGTTAAAATACCCAATTTCTCCGGCTTGAAAATGTCTGTGTTCTACTCTCCCTTTCTCTAGAGCTCCTTCTCCTCCTCCCCTGTATGGCCCCTTTCTGCTTTTTCCTGGCTTCTGCTTTATGGGGAGGAAGAACAGATTTGCTTTCTATTGTATCCAGGGTCGGTGCAGTGTGGGCCCTCAACGGAACAGAGCCACAAGGCAATGAGGAATCTTCTAGAGTCAGAGTGTTCAAAGACGGAAGAAGCACACTATGAGCTGGTGATGGTGCTGGTACTGACGTGGAGCACCGAGGGCCCTCCGGTTGCTGTGAGTACAAGTGGTGCAGGCAGGCAGAGCCCATCTTCTTAACTGTTGCCAGAGGACTTCTTGCAGCACTGTTTCTCAAATCTTCAGATCTTTGGACCTCTGTGTTCGTTTCTTTCATCCCTAGGTCAGTGGGTTTGAGTGGTCTGGATAGAGAGCTTGCAGGCCCAAGAGCCTGGTGTAGAGGCCACTTGTGCGTAACCTACCTTGTTTAATTCAGGAATGCAGAGTGCAGAATAGAGCTGGGCCAGTGAGGAGTAGTATTGATCAAGGACTGAGTTTTGAGTATGCTTTCAGGGATGATTACTGGGTCATGTTAATGGTCTGAAGGAGCTCACAAGATAACTCAAAGTACTGAGAATGGGAAAGACCTCTGGAAATTACAGGCACAGAAATTCTAAACGAGGAAGGTTTTAGAAGCCAAAATTAGGTTTGTAATTCTTCTATAGGAGTATTCATGTTTACCAAGTGTCATGGTTGGTTTGGGTTGGCAAATGACACAGTCAGAAGAGGAAACATCAAGTGGCCATGTCTATGAGGCATTCTTTTCAATTATTGAGTGATGTGGGAGGGCCCAGTCCACTGTGGGCCATGCCAACCCACGTAGGTGGTCCTGCATTGTATAAGAAGGCAGGCTGAGCACAGGCCAGGGGAGCAATCCAGTAAACAGCATTTCTCCATGGTCCATGCTTCAGTTTCTGCCTTTAGGACCCAGCCTGGAGTTCCTGCTTGACTTTGGTCAAAAATGGACTGTCACTTGAAAGTGTAAAATGCAATAAACCCCGTTCCTCCCCAAGTTGGTTCTAGGTGGTCCTGCATTGTATAAGAAGGCAGGCTGAGCACAGGCCAGGGGAGCAATCCAGTAAACAGCATTTCTCCATGGTCCATGCTTCAGTTTCTGCCTTTAGGACCCAGCCTGGAGTTCCTGCTTGACTTTGGTCAAAAATGGACTGTCACTTGAAAGTGTAAAATGCAATAAACCCCGTTCCTCCCCAAGTTGGTTCTGGCCAGTGTATTTTATAATAATAAAAAT
>NW_008338996.1:5347422-5348398 GCF_000622305.1 Nannospalax galili | reverse complement strand
CATTATACGCCCCCGCCAGGGTTCATGTATTCTGTTACATATGTTAAGGCCTATTGAGTCATTTTGTGTCCCCAGATATCCCTCGGTGTAAGTTCATCCACTAGAGTCTGGTCAACCTACCTAACATCACTACCCTAAAGAAGCTTGTCCAGCAGTGATCAGTTGCCAATAGTTCCTCACCTATGATTGGGGATTCTTGCCAATTTCCCCAGATCTATGCTAGGTTTTTGTCTGGTTTGAGTTTATATGGGTCTTGTGCCTGCTGTCACCATTGCTTTAAGTTCATATGAACAAGTTCCCAGAAGCCTGGAAAACTCTGTTCCATTGTGGTCAGCCACCTCCCCTGTCTACAGTCTTTCCACCCCCTCTTCCACAATGGTCCCTGAGCCCTGGGTGACAGAGGAATAATATAGTATCCTATCTAGGCACATGCACTCTGCAGTCTCTTATTTTCCATACTTTGGCCAGTTGTGGCTTTCTGTGTTGATCATCATCTGTTGCATGAGGAAGCCTCACTGGTGAGAGTTGAGAGATGCATGAATATTATCTCTGCCGCCCCCCTGTTCTTCTATGTTCCCTTAGCCTTAGGTACAGAGGTTCCATGGTAGATGTGTTACTTAGGGATGGGCATCTCACAGACACTTATTCTCTGTGTCCAGTTGTGGAACTCTGTAATAGTCTGCATTTGTTGTAAAAAGAAGCTTCTTTGATTAGTGGGGAGAAGTATACTTGTCAGGCTAGTCCAGAGGTCCCAGGTACGATGAATAGGAAAGGACCTAGGCAAAAGGGATCTTGATTTTGTGGCATCACCTTGTGAGGTGCCAACAAGGGAAGAAAGGAAGATGTGGCTTTGGAAGGGAAGAGGGTGCTAGAGGCCTTCTACCATCAAAGGATTTATGTCCTCATACAACTAGTAGCTAACCAGAAGTGGGAGCATATCCCTTCCAGCTGTAAGAGGCCAGGAAAGATGCTTTCT
>NW_008338996.1:5337329-5346626 GCF_000622305.1 Nannospalax galili | reverse complement strand
CTGATTACCACCATCAACTGGGAAGCTACATACACTCACAACTTGATTTGGAAGAATCAGAACAAGGTAATTTATCTAATACCTTACAGATCTGGAGGGATGAAGCTTGTATATGAATCTTAAAAGATGTACCAGATATGAAATTGGCAGTGTGATTGGAATTTTTTTTTTAATGCAGAAGCCAGTTGCAGGAAGTCTGATGCTATTTTTGGGAAACTTCAAGCTACAAATGCTTATGGTTTTCCCAGATGTAGCATTATTTTGATGTTGGTCTTTATGACCTATCTCATTTTATCCTCCCTGCTTGGTAGCAGTGCCCCCTCCCACTCCATTCACCAGCTATACCTGCAATGCTCAGAGGTACGGCAGGCAAATTCATGCTTTATAGCTGTATTAATTCACATATCCTTTATTTACTTGTTTATTCATGCCTCTTTTTTCTTTCCATAATATCATCCAGGTTTAAAATTTAGGATGCAGGTATTCACTGTGCATGTTGTTCTCTACTGTGAGCATTGTGTTAGGCATTAGGGCTTCTAAGGGAAACCTAGGGATGACAGCAAAGAATAAGAGTGCAGTATGGTAAGGGGACAGAGATGCCACTACACAATTACAAAAAATCGAGTTTAAAATAAAACACCTCAAAACCAAAAACCTGCAGAGTATTGTTTGAGTAGAGAGTTGGGAATCTCTACTAACTTGAGAGTGACTGGGTAAAAATTCCTTCTGAGCCAGTTTTTGTAGTGGGGAAGGATATTCTAGGAGTGTGATTGGAAACACACACACACACACACACCACACACACACACACACACAGAGTTGTGCATGGGGCTGGCTAGCCAGCTAGCATGGTACGTTTGCAGACCTATGGGTATTTTCCAGGCAGCTTTTGTTGAATGATGCCTGATGTTACCTATCTAATCACCACCTCACAAATTGATTTAAGGATTATATGCCATATTTTAAACCATGTCTGATAGAGTTCCTGCACACAACAGGCACCTTGCTTCTCAACTCTTATTTCTTTGCTGCTCCAGTTTTTGTTTTGTTTTGTTTTTATTTTAGTCCCAGAGTACCTCACAGAAAGTAGCTGTTCAGTAAAGTGACACTGAATTTAGGAGGATTCCTTGCCACTAGGCCCAGTTTTAAGTCTTTTCCTCAAAAGAAGACCCTGAAGGACAGAACTAGGGCAACCAAGTCCTAAGATACTCTTTCCTCTCCTGAGCAGGGAAATCACTTGGGTGTCTCCTCAGCAGACTGTTTCTCTGCCTCTGGGGAATCTTGTCTCATGTAAATCCTGCAATTAGAGGCGCCCACCCCCTCCCTAGTGCTGCATCTGCCTTCCTAGACATGCACCCATTTGATTGTGAAGAGATAATCACCAGGGCTGCCACAGCCAGCCTACAGCTTGGTGAAGCTAGAAATTCTGAATACATTTATGGTTTCAAGAGCAGGGATTCCCCCCTCCCCTACCACACACACTTGCTTCCCATCACCACTTCTGACTGCCTGCACATTTGGGCTCACAAAGCACAAAATCTTCATTCTTTAAGTTTTTGAAAGAACTTATAAATTAGGTAAGAAATAGAAATATATCTTTGTTGATGGATGAAGACAGTGAGGTGGGGAGATGAAGCATTTGCCTGCGGTCCTGGGGAGACCGTGCTTATCGCCTTCTGCAGCCTTGGTGTTCTCTTATTGCCTGTGTTTATGGTCTCCTTGGAAAAACAAGAAGTAAAGCAAAGACTTTTTCTCATAAAATTATCTGGTTTGGGTATGTGTGTAAATTTGTGCGTGTACGCGTGTGTGTGTGTGTGTGTGTGTGTGTGTGTGTGTGTGTTGGTGTATAATTCAAATCGTACAAATCAATTTCTGAGATATTAAGAACACATATACAAAGTGAAAGCTATATAAATGTTCCTTAAGTTTTAGGTGTGGAATGTCCCCCCATCAGCTCATGTGTTTAAACACTAACTCCCCAGGTGACGGCACTGTTTTGAGAGGTGATGGAGCCTACACGGTGGAAGGTCAATAAAGTTGGGATTTGGGGGTTATAGCCAAGCTGTTGTTCTTTTTGCATCCAGGTCCATCAGGATGTGAACAAGCAGCCTAACTCTTCTGCTGCCACTACACATGGACTTGTAGAGGTCTTGCTTCAATTAACTTTGTACTATGCAAACACTTCCCAAGCCATTAAATATCCTCCAGAAACACATTTTGGTTTCAGTTCATCAGTCCTTGGGAATATGATATGGGGTTATTTTATTCTTCATTCTTAGGGGAAATGCAAACAAGAAAACTCACTTAAGAGAAAAAAAGCTTTGTGTCCAATTACTCATTCTTCCACTTAATTAGCCTCTCACCTGTGTATCTCTACTTGCTCATCTGTGAAATGCTTTTGATGGTTTATCTTTACTATCTGCCTGGCTGGATTTGGAATCAACTAGGAGTCATATCTCTGAGTAGGTCTACGAGGGTGTCTCCTGGGAGGTTTAACTCAGGAAGTTAAACCTGAAGTTATCCCTGAATGGGATAGGTCACGGATTGAACAAAATGGGGAGAAGAAGCCAGCTGAGAACTCGCCTTCATCCATCTCCGCTTCCTGAATATAGAGAAATGGTAACAAGTTAGTCCTGCATGAGCTTTCCCTACCATGATGTGTTGCATTTTCAAATTGTGAGTCAAAATAAACACTTCCATCTGTAAGTTGCTTTTGTTCTATATTTTTTCACAGCAACGAGGACAGTGACTAATACTAAGGCATGGGAGGCTGTGCGTCTTCTACCTGTCACATAGCCGCATTCAAGGATTAGGTGCAGATATGTCATGCCACATGTGTATCTGGAAATATGGGATTACTTAGTACTGCCTTGACCATTAAGTTGGCCAAGAGTCCTTACGGCTGGCCCTCAGTAGCACAGGCACAGCAGTCCAGAATGGGCTCTGTTTTCCCCAGTCAGCGTTCTTCTTGAATGTACAGTTCACAGGAAGTAACTCTGCTCCAATTGTTTGCCTCTGTTGTCTGTCTTGATGAAAAATGACCAGTTATTATTTCCTACCTTGAGTTTGGTGGGCCCCAAAGAAATTGCTAGCCATGTAAAAATAGCTGCTGTTATTGTAACAGCCTCTTCATTGATGGACTTAAGTGTGAGGCATTTGGTATCGATTACTGGCATTCTTCTTGGGAAAGACTTACTGTGAGGAAAAGCAACAGTAATGGTGGGAGCAACACCATCAGAGTTACAGCACGCTGACCGCATCCCTGGAACTAGCAAGAGACTGTGTTTGGGTTAGAGAAGCATCTTGCTCTGCAGAATAAGTATGCACCTCCAGAAGGTATGTTTTTCAGAGCACCACCCTGTAAAGCAAGTCCCTGCCTTCTTAGTGAGTTATTTCCTTTTTCCTTTTTTTTTTTAAAAAAAAATTATTTATTATTTTTATTTTATGTGTATGTGTGTATTGCCTGCATGTAGGTAAGTGCATCTGTGTCGTGCAATGCAATGCCCACGGAGGACAGAAGAGGCTGTCAGATCCCCTGGAACTGGAGTTACAGACAGTTGTTAGCTACCATGTGGGTGCTGGGATTCGAACCACTGAGCCATCTCTACAGACCCTTAGTGAGTTATTTTCTAATATGAGAGATTGTTGGGGAACCCTGCTGTTAAGGTCAGCTCCTTTCTCAGCAGGGGCTTCTTGCCTGACTTACCTGGAAAGTGCCTCCAAGCACAGATGCCTGACCTTATTCAGAATATGACCTTTGGCATAGTTACTGTTGTTCCCAGAGAACAGATCCCCAAGAATTACCACGGAGTCCAGAGAGCAGGCAAGAACAAAGAGTCTTTATTTGGGTTTAAGCTTGGACTCTCAGACCAAACTAACGTGGTAGGTCCTCTGAGAGCCCCAATTGCAGGGGGAGGGAGCTGTTCATAAGTTTCAGACAAAGGGAGGAGGGGAATGACAGAGTTAGCAAGAACAAAGAGTCTTTATTCAGGCTTAAGCTCAGACTCTCAGACCAAACTAACCTGGTAGATTGCAGAGGGAGGGAGCTTTTCATAGGTTTCAGACAAAGGGAGGAGGGGAATGACAGAGTTATATTTTGGTTGGTCCAAAGAGCCCATGCAGGCCAACATACTTTTGAATTGATTGGTTACAGTCTTGGAGGCCTCTCATTGGTGGGTGCTGCCCTCGAGGCTGTGGAATGTGCTGACTGTTATCTTCAGGACTAGAGGACCCTGTTTATTCCTTATAAGGCCTCAGAGCTGCCCATGCCCCCTGGACATGCCCAGGCTTACCTAGTCTATGACCATGAGACATCACAAAAATGGAGGAATCAGCAGTCAAAATGGAGACGGTGCAGTTTGTCCCTCCGGTTTCCTCAAGCCAAGTGATTTACAGAAGCGAAAAGAGCAGTTAGTCCTAAATAGGGGCAGGGGTCTAGGGAGTCCAGGGGAGGGAGCCAAGGAGGAGGGTTCCACAGTTTCACCAGCGGTCTATGAGGGCACCTGCATGCAAGTGGTGCACATAAACTCACACAGGCACACACACATACACATAAATAATAAACCTTTAAAAAATGTTTATAGGGCTGGAAAGATGGCTTAACGGTTAAGAGGACTGGCGGCTCTTAAATAAAGCATACTATGAGCACCTATGAGCTGAAGCTTTGGCTGCTGCCTCTACAGTATATTTT
The DNA here is from genome assembly GCF_000622305.1 of Nannospalax galili. NCBI lineage: Eukaryota > Metazoa > Chordata > Mammalia > Rodentia > Spalacidae > Nannospalax > Nannospalax galili. The sequence goes on along the minus strand of NW_008338996.1, from coordinate 5,341,936 downwards.
CCCTAATCCCCACTGAATCTGGAGCTGTATCACTGAATCTGCCTCCCCGGAAAGGCTTTCTTCCGTCAGTGCTCACTGGCTGTCCTGAACCATTCGTCGCTTCTGCTCCCTTTGTTCTCGTGAGTCGGTGGCCAATGGCCCACGCGGGGAGGGACCCACAAGAGATTTTAAATGTTCACTATCAATCTGATATTCTCTTGACTTTTAATTGTTTGTATTTTAATATCTTTATATTTTCAATATCTTCAGTCCTCCTCTGCCATCAGTACTTAAAAGCAAAAAAATAATAAATAATGAAGTATTTATTATGCCTTAAATGAATCCTGTCATGTGCTAAAAGATATTTTGATTTCTTTCCCTTCCCTTCCTTCTTATCTTCTATGACTTCCTCTCCCTCTAGGTTCCATGCTTGAGCTGTTCCCTCCCACTCCTTTCTGTCTTCACAAAACAAAACCAAAGGCTGAGTGCCTTCAACATTTAAAACAAGGTGCAAAGCACTGTGAGAAATCAAACATTAGCTATTCCTTTACAGAAATCTACTGATGTAGAATATTCTCATAAAGAGTGGAACAAATTGTAAAAATGTCAAGTAGTAGTAGGCTAACGGAAGCTTTGTATGTCTCAACTTAGACCCCAGAACACCTCAGAGACCAGCCTCATTTCATGACTGAGTTACCTGCGCCTTAGGTGGTAGAATCTAAGTCCAAGGTGACCTCATGATCAGGCTTGGGTTTTCCATTTACATTCTTAAGATTTTTGCATTTGCCTTGGGTTTAAACCCTGACCCAGGCACACTAATGGACCTAACTAACCTCCTCTCATTCGTAAAATAGTATCTTACGAGATGATTGTAAGCTTTGCTATGAAATCCTATATGCAGTGCAACCTGGTCATCCTGGATCCAGCAACCCCTGCCCTGCTCTCGAGCCAGCAGTCCCCTTTAAAAAGTCACTGACACTATTGGAAATCACACACCCTCTGTTTAATAGATGGATAGGGATACATTCTGGAGAGGCCTTTGGATGTTTATCTCAAATCATAATGACAGTTCACTTTGACAGAGAAACAAACTCAGGCCAGTGAGATTCTTGGAATATGAATCTTATTCGTTAATAAAGGAAAAAAATCCATCAGTAGATCCTGCTGAGCAGGCAATTCACACACAGATGTGGTACATGTGTTCTACCATCTTTGAATCCTAACTTCTGTCTCTGATGTGGAGGATGTTCCAAAGCTGCCCTGTGATACTTCCTACACACCTTTATGCCTCACTAGGTATAGGTTTTAAAACCTGTAGTTCAGGAACGGAAATTTATATGCCCAATCACACAAAAAGATACCAGTAATGATCAAATTAGAAATAGAACTTTCTAGAACCTGATGAACACATGCTTTATCTCTCACTCAGAACTTTTTGAGTAAAGTGTTGGTCACTCATGTTGTACAGTAAGGCTGACTTCCAACTTCTTCCAGTTTCTTAAGACAATGAAGTCTTTGCTGGCTATTTCTTCAAAAGAAAGCATTCTTCCAGTAAGCGTCTGAGGGTGTGCAATGCAAACTAATCCAGTGAACTAGATCAAGATATAAGAACCAGAAATCTAGAGAGATGGGCTGAGATATACACTGGGACACAGAGAACAAAATGAGAAAATAAAATGGAGAGAAAAGGAGAGAGGTGAAGAGAAAGATACAGGGTCAGAGATGTGGGAGATAAAATATGAGAGGCAGAGAACAACGTGCAGGTTACCTAAAAGAAAAACACAATTAGAGGAGTAATGAGTACAGATGAGAGACAGGGCTGGAGAAAACAGGAGCAAGCGCCAAGCAACAAGGGAAATGTGTGGTGGTTCTGACAGTCAGCAGCCAGCAGCCAGCAGCAGGGGGCATCAGAACTCCACGGAATATTAGAAAATTACAGAGGGAGAGCACATTAGAAAGGAGAAAGAACAGGAGCTGAAAAACAGGCCTGAGAAACACTCCTTGTAATTTTGAGAATAGAGGACAGAAAGTTGCTATTCCCTGTGGGTCTTGTGTTTCGGGGGGTCCAGTCAATTTCCCCAGGCATCTTTGGGCATGATCATTATTGTCACAGAAGGCCTGTGAACGGCTGTTTAAAATGACATTTAAGACTGTACTTAGGGAAGGTCTCAAACACTTAGGCGCTGTATTAGGCAGAACTTATTCAGTTGCAAATGGCATATTAACTGGAACTAGGTTATCCCAACATCTCCCTTTACTTCACCTCCCCTCAGTGTAGAATTCGTAGGGATACACCAGGATTGCTCCCAGACAAAGAAGTACTGGGAGAAAGTGAGCCTTAGAAAGAGAAGACCATAATACAGATGCTAGAGCACTGGTTTCTTTTCCTTCTCCTCCTCCCCCTCCTCCTCCTCCTCTTCCTCTTTCTTGGTCTATGACAGGGTGTGCAGGCAAAGAACAGTGGGGGTGATGCTCCAAGAGCTGGTCCTCTCCCCTGGAGAAGTGGCACTCATGTCAGACTTCGGAAAGAGAGGGGGGTCTAAGAAATGGAGCTCGCAGAACAGGAGGTGGGACCAGTCCTCAGATCAGAGGAAGAAAGAATGGGGGATGAAGGCTCACACCTCAGGGCTCAAAGCTCCTTAGGCAAGAGGGCAGTGGTGCACCTCAGATTCCCTCCTCCTCTCCCCTCCCCCTCCTCCTCCTCCTCCTGCTCTTCTTCATGCTGTTCCCTTCTATTCCTTCTATCTGTCTTATGTCACTAGCCTTCTCTTAGTCTCTGTTCATTTGGGGATGCTGGGGATTGAACTCATAACCTCCAAAGTACGTGCTCTTTAGCACTAAGTCCTATCCTTGTTCCCTGCCAGCCATCTCTGAAACAGTTCTTGTTTTATTTAGGGTCTCTTTCTCAATCCCTTACTGGAGATCAAAAATAAAAAGAAATAGAAACAAGGAACTGGAGAATGACTTAGCAGTTAAAAGCACTGGCTGCACTTGCAGAGGACCTGGGCTCTATTACTAGCTCCCCTATTGTGGTTAAAAACCATCCTTAACTCCAGTTCCAGGGGATCTGACGCCATCTTCTGGCCTCTATGGACATTGCATGCACAGGTATAGGTGCATACATGCAGGCAAAATACTCAAACACATACCATAAAAATAAAATTTACTATTTTCCTTTTTTCTTCTTCTTTGATTTATTTATTTCTTTTTATGGGGCTTTTGGCTACTCTAACATTCTCCCCTCTGAAGAGGTAACCCTAAAATATTTTAAGGGTTAGATACACTCTCCCAAATACTTTCGACATTTTTGGCCTTTGGAACAGAGTATGTTGTTAACAGGCCCAAGGACATAGTGAGTTTTAGCCAAGAAACTGCCTACATTTCTTTGGGGTCTTTTTATCCTAGCTGCCTAGCCAATTCCTACATCCTATTCTTATCGCACCATCCTCTGAAGAGGTTACCCAAATTGCCAGTAGGGAATAGGGATGCAGACCACTCTGGCTTCTTCCATGCTGAACAAGGACACAGGATGAGGCAATTAGAATACCCCTTCAGTGGGTCTGTCTAAAAGACTCCCAAATTGCATAACTCTTATCTCTAAGGGGAAAAGAAAGTTCTTGAATCATGAATGGGAGATGTGAAGGAATAGAAAAAAAGTCAGAACAGGGCAATTTTCAAATGCTCATGTGAGAGTTCATTGGAATTTCTTGACAAGGGCTTCCAAAAGCATCCCTCTATTGGATCCCTCATTTTTCTTTTGTCTTCCAAGACTGGACTCTAGAGTGATGGATTCAGCATTTGCTTTCAGGTATTTTGATAGCTATTAGAGTGGTTAGAATCAGTGTCAGTTCCCTCTTAAAGGCTTCTAGATAGAGGGGAGAAAACAAATTTATCCAGAATTTTAGAACAATAGCTGGTTGTCTCCCTTAGCTACACTACAGTATTGGAGACCAAGATTTGAAGTCTTACATCTGAGCAGCACTTTCTGGTTAGGAACAAAATCATCAATGGGAAAAAAACTGTCTAAATATCTTTTTATATAGACTTAAACTTAATGTCTGGGACATGTAATCCCTTGAGCTCTCAAAGAAATATACTGATGACTTTACTCTGTAGTTATACTTTCCTTTTGGGTGTTTAAGACCATACAGTTGGCCCAAATAAATCAATTTGTTTTTACACTTAAGGTCATTTGAGGATCTGTTCCTCAGGGGTCATATGGGCTTGGGAGGAGCTCCTGGCTCTTATCTTTTACCAGTTCCATCTATGTGAAGATAAGTCAAAGGTCCTGCTCGACCATGTCTGGCTTCACTTAGAAGCGTGAATGAGATATTTCCTCTGAGTTGACCCTCCTCTTTGTAGACTGGACACTGGTTCAAGTCCATCTTGTGGGATTTCCATGTTCTCCCTGAGCAAGAGGACAGGAGACTCACCACAGTTACCTGACATTTTGAGAGCTGTTCCATAGTCCCCTGGAACTTAGTCGACCTTGGAGGGCAAGGGGCAAAAATTGTCCTTTAAGTCCCTCTGACCACATTAGTATAGTGACCACAAAGTATGGCTGTTAAATATCCAAGAAGGTTAGTTCCACCAGTCTGATACTTTTTATTATCAATGTGCTATGTAGT
>NW_008338996.1:5328695-5337215 GCF_000622305.1 Nannospalax galili | reverse complement strand
TATATTATTTTTGTCTCATCCTTTATATATCATAACAAACCTATACAGACCTTCATCACTTGTTTAGACTTTCTCATTTTTTCTGTTTATTTTGGAAAATATCTCCATTCCTATATCCTTTTAACATCTTTTACATTCTCATTTTCTTTTTTTTTTAATAGTTATGAGACATAATAGCATTAACAAATAAATTTTCCATCTGTTTTGGGACTTCTTTTCCTGGGTATGCTAAGCAATGCTTAGTCCCTTTTAAGGTTCTAGCATATGTTCTCCCTCATATGTGGATCCTAGCACCAAATCCTTTTAAATTCCAGGTCCCTTTAATAAGACGATGCTTTACAGCAGTCCCTTCTGCATGAAATAACTACCATCACCATGACTTCAGCTGAGCCTGCTCACTAAATAATGTCACAATTGGGCTTTTGACAGTTGTGCTCATTTATTAAAGGAAGACCAAGCAGGGTCATTGGACCCTCCAGCCACTCTTCCCAACCAAGTGTCTGTAATTTAACCCTAATCACACAAATCCTGAATTTGGGGAGGGCTAAAGTATACAATCTGGGGAAGGCTAGGAAGAGAGGGCATGACCCCTGCTGGGTAAAGGCTTTCCAGTGTGCATACCCTCAGGTCATACACACACCTCAGCAACCCCTCCATTATCTCGTTATCTCGTTAAGTAAGCTCAATAAATTCATTGGTTCCCTAGTAAAACTTTAATCAAAATTTTTACTATTTTCAGTTTCAAAGTCATGAAGAGGAGATTTTGCAAGTCTGAGAATTGGGAGAAACCATGAAAATATAAAGGTGTGTTGTCAGAAGGATTATTAGAATAATGGTACCTGAAAGCTGTGCGCATCTATGCCTACCAAGTGAGTTGTCTGAGTTACTCTAGGCTCCCTTTCTGCTTCTCTTAGAAGGCGTCAGTCAGAAATGCCTTGCCACATCCAGGACTAGCTGTTTTGGTGGTTAGAACAGAAAGCAGTGATACAGACTAGCAACAGGATGAACTGGACCCAATATGAGAGTTAGGAACTTTGAGTTCTAGTTTTAACAATAACATTAAGGCAGCAATAGGGATTTGGACAAGTTCTTCCCATCTCTGAATTTCAATATCCTCAACAATAAAACAGAGGAACTTGATGGGGCTGGTTTATTTTTTAAATTTTTTGACGTCATTTCTCCTTTGAGTCTGAGGGAAGATCAGTGCTTTTCAGCTCTCCTTGTCAGGAAGTTCATGGAGTCCTACAGGTCTACTTGAGATATGCTGCATAGGCCTAGGGGAACAAAAAGACAAACGGACCATTGCCTAAAAGCTGATACCATCACAGCTGCATTGCAGAAGGATACCATATCACTGCTCAAACGGCAAAGATGCAAGGCCATCCCAAGCCTTCCAGGACCAATATGACTGCTTGTGATGGCTGAGCATCATTATAATCACATAGTCAAGTTCTTAGCCTTACAGAATTCCCTGCTTCCACCATGCATCTGGTGCCTTGTCACATTTGAAAATTCCATATATAGACAATAAAATGGATGAAAAGGTAATAAACACTACTTCAAATAAACCTTTCCTCCATTAAAGTTTCACACATAAGAAGCTATAGAAACTCTCAGCAATACAACTTGAGTTGCCAACACATATCCCTTGCATATGTAATAAACTTCCTCCCAAATCCTTATTTTACCTCATTTCTAAATTGTTTCTTTAATGGAGATAAGAACCTGGAGACAGTGGGTAGAGGTGAAAATCTATTCTCTCCTTTGCAACATCCTAACGCTTTGCCACTGCAAAATACTCACAGACACTTGGATACAAACACTTGGATTGGAACATCTTCAAGGTGATAGCTGAGTCTATTCAACTGAATTTTCAAACAGTACCACATTCTCAGTTGGAACAGAAAAGTCAATGTATCAAGCAGATGGATATCTCTCTTTTCTTAAATCCCTGAGAAATACCAGGGATGTTTCTCATTATCTTCTTTGTCTAGCTGACTTCTCTTCTTCTCCGTTTTCTTATTCTACCTCCTCATCTTTCCCCCACTACAGGTAGTCGAGTGCGGGTGTGATTGAAGCTTCTTTTCCATCTGTGTTAGCTGCAGGAAGTGTTGGACCAGGGAAAAAGATGGGACATATATCATCTCTTATCGGTATCTCCAAGAACTTAAATGATTTCTTTTCCCCTAACCAAAATAAATCAAAGGAGAGAAATTTTAACTGTAGTCACCAGGTGGTGAATTCGATACATCCACATGAGTCTCTGTGCTGGCGGTGGTGTCAGATGAGCTTGTCTGTCTAGGCAGGAGTATAATGGGGTTGCAAGTCTGGAGAGGGAGAACTCTGGGGATTACAGCAGCAGCTCCCTGGAGGGAGGGAAACAGCCAGACAGGGCATGTTAAATGGAAAGGCCAGAAAAACATCACCTCTTATTGGGGCTGTCTCCACTCAGGCTCCTGTGTGAGTAGTTTCACCAAAGGACTTATGGGGGGTGGCTCACACAGGCAATGCCCACACAAATTGGTGAAGGAGCCCACACATTGATGATTTCCCTTTTATGAATAAGTCCACAGCAATGAACAAAAGTCACACTTAGACCTTGAAGTGATCTAGACTAATGTTGATTCTTGTAATTGTTGAAGAGTTTCAGTTAATGAGTAGTTAATGACAGCCTAGTACATGCACTGCTATGGACTATGGGAATATATCAGAAAGAGAGAGAGAGAGAGAGAGAGAGAGAGAGAGAGAGAGAGAGCTTTCCAAGTTAAATGTACACTTAATACAACATATTATGTACACTTAATACAACGTATTACCCAATGATTCTCATCTTTATAATCTACCTAAGAAAAATGAAAACATCAATTCACACAAAGACTTGCATACGTACATTCATAGCAGATTGAAACCAACAGCAATCCAAATGTCCATCAATAGGTTGTAAGTCAAATTTACTGCTGGGAGGCATATGGCACACGCTCGGCTTCCAGGTCCGCTGTGGCCCACTCCTGTCACTGTCATTATGACCAATCCAGAAGATACTCCTTCAAAGTACAGTTTAGGGAATAGAAATATTTATTGGGCTTACTAACAGAGCACATGATGTCAGTAAGGGGTTACTTATAAAGAATAAGCACCCAGTCAGTTGGTTAAGGCCTAACTGATTGGGTGGGAAAGATGACTGTCTCCCTCTGCCCCTCCCTTCCTACAGAGAGTCTTAGTGTCCAATCAGTTTAAAGTAAGGCAGGGGGTGTCATTTGCAGGACAAGTGTATCCAACATAGGTCAACACACAAGTTGTTATATTCATCACAATAGAATAATATTTAATAATAAAGGGACAACAAAAATACAATTTGTATGTATCCATTTATAAGAAATTATACATGCTAAATGTATGTATATATATATATACGTATATATGTGTGTGTATGATTTGATTTTGAAGACAGCATCTCTAATGTGCACACACATATTTAAATAGACTTTCACATGTAGCTCAGGCTAGCCTTGAACTTGCAATGTTTCTGTCTCAGCTTATTGAGTGCTGCGATTATAGGCATGTACAACCATTCTTTGCATTGAACAAATACTTGGTGAACCTCAGTAACAAGCAGACTAATAGGCTGTTGTTATTGCACTCTATGCTATCTCTCTGTGTCTTTAGTTCTTTAGAGGAGTGCTATCTTGATAGCTAAAAAGTAAATATCTCTTTATAAAATAAATGGACGCCTTATGGGTTGTTGTCTAATAATGACAGACCCCTCTGATTTGGGTTTTGTCATTCCTGTTTTGTAAATGAGAATGAAACTTTGAATAGTTGAGTAACACGTATGGTCTATCATCTAGGAATCATAAAATCATAAAAATGTTGGGGAATTCAGGAAGTCTTGAAGGTCTGCAACCCTGGTTAAGCTTTGGAGAAATGGGAGAACCAGTGAGTTCTGAGCCTCTAGCACAGAAGCCAGGGTAACTCTTGCAGCTAACCAAAAGTGAAAAGTTGCTCAACTATGATTTGAAGCTTTCTGCTGCTTTTGTGGAGACATCATTAGGCAAATGAATGGGTCTGAGGGAGGCTGATAAGGCACAGGGAGAAAACATGCAAACCTTTCCAGAAGAGGTCCTTTGAAACATCCACAGAACAATAGAACTGTTGGCCAGAGATAGAAAAGGCCTTGAAAAATAGCCAAATGAGCTCCTCTTCCCTAATTCTCTGCAGCTGAATTTTATCAGGAAGGCCACTTGTGCTTATAGAAAGCTATAATCGCTCATGGTGCGTTGCTCAGTCTCAGTGAGACTGCGGTTGCTGATCTGGTCTAAATGTTCAGCATCCTGTGCAAGACGTGCTTCTCACTGTGAGGCCTGCCTGTGCTATTCATGCGCCTTTGTTAGTGTTTCCTAAGTACCTGCGCCATCTCAGGATCATCTCACCAGAGAATACTCTTTTCTTACATAAGTATTGAGATTGGGGAGGACAGCATTGAGCATACCACTGCTGTTTCATTCCAATCTCAACAACGACGCATGAAGTTTAGTTGGACAGGCCTTCCTTCAGAACTAATGTTAAAAACCTTGGTGTCAATGTTTTTCTTTTTTGGAACTCTTTTACACTTAGGTAGTGGAAAATAATAACTTTGGGAATAAGAGGCACCAAGTTCCAATCCTGCCTCATTCTTTTATTTCATGCTGAATTTCCTTTTATTTCTTTCTGATTTATAAAACATTTCTATTTTTCTTTGGCTTTCTCAGCCTTTGACTTTCCAATTAGATCATCAAATCCCTACGAGGTAAATTGTATTAATCAGATCATGCAAATACAGAAGTGGTATCGTAAAAGGTTAAGAAAGTTAAATGATCTAATGCTAATAATAATGCTAATGATATGATGCTCATAGTTGAATTCCAATACTAAATCTCAATAATACAAGTATGGATTTGCTAGAAACACTTAATGTACTGTACAATGTATTCAGCATATAGACTACCACCATACAAAAATCTGCATTTATGGACTTGGCTATACGGTTTCAGTGAGGTTAAAGGGCTTCCAAGAGGAGATATGAAAGGCAGATCAGTGAGCATGGATGAAACTTAGTCCTATGAGATCCTGAAGTCGATGTTCTTCACCAAAGATCCATGTTGTCTCATAAACTCTCAAACCTCAGTGAGTTTCACAGCACGAATTATTACTTTTATGTTCCAGCCTTGATTTTGTTGCTTTAACTCAACTCATTTTCTCTTATACTGTTCCCCATAGATCAATATTTCTTGCTCAGTGTTTATAAGATCACAGTGTTTGACACTTGAGTGCAGTTCCCAAGATAGTTGAAGGTTTTACTAAAAATTTCAAGAAGTGGGGCATTTCTGGCTAATGAGAAAATAACAGTGAACTGACCTACAGCTTTAACCAAAACTTATATCTCAAATTTTATAATTTTTTAATTCAGAAAAGATAGTAATGAGGAATCAAGAGGGCTTTAAATCTTATATTTGAATTTTTTTAAGGTTTTAGGATTGCTGAGAGAAGAAAACTGGATTTTTATGTGTAAATTCATTCTTTTGTGAAGCAGGGGATTTCATGAATGTTATCCATGAAGAATGCTTTTAAATGTGAAAACTTAATAAATGGGTATTACAAAGAAGTCTTTTTTATTGAATTTTAATTTATTTCTTTTTTTAAAATATTTTATTTTTTATGTATGAGTGCATTACCTGAATGTATGTAAGTGTACCCATATTATGCAATGCCCTCAGAGATCAGAAGAGGGCATTAGATTCCCTGAAATGGGATTTAGGACTGTTGTTAGTCACCATGTGGGTGCTGGGAATAAAAACCGGGTCCTCTGCAAGAGCAGTCAGTGCTTTTAACCACTGAACCAAATCTCCACCCCTGAATTTTTGTGTATTTCATAACAACATCATAATCATCTTTACATCCTCCGTCCCCATGAGCACCCTCCCATATCCTTCCCCCACTGGATTTCATGCATTCTGTCATTTATGTCAAGATAATGTTCCCTGACATCCCTCAGTGCAAATTCATCCACTAGGGTCTAGTCAGCCTATCTAGAGGCACTCCCTTAAAGATCATCAGCTCTTCCTTGCCCAGTTGTAGTACTTGTAGTGGCTGCCCAATAGTTCTTTGGCTAAGATTGGGGCCTACTACTCATTTCCCCAATTCTATACTTACTTTTTGTCTGCTTGACAAAACTGTAAGTTCCATGCTGTAAGTTCCTGGAGGCTGTATGACTCTATTTCCGTATGGTCATGCACATCCTCCCCTGGCTGTCTTATGTTTTCACACCCTCTTCTGCAATGGTCCCTGAGCCGTGGGTTCATTGTCCTCTGTTGCATGAAGGAAATCTGTTGATGAGAGTTGAGAGATGCATTAATATTTTCTCTACCCCTTATTTCATCATGTTCCATGAGCCTTGAATGTAGAGGTTCTAATGTAGATGTCTCACTTAGGTTTGGGCATTTCACAGACAGTTAATCTCTGGGTGTGACTAGTTGTAGAACTCTGTAATACTCTCTGTTGTGAAATAAGCTTAGTGAGTTGTGACTGGTATCTTTTCTCAACATAAAGAAACACTGTAAATTAATGGGAACATGTATTTCATAATGGAATAGTACTGGCTTTTAAAGCCATGGGCATCCTGTGGTTGGAAGTATTCAAGCAGCAGTTAGCTGTATTACTACAGCTGAGCTATCCCCATCAATATGGTGACCATGTTCCTAGTTAGCTTTAGCTGTGTACTTGGCACAGGCTAGAGTCACTTGAGAAGGGACAGTCAATTGAGGGATTGCAAAGATCAGATTGAGGTTTAGGAACATCTATGGAGGATTGTCTTGATTGATAATTGATGTAGGAGAGCCCGGCCCACTGTGGGTGGCACCATTTCCTTTGCAGCCTGGGCCTGGGCTATGAGAAGGCTAGCTAAGCATGGGCCTGTGAGGAAGCCCACAAACAATGTTCCTCCATGGTTTCTGCTGTTAAGATCCTGCTTGAGTTCCTGCCCCAGTTTCCCTCAATGATAGACTGTGACCAGAAGTGTAAGATGAAATAAACTTTCTTTCCCTATGTTGCTTTTGGTCACAGTGTTTTATTACAACAGAAAAGAATCTTGAACATCATGCATGTACTACCTTTCTGAAACTGGAACCCTTGTGAGCTGTAAGGAGAGCATATAATTAGTTCTGTGAGAAGAGTATGTGTACAAAGGGATTTGGGACCACGCTTTGCAATATTTTCCTCAATTTCCTTCCAATTCTAAGATTTCATTATTATGTAAATATAAATTAGAAACTTCTTTTTATTTTGAAGTAAGTTCTGAGGATATTAGAAAAGAGAGAAAGGAACTATTAAGAGTTCCACGGATCCTTAAATGCCTATGCTTTTCTAGCGCATTGGAGCTCTTTCGTGACCTTGCATGTATGCAAGTTCTATAGGGCTGTTGGCTTATACACTTCTTCTGTGAAACTTACCTAGGTGTCTGTGTCTTATTCATGGGGGCAGGGAGGTTTTGGAGGTTATGAGGAGAAGGTTCGAGCTTTCTAAAGGACCAGTTTAGACACTGAGTGTCCTGTAGTCTATTGGTCCAACCCTGTTTACAAGATTGGCCCATGTGTAAAATAACTTTCCTAAAATAAAGACAAATACTCCACTTTCTTGTAGTAGCTATAATGCCACATCAAAACATCAGATGCATGAAGAGATGAGAGGGGCTTGTGGGTGAAATTTTCATTAATCTTACTTAAGAGGAGGCAATTCTCTACTTTCTTATTTAAATTCGTCTTGATTTTTGCTTATCAAAATAATGATGGCTTAATCTCAATTAAGTATGCTCATTTTCAATTAAGTATGCATTCCTATTTTTCCCTCTTCCCTCACCAACATAACCACCACTCTGTTCTCCAATTCTAAGACTCTGACCAATATATTAGATTCCTTATGGACTTATTGATACACAGTAGTAATTGTATGTGTCTAGCTCATTTCATGTAACAAAATGTCTGCCAGTTTGATCCATCTTATTGTAAATTGAAAGAGTCCCTTTTTTCTTAAGGTGGAAAAAATATATCATTATATAAATATGTATCTTATTTCCTTTATACATTCACCTATCAACACACATTTTAGTTGCTTCCATGTCTTGGTTATTGAGAATAATGTTATAATGAACAGAAGGATAGAGATATCCTGTGGAAATCCTGATTTCAGTTCTTGTACATATGTTTAGAAGTGAGATTACCAGGTAATGTGAGACCTTTTAAAATTATTTTTGATGAACTGCTATACTGTTTTCGATAGTAACTTCATCAGTTTATATTCTTACTCAAAAGTACAACAATTTCAATTTATCTGCTTCTAAACACTATCTGTTGTCTTCTTGATAAAAGCCACACTGAAAAGCAGGAATCCTTTAACTGATTAACATTTATATGATTATTAATATTTAAGACCATTTTATATACCTATTGGTCATGTGTGTGTATTCTTTGAAGATATTTCTGTTCATTC
>NW_008338996.1:5316189-5328615 GCF_000622305.1 Nannospalax galili | reverse complement strand
GTGCACCCGTGTTGTGCAATGCCCATGGAAGACAGAAGAGGCTGTTGGATCGTCTGGAACTGGAGTTACGGACAGTTGTTAGCTGCCATGTGGGTGCTGGGATTCAAACCCAGGTCTTCTGCAAGAACAACCAGTGTTCTTAACCACTGAGCCATCTCTCCAGTCCCAACCATTTAAGTAATTTTAAAATCAGCTTGTTCTTTACTAGTGGATATTGAATTATGGGAGTGCTTCATGTGTTTTGATTATCAATCAATTATCAGAAAGTATGCATTTTCTCCCCTTTGTGGGTTGTCTTTTTTAAAATATATTTTATTTATTATTTTAGGTATATGAGTGCATTGCCTGCATGTATGTGAGTGCACCCGTGTCATGCAATGGCATGGAGGTCAGAAGAGGGCTTCAGATTCCCCTGGAACTGGAGTTAAGGATGGTTCATAGCTGCCACGTGGGTGTTGGGAATCGAACCTGGGTCCTTTGAAAGAGCAGTCAGTACTCTTAACTGCTGAGCCATCTCTCCAGCCCCTATGGGTTGTCTTTTAGTATTATTTTCTGTTTATTTTGATGAAATCCCACTTGTTTTTTTTTATTGCATATGCATTTAATATCATACCCAAAATACCATGGCTAAAACCAATTGCCCACATTTTTATGTTTTCTATCCAGGATACTTTCTCCAAAGAATTTTATAGTTTCAAATCTTAGATTTATGTATTTTATGCCTTTGAGTTGAGAGTGTGTATGTGTATATGTGTAATGTGTGTGTATGTATGTATCTATCTATATAGTAATATATATGTATATAAAATGAAGGATCAATTTTGGTTTTGTTTGCATGTGGATTTTGTTTATTTCATTTCACTGTGACTAAATGCCTGATAGAAAAAAAACTTAAAGGGGGAGATAATTTTCTTTGCTCAGCTTCAGAAGAGTCAGTCCATCATCACAGGGAGCATATGGTGGAGCAGAGTAGCTGACATCCCAGTGACCAGGAAGGAGAAACAGGAAATGCAGGAAGGAGCCAGGGCAAGATGTAGCTCTTCATGGCACATCTGCCATGGAGAGGAAGAGGAAGTGGTCCACTTCCTCCACGTAGGGCTGTGCCTACTGCCTGTCCCCACCACTTCAAATAGTGAGTATTATGAATCCTTCCAAGGTGTTATCAATTGGTCCCAGGATCCACTGCATTTCTGAAATCCCACAAGCATAACCCTGGGGTCTCATTTACTACTCAGTTGAGGACATGATTATCCAGCTTTCTCAATGTCATTCATTAAATAGACTCTGATTTCTTTGTTTTGTGTTGTTTATATCTGTGGTTGTTTGAATGAGAATGTCCTCCAAACACTCCAAGTATTCTTCCATTTTGTCCCCACTTGGTGAGACTATTTTGGGAGGTCTTAGGAGGTATGCCTTTGCTAAGAGGAAGTATGTCACTGAGTTGTACTTTGAGGGTTCTTAAAACTTCCAGAGTACCAGTTGTTCTCTGCTTCCTCTGCCTACTTGAGGCTTTCTGCTCTGTCCACCTCTGATTCCCCCATACCTCCCCCATATCTCCCCCACAATTACGGACTCTTATCCCCTTGGAACCAGAAGCTCAAATAAACTCTTCTTTCTAAAAGTTACCTTAGTCATGGTATCTTAATACAGCAGCAGAAAAATTATTAAAAATCCCTTGTAACATGCCCTGTGGTCCTCCGTCTGTCTCCTCCCCAACTTTGTGCTTTCTTTCTCTTTTTTGAAGGACTAGGGATTGAATGCAGGACCTTATTGTGTGAAGCAATACCACTAAAATATCTGCCTCTGATGGTTTATGTTTATTTTAAGAGTCTTGCTAAGTCATCAAGGTTGGCCTTGAACCTATGATTCTCTTGCCTCATCCTCGTGAATAGGTGTCATTACAGGCCTATGGGACCAAGCCAGGCTCTAAAACTATTTAGGGATATTTAAATCCCTTAGGGAAATGTTTCAAGGACAGCAAGAAGTGATGAGACAGCATTATTACTTATCCTCATCTTTGTTCCCCACACTGTGCACATAGAGGCTTCCTGGTTGTTCTCAGTGAAGCGCTTTTAGAGGATCTTACCTATATCCACTCGCTAAAAGGCTCAGTGAGCTAGTCTCACATCACAGACTTAACCTTGGGTTTTCTAACACAGACACCTTGTCTGCGTTAGTGTTAATTGCCAAGTTGATGGAAGATGGCCTCTGGGCATTCCTGTGGCAAATTAACTTGACTTTGATAACTGAAGTGGGAAGACCCACCCACTGTGGG
The DNA here is from genome assembly GCF_000622305.1 of Nannospalax galili. Taxonomy (NCBI): domain Eukaryota; kingdom Metazoa; phylum Chordata; class Mammalia; order Rodentia; family Spalacidae; genus Nannospalax; species Nannospalax galili. Next base: position 5,326,340 of record NW_008338996.1, on the reverse strand, counting down.
TTGCACTAATCCCTGGATGGGATTCTGGACTGTGTATATCAAGAAAGTAACATGAGCACTGATGTGCATTTATCTGTTTCCTGATTGTGATTGTGATGTAACCAGCTGCTTCCCTACCATGACTGACTATATCCACGAACTGCCACCTAGAATAAACCCTTTCTCTCATCACAGCAACATGAAAAGAAACCACTTTAGCAATATACAGTGTTCCTTTATTAAAAAGAAGGGTCTTTGAGATCTTCCTACTTTATAGCAAAGAAATCCTAAGAGACTGAGACTGAGTGCTGAGTGGAAAAATCAGATCGAAACCTCTGGGGTGCTCAGTGATCCAATATGAATTTAAGAGGTTCACTCTGGAGTAGGGAAAATAACCATAAAAGTCCCTTCCTCTCCCTGGGGCAGCCTCTCGTTAAGCCAGTGGTTACAGAATTTTCAGATTTGGCTTCCTTCCTTCTGCATGGTAGAGAAGCAAACAAGAAAAACATTTTTTGTACAGAGCTGTCCCTTGGTTCTTTTGGCCACATTCATATTTCACTTCTTAAAAGCTGCCGACAGAGATTCATTTTTGCACTTGCATCCCATAAATTTATTTGCCTGTTAATGTACTTTCCCCAGTTTACGGGCTTTTTTTTTTTTTCCTAACTAGGAACATCAAAATGTCAATCTGTCCGCAGGGGGTATCAACCTCATCATTTGAGTTTGGTAACAAGTATAATATGGCCTGTGCAGCAGCTTGTGCTACCTCTAGAATGAAGACATGTTGGACTCAGTATCTCAGAATTCTATAATAGAAGAGTTGTTATAGAATCACAGATTAATAAATAGACTGCTAGAGAAAGAATATGCTTAAGGTGTTTCCTTTAAAAATAAATAAATAAAAAGAAAACTCCTTCCTGAATCTTAGCTTCCTTTGATATTACGGAGATGGACGGATTCAGTCTGTTATCAATAAAATGTAAAAATGTTCTTTCTATTCTACTGGAAAACAGAAAGGGGAAAAGAACCAAGGAATGAAAAGAAAATAATTCGGCCTGGCACTGAAAGAATCATAGTACTCCACAAAGATATAAAATATTAATATGATACCACCATTATCATTCTTGTCTATTTAGGCAAGCGTGTGTCTGTTTTTCCTCTGTTTTGGCAGAAGGACCTTTTGTAGGATAATTTCTCCCTGTCTAGTAATGTTATCTAGGAGTCAGTATTAAGTTTTTTCCATCACAGTGACAAAAACCAAAAAGAAACAACAAAACCCCCCAAAATCCATCCTTGACAACAAGCAATTTAAAGGAGGAAGATGTTTTATTTTGCTTACAGTGTGAAAAGATACATCAAATCATGGAGAACAGGTGTGGAGGCAGGAGCGTGCAGCATTAGACACACTGCATCAGGAAGCAGAGAGTGGACAGGAAGTGGATTCAGGCTTATCCCCAGTGTCCACTTCCTTCAACGAAGCTCCACATTCTAAAGTTTCCACAAGTATCCAAAAGAGCACCTTTAGGTAGGGATCAAGTGTTCAAACACATTAACCTACTGGGTAACATTTCACATTTAAATGACAGCACAGTCTGAGCCTGCTTCCTAATCTGACAATTGGCTTCCTCCATTTCCCTTGCCACACTTCACAGACAAACATAGACTCCAGTTAGTGAAGTGGAAGGGAGCATTAGCCTTTGCAAAATATGTAGAAAGAAGAATTATCTTTCTCTGATGTTGCAGTGACCTCCTGATCATCTTATAATAAAAGCCTGATTGAGAACTAAACTGCCAGGGAGAAAAACAAAGTCTAAGATTCAGAAGTGTGATGAACCAAAGACTGGACTTCCCACACTGTTTAGTGAGGCAGGCAAGCAGCAGGGCAAATTAAAGTCAATTTTCTGTAAGTAACATGAATCTCTAAAGACATGATTAGTGCATGTTCTATAAAAGGAAGTGACTGAAATTTAAACGTGCAATTACCACATGACTCAGCTGTTTCTTAAGTATTACGTAGAAGAATTAAAACATATGTCCATACAAAACTTTGATTCCACTATCCATGGCATCCTTATTCTTAATAGTACCAGGCTTTCAAAAGTACAGATGTTTATCAAGAAACAGATGGATTAAAATAATTGTATCTCTTAATAAATAAAGTACTACTGAGTAATGAAAAGTGATAAAAATACATATAATGTATAATTTCATTTATAAAAATAATAGAAAATGCAAAGTGATCAATAGTAGTAGGAATGAAGTCAATGGTTGCTTAAAGACAAAGGTGACATGCAAGAAAAGAATTAGGATGGGACTCCAATGGGACCTTAACTTTTTAGAATGATAAATATGTTTAATTTCTTGGTTATAATGACGTGTGTATCCATATATACCAAATTGTATAATGTAAATATGTGGAATTCTCTGCTTAAGAATTATTCTTCATCAAATTTATTAAATATAAGGTTGGTTAAGCCTGTGTCAATCTGGTTCCCCAGATAGGGAATCCCAATGGCTAAGAACTGGCCCCATAATGTATATGAGTCTTGTCACAGTAATGTAATTTAATCATTTATCCTAAAAATCAGTGTTCAAACATTGACCACTTATTCTCACACTTACTGATGGCTGCCATGGAAGCAGCATGGTAGGGGTTCACTGGGCTCCAGGATCTAGGTCAGAGGTAATTTTTAGCCTTTTTCCCTGCCTATTATACTTAGAACAGCAACGTGGGCATTGAGTCCTTCCTATGTACCTAACCTGGGACCAGGTTGATAGACAAAATCTAGCTGAGTCACATAACTTCATGGTTATCAAAAATTGTGTTAGAACAGGCCAAACTCAATAAGCACATGTATGACCTGATATGAGGCCTGCCGATATTAACCTGTACAAAGCAAATCATGATTTAGCCCAGCTTAAGTAGAGTGGAACACACAGTCAGAATTAAGCAGAGGAGAAGGGAAGCATATATTCAAGGAACCAACTGTTTTTCTCCTTTTTTATTGAAATTTTTTGTATATTTTATACAGAATATCTCTCAAACAATCTCAATTATCTTTATACCCCCTTCCCCACTGGCACTCTCCCAAAGCCCTTGCGCTGGAACCCATATTCTCTGTCATCTGTATTAAGGCCCAATGTGTCAAGTCAGTGTCCCCAGATGTTCCACAGTGCAAGTCCATCTGCTGAGGTCTAGTCAGCTCATCTAGAGTCTCTTGTTTTCAGAAGATCAGCTCTTCCTCACCTAGCGGTAATCAGTTGCCAATGTTTCTTTCTCTAAGATTGGGGTCTGCTGTTCATTTTCCCAGTTGTATGATAAATTTTTGTCTGAGTTTGCATGGGACTGTTGTATGTTGACAGCATTGCCATAGAGTTATATGAGCAGGGTCCCAGGAGATTGTAAGCCTCTATTTCCATACGGTCATGCACCTCCTCTCTGACTCTTACAATCTTTCTGCCCCCTCTTCTGTGATGGTTCCTGAGCCCTGGCTGGGTGAAGTTTAATAAAAGAGTCCTGTCCAAGGACCATCAATCTACAGACTCAATTTCTACAGTTTGGCCATTTGTGACCTGTAGTGGAAACAATTTTTTAATATTTGAATCTTTATATCTTTGAAAATTATTGTTTATAATACGTGAATTCTTGCTCATCCTAAAAATGACAACTAATGTGTACCTAAATCTAGTAATATATAGAGGTTTTAGCTATGTCAACTTACTATTGTTGCTGTTGCTGTTGTTTGAAGACAGAGTCTCCCTGTACTCCCAGCTAGTCCGGAACTCACTATGTTGACCAGACTGACCACCATCTCACAAAGATTCCACTGGCTCTGCCTGGCTATTATTATTTTATTTAGTCTCATTAGGTTTCTGACCCTAGAGCCCAAAGCATCCTTATTAATACACTCGGGGGAAGCTACAGAGGGTTAAGTGAGGCGTCTACTATACAAATGATATCCACTGTTAGTTGAGCCCCTGCTATGTGGCACTCACTTCGTGTGAGTTACTTTGTTCAGGCCTTTGATCAAGGTTTTCTTCTTATATTACAGCAACCAAACTTCACATCTCAAGAAAAAGATGAGAATTTCCAAGCAAACCCAGGAATCTCATCATCTTTGCAACTTAGAATGACTTTGCTCATAACAATGACAACATTAAAAACATGGTATCAAATATGTATATGATATATCACTTTCTCTAGACAAAGCTGAAACTGATCCCTCTGAGAGAGTAGTATTTGTTCTGAAGTTTTAAAGACAATAGTCTCTATTCTTCTTGATGTTGCGAATGCCTGACTACTCTTGGATCTGAACATCACTCTTTAGCCTGAACAGTACAACATACATTAACAACACGGAACAATCATTGATTAAAGAGAAGTATGGCTTGGAGTCCCTGATCGTATGCTGAGTGTCTACGAAAACTTTAGAAAGCTCAGTCGATCAGTTCATTCTTTTATAGAATAAAGAAACAATGCATTTCTTGTTTTCCTCTTTTGAAAATATTTTGGAAAGTGCCTTGAAATGTTATGTAGAATTAACTTAGTGCCATCATAATGAAGTTACTGGTTTAAAGCATCTCTATCTATGGGCATAATATTAATTTGCTGTAATAGGCAGGGGTACAGCTATTGATGGCTACAGGAGAACATTCTTGCCAAATGGCTTTTAATATAGTCCGTGGAGACAAAATTATGTCTTCATATAAGACAGTAGCCACTGGTACATCTGGTAGGCCTAATACCATGCCTTTAATCATCAAGGGCTTTCCCGAGAAATCTGCAGTTCACAACCATCAAAACATCTCCCAACATAGGCTGTGCTGCTTTTTTTCTGTCCCTCTAAGAAGTCTTTATTAACTCCTCTGCCTCTGCTGGACCCTGGAGGCCAGGTAAGTGATTAATGGCCCATGAATTATGATCCAACCAGAAGGGCTGTTGGTGGAAATTTATACCTAGTGTGGTAAGCTAGAATTTTTTCAGCCCAAGTAGCCGACATTCATTGCACTGTTTAATTGTAAAGAGTAGTAGTTAATGAGAGCACAGGGGAAGAGGGGCACACAGGAGCAGAGTCTGGGCTGAAGGCCAGTGCTCTCAGCAGTGAAGGTTCATCTGGGAGGGATGAATCATGGAGTGGACAAACTCCCACAATGGAGTAGGATTTTCATCACTCTGATATTTTATCAAGGAGGAACATACCACATACAGAGATAATGAAGACGATGGTGATAGGATTCTTTTGTGTTTAGTACCTCACCTTTTATGAATCTGCATGTAGGAAACGTTGCAAAAACCAAAGCTCTCAAAACCAATATTCTAAAGGTAGATATTATCAATTATGTTTTACAAATGAAAATAACTGAAGTTAAAGAAGATCAAGTGACTCATCCGGACTGTCTTAGGGTCCTCTGCAGATTACAGCTGACTTTAGAAATCCTTGTTGTTTCTGGCATTGATTTGAACACTACTCTCAACTTTGTATCACTGTGGTAAAGTTATCATATGCCAGGCCCTCAGTGTGCATACATCTTCTCATCATAATCCCAATTTATCAATCAGGAAGCTATAATCTGGTATTGGAAATGTGCCTAGCACCCAGTGACCAGTGAGTGACAGAGTCAAGATTCAAATCTATGTCCTTCTACTCTGGGGATAATTATCTTAGCTGCTACCACACCTGGCTACAGTTCCTACTAATAACTAACACTATCACCTTAGTGCACAGCACTGTGATCTCAACACTGTCTTTAAAGATATGGAAGACTGTAGAGATTCTCTCAGAAAATATAGTCAGTTTGAATATGGTAGAATTAGATAAGTTGAAGGAAACAGAGAGAACGCCAAAACCTGTGTATCAGTTGTGCCTCTTAAGTGTAGTCAGTATATGGGTGTGGAAGAGAACTCATTTCATTAAATCATTGTGGCAAGTATCAGTCCACAGAATCAATAAGAACCATAAGTTCAAAGTTTAAGACTCACATACTCTCTACACTGGAAGACTTTAGGGTTCATTGAATTCGTATTGTCTTAACTGACTGGAAAATTAAGTAAATCAAGCTGCCAAGATACATGAAAACTTTTGAGTAAACAAATTATAAAAATAAATTCTCATTTTTACTTGCCTATAAAATTAAGCCAGTGAATGTCTTTTATAGGATTACTGCAGAGTTCTAACCAGCCATTCTCATTTACAATTTCCATATTTCAATAACATTTTATTTATTTTCATTTTCAATTATTTGCTGTTGTGAAAACAAAACTTACTCCGACACCACCAGGTGGCTGGGAGGAGATTACACTCATTGACCTGTGTGCTGGCCAGAACTCTGAGCATGTCTTCTCTTTTCTAGCTAATTCTGCCTGGCTGTTAGTATATATGCTGTTTTCTGTCTGTCTAATTTCCAAATTATCTTTTTTCCCTAAATAGAAATGTGTTCATGCATTCAGTAAATATTTGCTGAATATATAATATGTATCTGGAACTCATAAATGCCAAAGACACAGGAATAATGAAGCAGACACAGAATTAAAGATCTGAGCAAAAATAGATGAGAAGAGAGAGAGAGAGAGAGAGAGAGAGAGAGAGAGAGAGAGAGAGAGAGATCAGGAAACAGTCCACAATATCGGGAAAAACATGTGCTGTGTAAATCTATTCCTGGGGAGATGTGAACAACTATCAGCTCACTTGAGATAGGGAACCAATGACAGGCCAAAGTAAGGATAGCACCAAAATCCAGCTTGGAAATAAATTCTACTGGGGTTACTTATAGGAATAACAGTGACAGATTATTTATAGGAATAGAAATGACTCACAGACAGCAGCATCACCACATCACACATCACCATGGATGACAGCCCCCCAAAGCAGGAAACCTGAAGCACACTACACAGCCTGGAGACATCTAACCATGTTGAAGAGTATTTTGTACAGGTAACTCAGTTTGTCTGAGCCTCTTCCAACCAGCTCAGTTATCTCAGCTTCCATGTGCCTTGGCTGGTCTGAGAGCATCCCTCAGCAGGTCTCAGGTCCTCAGGGCTTATATATGTTGAGGGTGGGGTTGAGGGGGGGCAGGGATAGTGAACCTAGTCAATTTCAGGGACTTCTTGAAGCCACTGAGTCACTTACTTCCTGAGTTTAACCAGATTCTCTGCAGGATGGACTATTTCGTATCCCCTCAGACACCCTGTTTTTTACTTTTCTAAGTTTAGAACACCCTATTTTTGACCTCCCTTCAGGCATCTTGCTGCTTATTCAGCTTCTCTCCAAGATGGAAGGTTTTCATCTCAGAGGAAATTTTTATACAAAATCTTGTCTCCAAGTCCCCATGTGGAAAAGTTGTTACTATTATGGAACAGGATCAAAGTGTGACTGGGGTAAAGTGGACAAAGGAGCAAAGGTAGATAATGAATCTAGAGAAGGAAGTACAAGCCTGATATCTTGGAGGGTCTTGTGATCTCTCAGGTGTATGAGAGATGGAAGGTTGAGATGGAGGAACAAATGGAACGTACAGCCATTTAATGTTTGTGGAATATCTTTTTGGCAGGGAAAAATAATTTCCTTTGGATGATGTTTAGAAACCAAGTAGATTTTTAAACCAGATTCACTTATATGCACACAACTCTCCAACATCTGTGAATTGTATTACAAGTCATGGTAGTGGATATAAGGTAGGATTCTTGATTGCACGGATTTTATATTGACCCAGTCAATGCTCAAGAGAGCACTAAGAAAAGTATATTCGTAGAACACACAGAGAGAACACACTACACTTGGGATGTTGCTTACTCAAAACCCTAGGGTAATTCCATGCTGAACTAAGCTGGGCCACATGGGTGTCCACTTTGCCTATATCAGTGTATTACTACTATGACAGGAAAATGCAAGTCCTAGAAGCAACTCAAGGAAAGACCTATCAGAGATAAAATATTTTTTCCCTAAGGCTAAGAATTTAGCTGCTCTAATTTTTCAACATAGAGGATGTCCTTGACTCTGCATAGCTTCCAGTTGGGTGGAAGGTGAACAGTTTTCACCATGGTCTTTTGTAGAAGAATGATATAAAAATTAAAGACTTAAGCAATGAGAGAGAGAGAGGGAGAGAGACAGAGAGAGAGAGAGACAGAGAGAGAGACACAGAGAGAGAATGAATTACTCCTAGAATCATAAAGAAAGTGGCTTACCTCGTGTTTCTAAGGATAAAGTTAATGACATAGAATCTATAGTAGGCAGTTTCAGATTCATCTTGTACCTTGGTTTAATTTTTCCTCTTGGGATACTTGTCCCTTGTAGATTTTGGCTAAATCATAAGAAGTGAGACATCTCAATAAGCACATACTGAAATTTATGCCTTTAAGGTAAATGAGCCCTTGGGTGAATTATCAGAATAATTAAAAATATGAAAGATTTTTATATCTACTCAAGTATGTATCTTAACCCTTCCTCTCTGTCTCTGTCTCTGTCTCTGTCTCTGTCTCTCTCTCTTTCTCTAATATTCCACTGTCAATATCACCAAGACCAGGTACAATATCTAGAATAGCTTTACTATTAGTTGAATTTATCACTCTCTGCAGAAAAGGGAGAACATAAATTTCAATCTTTCCCCAAGGCCCCAGATTTATGGAATTCTGGAACGATATCAAGTTGTAATTTCATCAACCCCTGTCTAAGTTTTAGGGGTAAATACATTTGTAACATTTAAGAACTGAGCTAGAACCCAGCTGCTTCAGAGGTCACATGCAGGCTTGCACAACCACCTTTCCTGACAAGAAAGGCCAGGACAAGGAACATGAGGCACAGTGGCTGGAGTTTTTCCAGTGGTCAGGAGCTGGCCCAAGCTACTTCAATATGGAACTGCTTACTTGGTGATAAATGCTGTGGCCAGTGCCCATGGCTCTTGCTGTCTGGTGCTTATGAAAAAGGCAATGATTTATGGAAGAGTTATGTGTCTGGATTGGGTAGCGGGAAAGGAATGCTTCGTGCAGGGTCTAAAGGCTTGGCTTTCTTTGGCTGAGGTCAATAGTGACTATTTTTCTATTCCAAAACTATCGTCAGATTTCCCTCTGATTCATCGCTACTCTTTGCTCATTCCTCCAACCATTATTCTGTGATCACCTTGCAAAAATTCAATCTAATCAGCCTGGCTGGATTTACTCCAAAAGAAAGAGAAAGGAAGAAGAGAAAGAGGCATTATTTAAGTATCTTAATATCGTAGGTACTAAGCACTTCTATTCTTGTTTAACTACTCACCTGCACAATCAAGATCAGGGGTGATTTTATCCCCTGAGGAAACATGTCCAGGATTCACGGAGCTGTGAGGTAACAGAGCTAGAATTCAAATTCAGGTCCATCTGACTCACAGAGTATGTTCTTTTGATGTATCTTCCTTCACATCACACTCCTTCATCTGCCCAACAGATCTTGTTTTTTGTCCTGGATGTATATAACAACATATTCCTTCAATAAACACTGACTTTAGATTATGTCCCAGAAATTAAAGAAACAAAAATATATGAAAGGGAATGCTCAAAGTAAAGCAGATTCCAGCCTGTATCTGCATGTGTGCTTGGGGCTGATAAAGAATTCACATCACAAGACAGAATACTTATTCATTCATTTATTCATTCTTTCAGCAAATGTTTATTAAATACCTATCCTGTGCCAGGCATTACTCCATGCCAGTATTTATCAATCCTTGCTGCATATTAGAATAACCTAGTACACTTAAAAAATCCTCATCCTTAGCTCATCTAAATGGTCTATTTAAATATCATTGGGTGTGGTCTTGGTATCTGTATGTTTTAAAAATTCTAGGGAATGGTAGTGTGCAGCTAGGTTTGAAAAACACTGTTCTAGTCTTTAAGGGATAGAAAAGTGAATGAATGGGAGAAATACTGATTGACTTAATAAGATTTTTCATATGGGAGATGATGTGGATGGAGAGAGACAGAGAAAAAAATAAACAGAAGCTAGAATACTGGATTACTCATAAGTCATTTTGAACCTTCAATTTCAAGGCATTTTTGGATGCTTTGAAACAGGCAGGTGGCATGAAGGCAGAGGTAACTTCATAGTCTGATTTCTGAGATTTGCACAGAGTAGAGGTAACTCTTGTCCTAAGGCTGATTGAAACATGGCTTTGCTTTGTGTTGGGCTACAAGCTATTGATTATATATA
>NW_008338996.1:5305039-5316162 GCF_000622305.1 Nannospalax galili | reverse complement strand
TCAGTTAACTTCTACTGTGGGTGTGTTTGTTGTTGTATGTATGGAAATGGAAAAGAAGGATGCAAAGGAAAAGTGCTGGTATAGTAAGACATACTGGCTTAGAAAGGACACGGGGCTGTAAGAATATGTCATCTACTCTGATGAAGATACATCATGAGATAGTCATAGGTGAAAAATTTGTGGGTTTTCCTGAGGTCAGTGGTGGTGAGTGAACATGAGGGAAGGGGAAGATGGACCATATAGGTGGAAGGGGTGTTACTTGAAAAATAGAGGTGAAGAAGAGCCTTGGTCTGATCCAGATTCTCCAAACAGTTCAATCTGGTTGCATGCAAATGTGAGAAGGAATGTAGAGATTCATGGTTAGGAAAGGTAACTAAGTCTAAGGAGCATTGTAGGTCATGAGAAAGAGTGTGTTAATTTTAAAACAATGCTATTCATGGGGTAGAGGAGGAAGTGGTATGTTTGTAGCTGCATTGGAAATGTGTCTCTGGTGCCTCTGTAAATGGAGATGGTTGTTGGAAAGACTAGAAGCCAAGAATCTATGTGGTAGGTATCATAGATCACAGGATGTTGGAAAACATCAGTTAGTAGAGTATGGGAATGAATGGGGGCCCTTGTAAAGGATATTGATTTCCAGTCTTGCCTCTCAGTTTTGTGATTTCCCAAATTTTTTTCTATAGAGGAAAAATAGTCCAGTGAATGTAGTACAAGATAGCAGAATATATTGCTGATGTCATGCCTCACCACTTCCTAAGTGTGCCATTAGAAGCCCCTCACTCAACCGCTGACCCTTTGTGTACTAGTCTATGAAGTAGAGTCATGAGAACTGCTTGGGCTCTTTGTAGCTCTTGGGAGGAATAAATGAACCATATCACAAGGAAGCAATTTGTAGATGGAAGACTTTGCAATTGTGCATCATATTCCGGATTTTCTGGACCAGTCTCAGGCTGGAATGGTATCTGGGCTTCAGAGAGGTTCATGAATATGGTGAAATCAAATTTCTGTGAGAAACAAAAATGTTCTATGCTGGACTTTTCACTGTGCAACAAAATAAAATCTCAAAATATCCTCATATTCTTTATGTTGGTCTCCATCTACCTGCCATAAGTTCCTGATATGAGTTACAGTCTGAATGGGCAAATGACCATTGGAAGAAGCACAAAAGCTCTCAGTGGGTGGAAAAGTGGATAGAAAGATCCGGCAGAGACTTGTGCACCTGCTCTGATTGGGAGTGTGAAGGAATATGAAAAGTAAGCAGAAACACAACTGGTCCCCCCGAACCCATCTTATGTTATCTATGCAAACACATGCTCTTCCATCCTACGCTTTTCAAGGAAAGCCTTGTCAAGCTATTGTAAGGACAGATGCTGACACAGAGGAAAAAGGAATGATGCAAGGTGTGCCTCAGCCTCCTCCAGCATCTGTAATTCATAGTTTTCTTTGATGATTAGCCAGTCTCTACTCCTGAGAGTGCAAATGAAAGTAATGAAAATAGCTACCCCTGTTAAGATCATAGTTTTTCCCCCCATTAAGTGTCTATTAGATGTCATCAGTTATTCCAAAGATTCATTAAATGCTTTTATTACTGTCCCCATTTTATAGACAAAAAGGCTGAAGTTCATATAAAGGTAGCAGCTACCCATATATTGACCAAGTGATCAGGGACTTCTTGTCCTCAAAACATTTCATTTATGTGCTGTAATGTGAGGTAAGTGCTATTATTCTGTCCATTGCTGATGGCAAGCTCTTTGACTAGCAAGCCCATTTCCCTCTCTGCTGGGCCTCCCTATGAAAGGAGGACATACAATTCTCATTGCCCAAAGGCTGACTTGGGATAACAAAAGGTCAGTGGAAGTGACAGAAGCATTATTGATCGGAAGCTTTCGGATTTTGAGTCTGCTTTGTCATATCTCTTTTTTCTTTGCCATTAAACTAACAGAATCTGAGATTGAGGTTGCTCGGTCAGCCTGGGTCTCTAAATGAAAAAAACACAAGGAAGAGTTATCACAGCACATAGACATGTAGACATGAATCCTGACATGTGAGGGTCGTTTACTACACTGCTTGATGACAAACACAGCTTGTGAAGGGACTGAAGAAACATGAGTTGGTGCCAAGCTTTGTGCAGGTGAAGCTGAGCCTTGAAGTCAGCCGTTCTGAGCTGTGTGATGTTGGTATGTGCATTATTCTTGCTCTTCATGTCTGCTCCATGTTGTTTCCCCATATTTTACAAAAACCACTTCAGTACAATAACAATCACTTACTTTAAAGAAAGGGAAGAATAGATAGGGTCTTTGGGCAACAGAGAAAAGTGGGTTAGGGCAGGGACTGGTGATTTCAGTCAGCACAGGATTCCTCCAAGGTTTTTATCAAAGTGCAAATACTATCACTGTAGGATGCAGTTAAGACTTGACAGTCTGCATAAATTACCCTTCTTTTTCCAGGACACAAGAATAACTTCTTAACATCCTCCAAAACTAGTAAGGAAAATGCCAAGAATATGACACAAATATTTGGAATACCTGTTACAGGAGGCTAATAGGCGCATTCCCTGTTAGGTAACAACTACAGAATCTTTAACAATATTTGGTGGTGGGACATCATGAGACACACTCTTATTTGTAAACTACTGGGTAGTCTATTATTTCTACAGTTAAAAATTCCCTCCCTGCACATCCTGCCTCCTTAGTTAACAGTGCCATGTGATCCTGGAGAGTGCTTGATTTCTCTTATCCTTAGCTCCCTTCCCTCCCTCCCTCCCTTCCTTCCTTCCTTTTTTCCTTCCTTCCTCCTTCTGTTCCCCTCTCTCCATTCATCCCTACATCTTCCTTCAGTTTTCTTCCTTTAAAATTCCTTAACCAACTTACTCAACTTGCCAGGCAAGTGCTACTCACTGATACAACAGTGGAAGGACTCTTATGGAGGTAACCAACTGAGCTGTAAGACTTGACCATCTGTGTTTCCCTCTGAGACTCACTCCTCAGGAAGGGGTTCATGGAAAGTACTGTGAACCAAATCAAAAGTCAATGATATGGGAGGTCACATGGGGTGGACCTACTACTCTTGTTTTGCTAAGACAAAATGTCAAACTGGCTCCCAAATCTTTATGTTTATACCCGTTAGACTAATGCTGTTCTCAGCCTTGATCACAGAAGATTTTGTTTGCAGTGAATGGTGGTTGATGCAGAGACTTGTGGCTGGTCAAGATGCTAAGGACGAGTGGTGGTTGAGTGGTCAATCTTATATGGGCTTCTGCTATCAACCCTTCCAAGCTTCAAAGTATATTGAGGAAGAGTGGATAGAAAATGTCAGAGCTGGTCAAGGAGAGTAGGGCTATGAAGTACTGGGCATGACAGGGCCGTGGAACTCATGAACCCTGCACAAGACTGAGTCTATAAACATTCAGTCATAGATGGGAAAGGGTCTGTCCAAGGGAGCTGATAGCAGCCAGTGGAAGGTTTCTGAGAGAGAAGAAGTTATTGTCTCAAGTGATATAGGCACTGGCGAGTTATTCCTGCTCCAGTTAATAGCTTCACAAATGCAGTGGGTCACAAAGCAAAAGAAAAAGTAAAGAAAAGCATGTAAAAGTAGGATGGGGACTTAGATGGAGGGGAGGGGCTTAGTGAAAGTGGGAGAATAAGAGACAGTGGGGGGGAAATGTGACCATGATCTGTTATATACATGTATGAAACTATCAAAAAATAAATTAACAAATAAACATTTAAATTCCTTCACATTTTTAGGAAACTTGTGAGGAGAAAGGAACCTGATGCCCACTCTCCATCTCCCATGTTGAGTGGTGTATTTCTCCCCTTCCATCAGGTTCTAATTCTATAATCTGATGTTTACACGTATTTCACATTGCTATGTGTCATTTCAGAAAGATCAAAAGGAACAGCCTGGGCTTAGGAAATCACAAATTTGGTTTCAATCATGGCTCTGTCACCAGTAGGTATATGATCTTGGGCAAGTTTTAAAATATTTTATTAATTATTTTTATTTTATGTTTATGAATGTATTGCCTGCATGTATGTAAGTACACCTGTGTCTTGCAATGCCTAAGGAGGTCAGCAGAGGGTGCCAGATACCCTGAAACTGGAGTTATGGATGATTGTTAGCTGTCATGTGGGTACTGGGAACCAAACCCAGGTCCTCTGCAAAAGCAGTCAGTGCTCTTAAACCCTGCCATTTCTGAAGCCCTTGGGGAAGTTTTAATGATCTCCTATCCACAAAATGTAACAGCAGCAAGAATAACAATGACAATGGTAAGGATGATGTCAGCTATTGTAATATCAACATCTCATGTTAATTTTGTTTTGGTTATGGAGAGGTATCGAACATTTAAAACATCTAATTAAGATATTGATTAAGAGGCTTTGAGAGATGAGTTCAAGGCCAGCCTTGGGGCTACAAAGAGACACTGTGCAAAAAAAAATGAGGCTGGAGAGCTGGTTCAGTGACCATTGATTAAGAGCACAAGCTGCCCTTGCAGGGGACCTGGATTTGGTTCTCAGCATCCGCATAGAGGTTGACAGTCTTTGATAACTCCAGTTCCAGAGGATCCAACACCTTCTTCTGACCTCTGCAGGCATTGCAGGACAAGTGTACGGTTACATACACGCAGGCAGTACACATATACACATAAATTAAAAACAATAAATAAAATATTTAAAAATATATTAATAATGTAATGGATGAATATTAAATTCCCACTCTGCACCTGGTATTCTAATGGGCACTGAGAATTCTCCAATGATTAAAAGAGTCATTATCTTTGCCCTCATAGAACTTATGGTCTAGTGGAGAGACTGGAAAAATAGAGAACAGACTGATGCCCAAATTGTGTTCTTTTTTGTTTTTACACTGTCCTTGGAATGGGATTTGTTTTACTTTTAAAAAATATTTTATTTATTTATTAGTTTTATTTTATGTGTATGAGTGTATTGCCTGCATGTAGGTAAGTGAACCCGTGTCATGCAATGCCTGAGGAGGACAGAAGGGGTCGTCAGATTCCCTGAGACTAGAGTTACAGACAGTTGTTAGCTGCCATGTGGGTGCTGGGATTCAAACCTGGGTCTTCTGCAAGAGCAACCAGTGTTCTTAACCGCTGAGCCATCTCTCCAGCCCTGGTTTTACATTTTGAAAGAGCTAAGGGAGAAAATTATGAATACATCAAAATCCAGTACATGGCCCACAAGACCTAAAATATTTACCATCTGTCCTTTAATATAAAAGTTTTCTGGTCTAATAGAACACATGGGCAACATTCAGTAAATGCTTTCCACACACGAATATTTAATCTGAAGTGCTTTGCATGGGTTTCTGATTAATTTTTATATCAGTTCAATTCTTCCATAGGCTTATCATTGCCCTTGCAATAAAAGTCAAACTTTTCAGAGGGCTCTAGGTCCTGCATGGGTGACCCCTGGACTTCCCTGACTTCATCCAATTATACTCTTATCCTCCTCCCGCAATGGATTCTTTCTCTGTTCAGCAAATATTGCACACATCTTTCTGTCTATATCATTGTAGTTCTCCCCTTTACCTCACCCAGGCTTTCTGATAATGCATGTCCAATTTATTCTTCAGAATTAAGCTATAACGACACTCCCCTTGAAAATGTCCTTGTCTCCTCTTTACTAGATCACCAGCCTTCCCCATACTTCATCTACGTGAACTTCTGATATTTGTGGCAATTTCAGATTCTCTCCTGTGATGTCATTACTGTCTCCTTCACAAGTTAGTTCCATGAGGACAAGTATAAAAATCTCTTATTCCTTCAGTACCTAGCAACCTTGCCTCATGCCTAATACATATTATGTGAAAAGTGGAAGAATGACTAATTTAGAGTCATGTTTTTGGAGACAAAAGAGACTAGAGAGTTTATGGATTTTTTTTTTCAATATGAGATGCTCTTCTTTCCAAGGAAATGCACCCCCAGTGAATTTTTTTTGTTGCTCTATTTAAATATCCTTTCATTCTCCCGCTATAACTTAATGGAGGCCGAGTGAGCTGTTTGTGCTGATACATCATTTGCACAGCTCAACAAATACATTTGTTACAGAGCTATCTAGGCCAAAGCTAATGAAACATTTGCAAATGTCCTGATTTACAAAGAGAAAATTGGTTCACCTGAATGACAAGGTTTGTGTGCAGGGGAAACATTCTTCTTTATGGTTTTCCAGTGGCAATCTGGGAAGTTTCAGAGTCCCGAAGAAATGCACATCAGCAGTCCCCTCCAAGTGCCAAGGACTAGAGGTCACCTTGAGGAAGTTCTAGCATTCCTCATGACAATACCTTTACGAGCTTCAGGACACCCGAGACTCAGTGAAACTGTTCGCTGAATGTAAGTTTGCATATATACAGTGTTCTTAGCAGCACATGGCATCCATCAGCTTCACACTGGCATCAAGGCAGCCCTGTAGTAGAAAATGGGCTCTAAGAGAATTCAGAATCTATACTTAAGCATTTGTTAACCTTTTTCTTTATATTTGTGTATTTATTTTGTGTTTCTCCCTCCCCCTACTCTGTGTGTGTTTTTTGGGGGGTGCCCCAATGCACATATGGAAATCGGAGCACAACTTGTAGGAACTGGTTTGTTAGTTTGCTTCTTCCACCTTATGGATTCTGGGGATAGAACTCAGGTTGTCAGGCTTAGTTGCAATCACTTTGATCGCTGAGCCCTCTCACTATCCCATTATTTGTAATATCTTTAAAAGATAGTAAGGAGCCGGGCATGGTGGCACATACATTTTGTGCCAACACTCAGGAGGCAGAGGCAGGGGATCTCGGTGAGATTTAGGCCAGCCTGGTCTACATAGTGAGTGCCAGACCAACTTGGGAAAAAGAAAAGATAATAAGGCAAAAAGAACAGAGGTGAATGACAATTCTGAAGGGATCCTTCAACGTTCTATTAATAGTCTCACATTTCCTTAACCGGAGAGGTGATTCAAAGCAAGTGCAGAGCTGAACTGCCCAGGGCTTCATGTCAAAGCACATAGAAAGTAAAGACTTCTTCTGCCAACTCAGTGTCCTGTCTAGTCCACTCTGCTGGCCACTGGTAGGACAGCCATGTATTTCTTCTTTTATATAATTTCTTGTTCATTATCTATGTTTTGTCTGTTCACATAGGCTGTCTCATGCTCCCATTTTATGGTTTCTCAGCAGGACTTTTTAAAACTATTTATTATATACTATCAGAGTGCTCCTAAGAAGAGTACTGGCCTCAGTAAGTGTCCAGTAAGGCTGTTGAATTAAAAAATGAAACACAATGGGAGAATACATTTATGATTTCCTTTTCAAATGTATCTTTCAAGTTATAGCAAAGGAATAAAAAAAATCCATATATCTACAAGAGGCAAAAGAATGGAGGAAGAAAGGGCTCTGCATGAGAGACTTCAACAAGGTTTAGAATTGAAGAAAATTCAAGAAAGAAACAGAATCATAAAAATATGTGCTCACAGAGGGAGATACCAAGAAAAAATAAACTGATTGGTTCTAAGACTATAGTAGTTGATATCTGAGGATGGTGAGATCCATCCCTCTATGCTATATATTCTGGGAGAGAGATTTTCATTATAAGTTCAAAAATACTGCTATATAACTGTACTTTGAGATCTTGGACAGTAGAAAGTGGTTGATTGTATAACAAAATTAGTTTCTCCTCCTGTTGAACTAGTTCAAATTTTAGCAACCTAAGTGACCTGGATAAAATGCTAAAAGCTACCAGATGTTATAGGAAACTAAGTTTTAGATAATTATGTTTAATTATATCAATATATCTTATTCATCAGAAAACTGAGACCTTAGTGAATGACTTATTCAAATTATGTGATGTGTAACAGGGCTACTGGTTTGTATGACCAGGGTTGAAAGATTGGATCTCATGTAAATGCTAAATAAATGTGCAAAGGATAATAAACCAATAAAATATGGAATATTTATGCATGTTTCCAAGACAGTCCCACAGAACCCAGCAAGATCCTATGCTCTCTAGTGAGATCTCTCCTCTTCACTGAAATCACATTTTCTCCAGTGAGACTACACCATCTCCAGTGAGATTATACATTGTAGTACGAGATGGCACCCCCTTCAATGAGATCACACCATTTACGGTGAAGCCCAGATCTCACTTGCATTAGAGGACAGAGTCTTCCTCCATGTTCTAACAGAATCCAAGGCTCAGTGTTGCTATCATCACTTGCTTTTAAAAATTCCCCCACATTCTCTTTTTCTTTAATTAGCTAATTTCCCATTAGAACAATAACATTTTAATTAGTAATTTTACCAAAAAATGATTCTACGAACATTTCTCTGTGGTTTCTGTACTTTGATTGAACCGAAATGTCTTAGTGGGAGAAAAAAGATAAGAGTGTGAAAGAATGAATTCAAGAATGATATATAGGATGATATAGTATGAATTATGTAGGCGTATAAATAAATGAAATTCCTTAAACTAAAAGAAAAAATAAATTTCCCAATTGAAATTTCCCTGAAGGTGGTCAGAAAGAAACACACAAATAACCCCACCCTGCTAAAAATTTACATTGTAAGCTTCTACGACTTAATCTTTACTAAAAATAAATCTTTACTAAAAACAAACAAAACCGTTCAGTTTGGATGAGAAGACAATTTATAAAAAGCAACAAGAATGTATCAATCCTCGCCAAAATTCGACCCAAGGTTAGGAAAGAAAGAATGAATAACTGATGCACAGTGAGTGTGAATGATAACATTAGAAAGCAAAAGTTTGTGAGAACTCTTTTCTTTTTAAGCTGTTGAAAATATGCTCCTACAAAGTACAAGTCTGAAGCTTGAAGGTAGAGAGCTACGAAATTGGTCATCCAACAGAAAAATGTCAAAGCTGCATAACATAATGGCCTATCTGTAAGTTCCAAAGGCATGTGAGAAAGTTCTAGTAAAACAATTTTATATCATGTTTAAAGCACGCTCTGTTCAGAATGGGACAAAAAGAGGTGACTGACATGTGGAATACCAAAACAATACCGAAACCACCCAACCAGCCAACTAAGCATAACCCTCTCAAACTATGCATTATTTGGAAGGATGGTTTAGGTGAGAAGAAGAAGATCCATATGATGGTTGTGAAGTTAATTGGGAAAATGTTAGGAAAGTAAAGATACATAATTACTAAGTAGTAAAATTACACCCCAAAATATTCAACAAAGCAAGAGCAAATTCCATGTTCATTTATGTAAATATCATAATATGAAAAATGCTTTGTTTGAGTTAGTATTTTAATTGTGTTGGCTTTATTGAAAGATATTGGTATGTAGAAAATCAGGCACAGAGTTGATAAATCAAACAACATAACAGAAATTTAATCTTTGGGAAATAGTGCTAAATATTAGAAAATAATGCTGGTATTGATTTTGAAGAAATGTAATTACATTTGAGAAGCTATAAAAAAAGAATGAGGTTCCACAATGCACTTTCTCATTTAAACATTTCAGTCATTTTTTAAAATCTCAAACCAGAGACCTCTATATCTTTTAAGATTGTAAAATAAGACTGTGAGAAACAAAACTTGAATAGAAGAGATATTAAAATTATGAATGGAATAAACCAGCAAAGTGCTTAGAAACAGATATCATTCAATAAACTGATTAAAATACAGTTGTTGAATAAATGATATGAAGTAAAAAATCTATGATTTATAGTTAAATATGGACTCTAATTTCAAGAAGTACTACACAGAACAGGAAAAACTTTGCTGGATATCAGCATACCCATTCTTGATTTAAACAAGATTATTTTCATGCTCAGTTTACAATAGATATTAACATGTGGTCAACCAGAATCACTTTCAGTATTTTTGTCAAAGATATGTCTAGAAAAAAATCCACCATTCCAAGAGTGTTTCTCATACTCTTGTCTCACAATAAAAAACAATCTTGTAATCCACCCCTCCAATACTTCTGTGATGGCAACAGTAGCAATAACACATATTTGTCATT
This sequence comes from Nannospalax galili, assembly GCF_000622305.1. Lineage (NCBI taxonomy): Eukaryota > Metazoa > Chordata > Mammalia > Rodentia > Spalacidae > Nannospalax > Nannospalax galili. The sequence continues at coordinate 5,306,185 of NW_008338996.1, read as the reverse complement.
AAAATCTTTATATGTGTGTGTTTTAATAACTGTCAGAGACCAAATCAATTTGTGTCTAAATTAACATGATACTGGCAGTCTAACTAATAAAAGATTCAAAGATAGACTATTGGAAAACGGATCAATAACTAGGATTTAAGCTAACTCTTTCCTAGGATTCAGGTCAGCAGAAAGTACCTTGATGTCAGTTGCAGTCTGGTAATTGGCCTCTTGTCAACAAGAGGTCAGTTTTGGGTGTACCATCAAGATGCCCTAGAATTCAGAGGGTGTCGTGCCTAGAAACGAGAGGCTGCCAAGCCTTTAACACATAGTGCTAAAACCCATCTAGCACCATACTTCAAGTCAGACTGAAGTAATGCCCTCATGTCTCATCAATCAACTTCAAATTAAGCTTTGTTTTTCACCTTTTGACAACAAAGAAGTTGCTATTGCTAAGTGTCATCTTCACTGGAACTTATGTAGGGGATGCTGATCAATACCCTGTAAAATATATATTTATACATATATATGATGTATGTATGATATATGTGTATGTAGGAGTATGCTTCTAGGAACACACATCTTTACAAGTACAAAGATGCCATAGGAGGAGGTCAGATGTCCTATTTTACAACTTGTTGTCTTATTTCTTTGAGATAGAATTGTCACTGAATCTGTAGCTAGGTTGGTGGCCAGCAAGGCCCAATGATTCCCCCCTGTCACCACCCTCCCTGGGTCTGTGGCTACGGATGCATATATGCACTGTATGTTGTTATTGTCATTACATGGTGTCAAGATATGAAGTGAGGTTTTCATGTCTAAGAAGCAAGTGGTCCTACCCAATGAGCCATCTCTAGTTTCTCTGCCCCACATATTTAAAAATTTTTTTTTCTGTCTTTTTAAGACAGAGTCTCCCTGTAGCCCCAGCTGTTCTGGAACTCACCATGTAGACCAGGCAGGCCTTGAATTCACAGAGATCTGCCTGCCTCTGCCTCCCGAGTTCTGGGATTAAAGGCGTGCGCCACCACACCCGGTGGAAAAAAATATTTTAATCTTTGAGAATTTCATATATTCAGACAATGTATTCACTCCACATTCTTCTCCCTCTCTACTTCCTTCCAGATCCACTTTCACCACCATTCCCTCCCCTCTCAATTTCATGTCCTC
>NW_008338996.1:5303782-5304958 GCF_000622305.1 Nannospalax galili | reverse complement strand
TATATATATATATATGTCTGTGAGCACCCACTTCCATGCTGGTGTTTTGACTGGCTTGATCTTGTTTCAGTTCTTGTGCAGACATCCACAGCTGCTGTGAGTTCATGAGCTTAGTGATCTTGTCAGTTCCAGCAGACATTGTTTCATTCTGGTCAGTACTGACCTCCGGCTGTTACACCGCCCTGCCCCCTATCCTCCATGATGGTCCCCGAGCCTTAGGTATATGTGTGAGATGGACATACCATTGTGTTGCTGGCCACCAACCTAGCTACGGTTATTCTCTGCACACTGACTAACTTTGTGAATTTTTGCATTAACCACTGCCCATGGAATTCTATGGATATAGAGATGCGAGCTTAGAGTGTAGTTTAATATTATTTCCTCTTAGCCAAATAATAGTAATAAGTTCACCCTTGGGGGCTATGAGCTCCCCTACCAATCTTAGATTTACAGTACCAGGGTTGCATTTCCTCCTGTGGAGCAGGCCTTGAATCCATTTAGAAAGATGTTGGTTACCCCCATTGTATTCATTCCATTATTGTACCAAGACCAGTTTTTAGTTAATTCACAAGGACATGGATGATGATTTCTCTCACCCCAGAAGCTTGCATAGGACCATCCAGTACAATGAAAGCTTACCATCAAGGTCTAGTGTGCAATCAAAAGTGATAGCAATAGCTTTTATTATTTGGGGGGTCTCTAGGACAACCATTGCAGTTTTTTACTTTTTCGAGAATTCCATATACATGAGTATTACATTTGTAACATTTTACCCCTTCCTCTCCCCCTTCCAACTCTTCCTACATTCCCTCCTGACTCCCTCTCAATTTCATGAACTTTTCTTTGATTATTATTGTTACACACACATGCACACACACACACACAAATAAGTTCACTTAGTGGTGCTTGTGTACATGTGTTTAAGGATGTCCACTTGGGTTTGGATAGCCTATCAGGAATTTTGTCTCTGGAGAGGACTGATTCTCCTCCCTCAGCATTGATTGTCTATAGCTCTCTAACTAAAGATGGGATCTTGTGAATTTCCCCCACCTACACCGACATGTCAACTTGTATTGTCACTATGGAGTGCAGTTTAGACAACCACATTGTTGAGATTTCCCCTGACATATATTTAATAAAATTTTCAGAGTGATTAATGTAGTATACATGCAACAA
>NW_008338996.1:5262230-5303724 GCF_000622305.1 Nannospalax galili | reverse complement strand
ATTTATCATACCATATAGAAATATGAGTTTATATATGCCCATCTCAATATATCCTATAATAATTAATGTCTTTATGAGTTAATTCATAATTATGAGTCATATACAGATGAATGGATATGATAAAGAGAAGTACATTAAACTCAAATATAATCAACATGGTTAAGAATTTACTGAACTTCTTTCTATTTACTTCAAAATACCAGATATTGTGATAAGCTATAAATGGCCAGTTAGGGTCTGGAACAAATACTTCCAAGTGTCTGCTAATCAGATCTCAGGATGAAAGTGATAAGAATCTCACTTCTCAAATCAGAAAGGTTCAACAATTTCCTGGCTTCGAAATTTTCTGTTACTATTACCATTGAAATCTACCCAATGATTTTATATCCATACACAGGTGCCAAGGATCTGAGTGCAACTGACTATGACTAGTAATAATCAGATACACACAGATAGAGACACATGTGTCAAAATCTAAGTGTCATTAGCAAAACAATGAGTCTTTCTGAAAGAAAGAGTGTATTTTGAAATGAAATGGAGATCTTTTTTAAAGGTTAAAAACTCATTCAATTTTATGTCTTAAGGGTTTATACTGAGTTCAATATTGTATAACTGTATTAATTCAACTGTGAACCTAAAAAATTTATAGCCACTTTTGAAAGAGATGTGTCTTTGCTCTGGAAATTGTTATTGAGTATGTTAAAGCTAATGAGATTCTTCTTCTAAAAACAAACAAACAAAATTTCCGTTACTTTGTCTAAAGTTAGTAGAAAGATTTCCACACTGATTTCTGCTTTCTCATGGAAGTAGAGTTTAATACAGTTACAAATGATTTCACAATATTGTATTGAGACTTACACATTGTAATGACATGGAGTGAGTGTGTGTGTGTGTGTGTGTGTCCCACTATATTTAAGATTGCTTGCATGAGCATGTTTGGGGGTTATTTTCTGGAGCATAGGTAACTTAGTATGTATATGACTGAAGAGAAGGGCCCCAGCCGACCCCATCAACCATTACTTGCAAATAGTTCCTCATACAGGAGCAGGGCATCATGAGCCCCTTCCAATTCTATGTTGGATTGTTGACAGTCTTGTACAGGTTTTGTGCAGGTAACCACAATGGCAGTGAATTCATAAGCACAGTATCATGTCATATGGAAGACGTATTTGGGCAGCATTCCTCCCATCCTCCTCCTCTGACGTCCTTTTCAGTTCCTATTTCGAGACATTCACTGAGCCTTGAGAGGGTGATATACATGTCTCATTTAAGACTGAGTATTCAAAAGGCATGTGTTCTTGACACTCTCACCGTTTATAAAACTCTGCATTAACCACTGATCATTGTTAAAAGAAGGTTCTCTGACCAAAATTAAGAGCAGCACTAATTTACAGGTATAAACATGAATATTTATGAGGCAGTGTGATACTATGCCCATTTAACAAAACAATAATAGGTCTCCTAGAGACCATGACCTTCCTACTCATAGGGTATTGTTAGGTTATAGAGCCTATTGTAATGGATTTTAAACAGAATACAATTTTGTGTGGATCTGAAGTAAAAAGATATCCATATGAACAATTTGGCAAAGAAATTCAGATTTCAAGTAAAAATTAGAGTTTATTGGCTCATGTGATTGAGAAATCCAAAGACACAGATGGCTATAGGGATGTACAGCATCTTAAAAGCTATCCATAACCTGCTTTTTATTAATTTCATGATATGCTTCACCGCATGACTTATTTTCTTATTCTTTGAAGAGGTGTTCCATGCAATGGCCAAGCAAACACACACACATGCTAGCTCATATTATATGAACTTTGTGATCCAGAAGAAAGGAAGCACCCATGTCAGCCTGGGCTGCTAGCTGCCGGTGGAGGACCTTAAATGTACTACCTGGAACCACACTCTAGGATTGGGACATTGACTATGGCCAAAAGGAAGGATTTGTATTTCCAGACTTCCGCATTAAAGATAGGAATGACAGATGGGAATGAAAGATAGGAATGAAAAATTAGTTAATTTTTCAAAACAAGGGTGACTTTGAGAAAGGAGGGGCTGAGGAAATAGTGGAAGGTTCTTGGAGCCTTCCAACTCTGCTCATCGTGCTTTCCCTGCGGCCCTTCATCGTGTTGGAAATGAGAATTTCATTCCATGTCCACTCCAAACATGCATCTGACACATCCCAGCATGTATCACAGGACCTAATGAAAGGAATGAATTATAAAGTAGTTTTTCCACTAAAGCTTCAGGGGGCCCTGTTTTCCCACTTCTCACATATGCACAGAATCAAATTCTCTATGTCCTTAATCATAAATTCTCCCAAACTCAAGGGTGACACATGGGAAATTATTTACTTCACAATATATGAAATATTTACTTGGCATTGAAGAGGAGTAGAACCTATACTAAGCTCTTAGATGATGCAGAAGAGTGGGTTTAGGATTGGTTCTTTATCTGCTGGGTGGTAGATGATCTATCTAGGGGAAGCATCCAGCTAGACTGTTCAAATATGGCACCTGATTGAGAATGGATAATCTGTAAAGCTCTCTGACAAGTGTTTAAATTATCCACCCATAAACTACTGGCTACTAAGTTTCAGAGGAAAGATAAATGAAGACCAGTGGGACACAGCTGAAATGAGAGGAAGGGAGAGGGGGATGTTAGTGAAAGCCAGCAGAGAGCAAGCACTAAATCTGTGAGCCTACTTTTGGGCCAGGCATTATGCTTAGCATTTTATAAATAGTATCTTATTAGGTCTTCCTAGCCCTGGGAGGGGGGCATTTCCTTCTCTACAAGGGTAGAAAAAGGAGGCACATAGAGGTTGACTGTATCAGAGGGGAAATTGTGAGGAAAACACGAATGATAAACAGGCCAACAATGTTATCAAAGATGACACACTTTCTCCTGTGGTGTAAATTGTGATACATACCCCCTCCCACACCAATTAGAAGGTGACATAAAATTTCATAGGTTCATTGATATAAATCATAATTAAGATACTAATAGGCAATAGGAACTGATCATATATGACAGATTATAAACATGAATGGTGTGCTAGATAGAGTCAGCTGTCAACTTCACACACCTGGGGAGAGGGAAATCCAGTTGGGGAATTTTCTCTACCAGGTTGGTACGTGAGGCATTCTCTTGATTGTTAAATGATGTGGGAGGGCCCATCCCACTGGAGGTGGTGCCACTTGTGGGCAGGTGGTACTGGATTGTATAAGAAAGCAGACTATGTGAAAATCAAAGGAGAAGCCAGTAAACAGTGTTCTTCCATGGTCTGTGCTTCAGTTTCCAGCTCCAGGTTTCTGCCCTGATTCCTGCCCTGGCTTTCCTCAATGATGAATTGTGATCAGGATGTGTAAGCTGGAAAAGCCCTTTCCTCCTCAAGTCATGTTTGGTCAGTGTTTCATTACAATAGACAGCTAAGTGGGATATATGGAAAATGGAGATATATAAACACATAATTGAGTTCAACACATATGCAGGCTCACATATATTCATACAGGGATACTGTCAACACTGTTTTGTGAAGTCAATTTGGTCAGTATCCAATCTGCTCCAGTGCAAAGGTAACTGGACAATCATGGGGAAGCGATGATCTGCTTGTACCTCACTACTATCCTTGTGGCTCCATGTCATTGTCTTTTCTCATTCCTAACATTTTCTCTGTAAAATGTGAATAATAAACAGAGCTCAACTTCTCACAAGTTCCCTTCGAGAATCTGTAAGACAGCTGTTGGGTAAGCACCTTGTAAACTACATAATAACTACATAATGTTTTTATGCCCCTTTGGGGCTGACCTGGATGGTTTTATGACATCTTTTGAATGGAGAATCAGCCTCAAATTAAATCAAAGAATTGGTTATTGTTTGAGACGGTGTGGTGTGCGTTTGCCTGTTTCTCCCTCAATATTCTTTCATCAGGTTCTATATCACCTCTACCTTACAAGTTAGTTTAAAACATCAAAAGCCACTTTGGTACCCTCCATGTTACCAAATGGTCAATTCTCTGCTGTATCTTTCATGCTATCTCCAAAGCTGAGCTCGATCACTGACTTCCTTCTGAAGACAGATGATCTTAAAGCAGAATAAAATGTTGGAATAACATTTTCCTGCTCAATATCAATATGCCTTTAACTTTCCTTTCTATGCTCCTTGGGGAAAGGTCTTTTCTTACCTCACTGGAAGCGTCCATCCTCTTAAACTTCTTTCTTCATTTTACTCCCTCTACTCACAGACCTCCACTACGACCCAGTTAGACTTCCATAAGTCTTCAGAGATTTTGTTTTAGTATGCATCATGACAAGTTACACTGGGTGGCATTTCTAATACACAAAGAGAGTCCATTTTTGCTATGGACTAAAGAAATAAAGGACTTACTCTCCGAGAGCCTTAGAGCTAAGACACAAAAGCTTAAATCTTACTTTGTTATGGTAAACAGTATGACCTCAGGGAAACCATATCACCTTTCAGAACTTTCCTTTTCTTTTCTGTAAATTAGGGGTCTGCCTTGGTCATACCCTGAGAAGATGGATACTAAACCCTAAATTTGAACATGCTGTTGTCACACAGATTTTTATAAAATTTAAAAACACATGCAATTTAAAATGATAGGGAGTACTTTTAAATATTTATAGGGGCTGGAGAGGTAGCTCAGCAGTTAAGAGCTCTGACTGCTTTTGCAGAGAACCCAGGTTGAGTTCTCACCATCCACATGGTGCCTAACAGCCACCCATAACTTCAGTTCTAGGAGATTTGATACCTCTTCTGACCTCTGCTGGCACTGCATGATGCAGGTGAACTTACAAACATGCAGGCAAAATAGTCATACACATAACATGAAAACAGATAAATAAATAAATTTAAAATGATTAAAAGGGTTGCTCTTAATGATAGTCTAATATATATGTAGATACATATATATGTATATATATACACATTAATATATAGTCAGTATCCCAAATTACAGAGGAACATCCTGAAACCAAAGAGGTAAAGAAACATGACCAATATTCCAAGTTTAATGCCTGGTGGCTCCATGATTTTAACCCAAATAATTGAATTATAGAGACTGTGAGTTAACCACTGTACTTTCCTGCCTAAAGAAACCAAGGGCCTATTACTGGAAAGGTGGGTCAGATGTTTTTGCTATTCACTATGGAGAACTTACTAGTACCTCACAGCGACATACTAGGCTAGGTAGTTTTGTGCTAATAAATGCAAATGAACAAATTTAATTTTCACTAATATGCAATCTAGTACTTGTAAAACCTGGCCAGGTCAATAGTCATTTTGAATGAAGAGTTTGAATATCTACAGTTCTTATTTGCTAATTAGGAGCAGCTAATTCAATGTATACCTTAGAATTGTACATATGTGTCATTAAAAACATATACTGCATAAAGAAATAAATAGAACATGACACAAAATATAGTTATTTAAAAATTGAGTTATGTATAAGAAAGCAATATATATATTTTACAATGTACTCAAAGAATAAATCAGACACTGAACATATTAAAATATATTAGCTGTCTCCTTTCTTCCATTCTTTCTTTTTTTTTTTTTTTCTTACACCTTCTATCAGAGTGGAAAAGTATGGAGGGGCACATCAGAGGGAAACAGGATCACGGGGACTATATAAATTAAAAAGGAGTCAAGTGAGGGAGCTTGCATGGATCAGTGAGGACCATAAGGCGTGAAATGAGAAGTATGATTAACTCAGACCTCCAAGCAGAGGCTGGAGCACTGCAGCTTTGCTGCTGACTTTGGTCTGCTGACTGTTTTGTATACAAAGCCTTAATGGAACACAGATGCATTTGTTTGTTTACATCTAGTCTGTCGCTGCTTTTGTGATACATGGTGGAGTTGAGTATTTGCAACAAGGACAGCCTGGCAAGCGAAGGCAGAAAAAAAAGCCCACTTGTTATTTGGTTCTTTACTGGAAAAAAAAAAAAACAAAAAAAACAAAAACAGTTCATACACTAGAAAACAAAGAAGATAGACCATTCTCTTTTTAATAGCTACGATTCCGCTTGGAAAATAGAGCCATTTGACTTGTTCTATATAAGAGGACTTATTGTGGAAATGAAGGAGTCACTTGACCACTGGAAACTGAAGAAAAATATATGAAGAAGATGCCGTACCAGAAACCACCCTGAAGTGCTATGGGGCTCTCAAGTATTATTCAGAGCACTATAATTCACAAGAATTCCTGGGAACATCTTGCCACCTGTATCAGTCTGCATTAGTGACAGTGTGCTTCTATTCACTGACATTTAATTTTAAATTACTTAAACATTTATATTATATGTATGAATCACCTATTTTATTTTTAAAAAGTCTATATTCATTGCACATAAGTGATGGGTTTCATAGATTTTTTCCTATACATATGCCTTGTACTTTGGTCATACTCACACATCCCCTTTCTTCTCCCCTACTTCCTAACTCCTAGTAGTTGTCCTTTTTATCCTTTCCTTCCATTTCCACAACTACTTTCAATTCATATAAGTGTATATGTATATATATAATATTATGTACCTATATAAAATCCATAAATAGGAGAACATGCAGTGTTAGGCTAGAACTTAGCATTGAAGTGATCCCAGAACTATACAGAAGAGAAAAAAATGAGAGATATGTCTTCTTAGAAATACACACACACACACGCACACACACACACACACACACACACACACACACTTGCTTCTACTTGTGGGCAAGAGGAAGGTCAAAGTCTGGTCAGACTATCCGAAAGACTTCCTAGAAAGCCATAAACCTGAGATTAGAGGAGCTATTTGTCTTTCTGAGTCTAATTTATTTCACTTATTTGATGATCTCCCATTGCTTTTATTTTCCCGAGAATGACATAGTTTTGTTCTTCTGTACGGCTGAAGAAAGTTCCACTGTGTGTCTACACGACTCTATTTTTAGCTATTCCTCTGTAGATGGATACCTAGGCTGATACTGTAATCTGATTACTGTTAATGAATCTCATGATTCCCTACATACCTGGCTGTAACCAACCCAGACAATAGACTGTTTTTCCTCTTTTGCTTTCCAAATCTACTGTCTCACTCTAAGATGATAACTTAGAACCACATATCAGGCAAAGGGTTTTGGGGAATGCAGTTTTCCATGTCCTCCCAAGCAATGGGAACTTAGAAGGGGACCACAGTGGTGTTAGTTGATGACAGCCAATAAAACATTACCATTTCAACCCTTCATTTTCTCGGCCCTGAATACTTGCAGGGAGGCTGCAGTGAATTTTTTTTCACAATAATGATACTCGATTCTAGAACAATTTAGTCTCAGATTTGTGGACTTCCAGAAAGTCTTTCAGGGAATCTGAATAGGCTTTGACCCTCTTCCAGCCCACAAGTAGAGGTGTGTATGTGTGTGTGTGTGTGTGTGTGTGTGTGTGTGTGTGTGTGTGTGTGTGTGTCTGTGTGTGTGTGTTTGTGTGTGTATGCGCTTCTAGGAAGCTATAACATTTACTTTCTTTCTCTTCTGGATAGTTTCAGGATCACTCAGATATTTAAGATCTACCCTAACACCATGTCTGCCAGATTGTGTTTCCTGACTACTGCAAAGAGATTTGCCCTCTTTACATGCCTCAGGGCTCCATGTGTCTGATACAGAGCAAACTTTCAATGAATGTTTGCAAAATCAGCTTTTAGAAAAATGAACACAAACTATTATTCTCTGTGGTTAAAATGAAGACTATGCATCATCATTTAATATTTTAAAAATGCTCTAACCGGAGTTTATATCATACTCAAGTCTTACATACATTCTCCCCAATGTTTTCTAATCAAATCCATCTCAGCATCAGGTGCTGGATGAGATCAAACAATTGTTAAGATAACATAGGCAATACCTCCATTCCTGGTAGGAGACAACAGTCAGAAACAGGGAGGGGAGCAAGCCAGGAAGACAAGCCCTTGCCCTTGCTTTGTAAGGATAGGACCATGGCTACACAGCTCCATTCGTCTGGTTGCCTTTTTTCTCCCTGTCTCATAAAAACCTCTGATTTCTCAATAACTAGGCAGTTATAGATCTGAGTAACATCTTCTAACTCATGTTCTCATTAAGTAACCCCATGCTGAGAGCTCTCTTGGAATCACTGAATTTAGAACTCATAGGTTCAGGTTATGAAATTGCCCTTCCTATTTCTGTCCACTTTGCAGAATTACTTAACATGTCTGAACTCAGGTTTGCCAGTCTATGCAGTGGATACAATCATAAGTATTCTATAAAATATGAAAAAAGGCAAAGTTGTTCTATACTGTGCCACACATAAAAAAAAAGAATGGTGTCAATAATGGAAATTGCAATGCATACTTCAAGATTTTCAGTTTGTCAGAATCTGAAAATTTTAATTCTTAAACAAACCAGCCAAGAGCTAATTTGAGGAACCATAATGTTAATAGCTACAGAATAGTGAGTTTAACAAACATCCCCTCCCACAAATTGAAATCCAAGCCAATACATTTTTATGAGTTTAATAGTTTCTGATTAGCTGGCTTCTTCTCATGTACTTTTCTATCCCATTTCCTGATCTTATACAACTTCTTTTGCTAGCTAAACTAAATCCCTAAAAATATGAGCTGAATATGCCAGGTGCAATTCTGATGGCCATAAACATATCCAGGATTTAATTCCTCTTGTAACAGAGCTAAATATTTTTCACTTAACAATTGTAGGAGGCTCCGGGACACTCTTCACTTCCATTCTTATGCTGTGGAAATGTAACCAGACCCATAGAAAGACCACGGAATGTGCAAGAGGCCCCACAATTATGCAAAAGGATGAAGGAGATTGTTTTCTCTGCTCAGTCATTTGGGAAAAATCTCTTGTTGGACTTCAGTTTCTTGGTCTAGAAAATAAGGGTGATGGTTACTAACCTTCCTTCCTTTGAGGTGGTGATGGTTAATCTTAACTGTTAATTTGATGAGATTTAGAATCACCATGGAAACAAACCTCCCTTGGCATATCTGTGAGGAAGCTTCTAGATTAAGTTAGTGGACAGGAGAAGAGCCACTCTGAATACCCGCAGTACCATCCCATGTGCAGGTATTCTGGGCCGAATACAAAGGGGAAAGTAAGATAAGTACTAGCATTTGTCTCTGCTTCCTGACTGTGGATACCTAGTGAACCCCTGCCACCATGACTTTCCCTCCATTATGGATTTTACTCCCAAACTGTGAGCCAAAATAAACTCATTCTTCCTGAAGTTGTATTAGTTAAGTACTTTGTCACAGCAACACATAAAATAATTGATGCAAGGTATTAAAGAAGAATAAATAGTATTTTTCTTGGGGCATTGGGAAATGCTTTGTAGACTAGCCAGAAGAGGATTTAATTGATAAAAAGGTAGTGGCCACTGCAGAAGGTGGAATGATATTACAGGATGTGGCTATTTGCTTTGAGAGGAAACTCTACTGTCATCCCTGGAGAAAGTCAATGGACCAGAAAGCAGAAATCAAGGCATGGGAAGCCGAGAAATGATGGCACATTCAAATAAGAGAAAACATCTTAGAGTACTTAGATTTTCTATGATAAAGACATGCAACAGAATATGAAATTAGAAAATTTTGATCAAATGAAAGAGGAAAGAATCTTGAATGCTGCTGTAGAGATTTGGAATTTATACTAAAGTGGAGAATGGTAAATCTCTAAATATAATTCCATGTAGTATTTAGAAAATTACTTGCTAAAACGCAGTATAGAAGCATTTTTCATAGAGAATTCCTAAGGCACAAACTCAACTGGTTTTTAAATACACACACACACACACACACACACACACACACACGTTCATACAAATGACCATCATATAACATGGTCATAAAACAAATATCTGTAGAAAAAAATGAGTGAATTAAGTTTAGTAAATTATAGATTCAACTAAACTAAAAGTTTTCTTACTGTTTTTGTTGATTATTTAACTGTATAACTTCCCAGAACACTTAATAAATTGATGTGTTTGCTATGTTTCAAATAGGATAAAGGACAAACGAAATTTCATAATTTCATTTGCCATGCATTTCCTTTACCCACAGCACATGGTACCAGTGTGTACCAGTGTCCCATGGAAACACTTTGCTACACACAGCATTAAAATGAGAGACAGAATACAAAAAGCACCAACAATGACCAATTCTCATAACTCTAGAAAGCAAACACGGTACAAATGGTATTGGGTGACTGGAGAAGAAGGAAGGCTTGGAAATGGGCCTTGAAAGGGAAACAGACAATACTTCACAGGTTAGGAGTGAATAAGATGAGAGAATTGAGCCCAAGGTGCTTAATTGTCATTTTTTATACTACTTCTATAACTTGATTATGGGGCAATTGATTTATGGAAAGGCATTAGAACTAAAAGCTTCCATTTATTATAATTAATTGCCAGAGACACTGAAAAATAGAACATTGGGAATGATGTGTAAAGTACACTTCAGCTTTTCCTCATGCATCCCTCATCTTCTCTCTCACCCCTTCTCTGTTTCTCCATGCTCACCCATCTTTTTATCTATTACAGGTTTTGACACAATATTTAAAAAATATCTATCATAAACTCACACAAATGTTCGTAGAATCTTTATAACCTAAACAAATAAATTAGAAACATTTAGAAAAAGGAAAATAAACTTATCTGAATACATTAATAAATAAAATACTTCACAGTCATTTAAAAGCACGTTTTTCCAGGAAAATATTAAAATCATATTAAAGAAAAATTCCTATGTTATGATTTAGGTGTATAAAGAGAAGTGGTCATAAAACAAATGCTTTTATTAAATTTTTAAAGGAAAACATCGCTGATATCTATAGAAAAATAACTATATGGAAGCCACAATATTTAAATGAAGTTTTATAATAATTGTGGATGAATTTTAACTTAGTTTTATCTGTATTTGAATTTTCAAAATGCCCATGTGATACTTACTAAATTGGCAAATGTTTTATTTTTAAGAAGATAATTTTATAGCATGTTATTGTGATACATGACATAAATACATAGCAACTGTGTATACATACATTTTCCTCCCTCCTCCTCTCCCTCCCGTCTTTGCTCTCTTCCTCCTTCCTTCCTTCCTTCCTTCCTTCCTTCCTTCCTTCCTTCCTTCTTTTCTATTACTTTAATTAAGAATGACTGATACATTCTATGCTTCTCCCTCTGCAGCACCTGCCTACAAAGCTTACATTAAACATCCCAGTATCTACTTGGTTCCAGTCACTGCTGAAGGCAATACATACATTAAGTATAGGCAGAGAGATATTTGGCTCTCAAGATACTTGTCAAGGGACAGGGGGATGGCTCAGTCAGTAATGTGATTGATCCGCAAACCTGACCTCAACTCAGATCTGCAGCACTCACATCAAAAAAAAAATAAAAGCCAGATGTGGTGGCATCTATCTGTAAACACCCAGCAGTTGAAAGGTAGAGGCAGGAGGATCCCTGGGGCTTGCTGGACAGCTAGCCTAGATTAATAAGTGCCAGGTTCAGAGAAAGGTATCTACAGTCCCATGTACACAGATGGAAACGTGTATGCATGCATACCACACCATATCCCCCACAAGATACCTATCACAATAGATTTATCTATGCAAGTAGAAGCACTGGTAGAAATTCCCCATATAGAACTGAAATCCCTAGTATGACTATGGGAAGGGTGAGGCTACTGTCTTTAGTGTAGTAAGGAACTGGTATGTTGACAATGTTTCAAATTCTGAGAATAAATTTGAAAGGATTTTAGGAGCCTAAGGGAAGTCACTAGTAAGTTGAAAAATGAATACAATCTTCACTAAGAACAATCTGGAGAAGGTGATATGATCATTTGAAATTATAAGTTCAAGGTTGGTAGTAAGAAACTGATACAAATGTGATTCTTTTTGAAGTAGTGGTGTGTGTGTGTGTGTGTGTGTGTGTGTGTGTGTGCGTGTGTAGGTAGGTAGGTAGGTAGGTAGGTAGGTGTATGTCTGTGGAATAGGGCAGGAGATGGGCAAAATCTCAACTCCAATTACTTGTTTAGCAAGTAGCGAGTTGGCTGTGAGAAAGTGATCATAGAACTGTCACATATAAAGAGATGAGAGTTTAGACCAAGGTAAATAGGTCTTCCTAAGGCATGAAGCCAAGAATATACCATGGAAGAAGATGGGGATGAAAGCCCAGAAAACAAAACAAAACAAAAGGAAAGACATGGAAGGACTGTAGCTTTGGCTCCTGTGGAAGATCCCAGGCATAGATGTGTGCCGGTTATAGCAGCACAAAACAGCACACAACAAGGATTTTGTACTGCATGCTCACTGAAGGCTAGATGTTCTTGATCAACGCAATCTGCTAGTAAGGCACTGAAGAAGACACCTGCAAAAATTTTACATAATGAGTAGAAACAAAAATATTCCCCAGAGCCTGCATAATAGTGCAGGATACCTGAGGGATGAGACTCTCTGGTTAAATATGAAACATACAAGTAGGCTCAGCCTGTCAGGAAATGTCTCATTGATCAGAACTCAGTGGAACAGCCTATCAGCATGGACTGTTGTTCTGTAAAAACCTCTCTACTCTGGGACAGGAGGAGAAGTAGTTGAAGACACCACAGGAATCCAGACTGGAGACACCACTGCAATGACCTCTGTTGCCAATGTGATTTCTTCAATGGCCACAAAGCCTTAGTGAAGTCTGCCTGGGAAGGTACTCACTGTATTTTCCTTAATCTTTAACCCTACTTGCTTAGTGTTCCTTCTGGGTTATGAATCAACACTATGTTATGTTCAATGTCCAAAATTGTTTTCCTTTTCTGACACTGGACATTCCAATGCACAAAATATTTATAAGTACAAATAAAGGAAGAGATTGTACATAATGTATATAATATATTATATTATATATATATTGTATGTAATTTGCTTCAAAGAGTACTAAGATTCTTAGGACTTTGACATTTGGAAATCTACCATTTTTAAATGGTCAGTATTTTTCCCTTTATTTCTGTAAAAAATAAAAATGAGAGAAGTTTATTCTCTTGAATGAGATTGTTCTCTTGTTCCAAGTACCCCGTTGAAAGGGTCACTGTATTATGACACATAAGAAAGTTCCATGTCTTGTCATTTGTAATGGCTATACATAACCGGTATAAATACATTCAAACCTAAGCTATGTGCATCATCAACCAGAATCAGTGGACCCACACATAAGCACACACGTGCACCTCTCTAGTTCCTTATTAGACAGAATTGTGATTACTGGAAGGGTTTTGTTAGAAACTAACACAATACTCTAACAAAATATTCTTACACTGAGGGTTTCTAGGTCCCAGCAGAAATGCTGAGGCCTAGTTTGCACAGAGTAAGGGAGAGTTTTTCTTTTTTCTCCAAGGATAAGAAATCTTGGAAATACAGAGAAGTGACACCCTTCCCCAGACATACAAAATCCTCAAGAGATCTGTTAGCCATGGCAGTTTCACATACACACTGTCAGACAGGAGAGGAGAGACAGGAGGGTCTCAGTGGGGTGACTGTGGCTGTCAGCCTAATTTGTGGATTCATGATAAGCCTTCCAAAATCTCCCCAAAACCATTTAGAATGAGAGAAGGTCAACCAGGGATATGAAGTGAGTCACTGGATGTCAGAAAGTGAGCAACTGTAATTTGAGTATAAAACTGTCAAAGTGATCCCTTCCCCTAGGTGAAGGGAGAGCCTAGTTTATTGCATACATAATTATTATATATTATATATTATATATATTAAAGGAATGAAAACAGTACACTCTCTTGTTTGTTATTTACCCCCACAGAGGCAGCCACACGTTTCCCCATCTTGAACCAGCTATTCTGCTTTAAACATCACACTCAGATGGAGTTATAAGAGGCAACAGGCTAATCCTTCTTTTTCCCACCACCAAAAGGCTATTTTAGTATCCAGGAAAGCAAGATCAGTTCTTTTACTTTTACTCTTGTTTTCTTTCTTCAGCTTTGGATGAGAGAATTGGTAACTTGAAGGGACAGAAGCAGGGTTAAGATCTAGGTCAGTTGTAAGTTATTCACTAATGCCCATAACAAAAGGACAAGGGCATATTTGGTGACATCCTTGGAAGGGCCTTAGAGGTAGATAAGAAGAGGGACAATCACTTTCTGTGCGATAGTCACCTCTTTCAGGGTCAAAGCCACTTTCCCGAGTTGCTGAAGTGAATCTTTATTTTTTCCTAAAACTCAACAGACAGTGTCTTCAGAAACTAATTTGATTTTGATTGATTTTTGAAACTTGAAACACTTCTAAACTAATTTTGAGTATATTACTCTTGTCAACGCTTAAAGATTTTGTCAGGAGGAATTTGCTGAACAGACGCAGTAATTTTGTTCCTCATTCTGGCATATCACCCCTAAAGAGGAAGCCCAGGGAGGGGCAGGCTCTGTACTGCAGCTGCTATTAAAATCTACATTGCAATGACTTTGCAGCTGTTCCAGGGTCTTCTCAAGCAGTTCCTGCTGCCACTCAGAAAAGCTGGATGTATTGAAATAACAACCCAGGAATTGTTGGCTCCTCTTGGGTCAGACCTTAGATATAGAAAAAGAGACTTGGGGCACAGAAAAGTGATTGATCTAAGGTTGGAGAGCAGCCTAGAGGCAAACCTGGGACTGGAGACCATCTTTCAATCCAAGTTCACCCTGCACCGGTCGTGGAACAAGTTGGGATTACATTTATTAAGTAAACACACCAGTGACTACTTCAAGGGAAGAAGGGGCCTCAGATTGCAGTCAATATGCCAATCAATAGGTGGTAAAAGCCTCTCTGGAAGTCTAGCATAATGCTGCCTCTTACAACATGCACAGGCTTTGTTAACCGTGTCTCCCTCTGTCTTGCAACAGTGAGCAGATCCACTGGGGGCTATCGGAAATAACAGTGACATTACAAGATAATAACCTCTGCTCATACCAGTGTTATGCCGAAAGGGCTGTCAAAGAGCACTTTCCTTTTATTGCTTTTTGCCACCCAGGGTCTGTGGCATGTGGACAGATGGACAAGGCTCATCTTAACAAATAGTCAATGGGGACGAACTGTACAGGCTCAGTCCTGGGTCTTTGCTTAAGGCAGGGCCTTCCAAGCAAGGACCTCAGGGTGCCTGGGTAACAACATCAGCAGATGCAAAGAAGATAATTATTCAGGAGGGGAGCAGAATTGATAAAGGATTGGCCTATTGTGTGGGAAATAGGCTCAAGGATTTTTTTTTTTTTTTCATCTCCTGCAAAAGTACCTTAATACACGATGAGTTAGCTTCAAGCATTAGGAGCGAGGGAAGGAAGGCTGGAGAATCTAGTGTTCTATTTTACCTACTTAAATTTGTTTCCTAACACACAGAAACCTATAAAGGGGTAAAAATAAATCAAATTAATTTCTGTTTATGTACATGCATTTATTCATGAATACATTCCCAATACACAGCTATGCATATAAAAAGTGACCACAGGTGAAATTGAAACACAAGGTTTTGTTTTGTTTTGTAAAAATCCTTGTCTTGAGACATTGAGAAAAAAACAAAACAAAACAATGAACTCCATTGTAGGTTGGAATGAGGGAGCCAAGTAATGGTTTCATGACCAGCTACTCCCACTGCATCAGTGATAGATAACATGGTGCCAAACCACTCCTTTTGTGTAGAGACAAGGCTGAGACTCCAAGTCCCAGAGTAAACAAATATACAGAAAGAAAAACAATGACAACAGCAAAACTGGAAGTTTCCTCTTCCACAGTCCTAGGGAGAGATGGAGTTGCAAGTTTCAAAACACAGGAAGTAAGACAGAGACCATAGTTGGACAAGGGTAGCCCTTCATTCTGGGGCTCATGGAAACCAAGCCTCAGAGACTGGGTTATTTTTGGGTTATTTTCAGTGGCTGGATTTGGTCTTATAGAAACTCACAGGAGGAAAGTCAGGAATCCAGGGGTGTGGTCTCCTCTGGTTTGGGGCTACAATTATAAATTAATCTCTTCCTTTACTTCCTTCTATATGGCAAAGCTCTTTAGATAAATCTCTCATCTCATTACAGCCTATTTTTTTGTTACTGAGAAAAATTAAGGAAACGACAGGACTTATGGGGCTCTACAGGCAAAGGAGACTGGGAGTTAGGGGTGAGGGCAAATCCCAGATGGGAGCAATAAAATCACTAATAAAGGACAGCCCTGTAGTATCCAGACACAACAGCAGTGTGGTGAGAGGTGTGGTCATCAGGAGAGAAGGATGCCTGAGGACCTTCTCTGGTTCCCTTTGGGCAGAGGCCTAGGCATGCTCTGAAGTTTGAAGGAGACACTTTGGTTGGAGGAAATTGGAAGCAGGAGAGCAGGTAAGTACTTTATTGGTCTAAGCAGACTACTGTCACTAGTGATAAAGAAAGATACAAAAATTCATAGAACTGAAGCCCCAAGGAACTCTCCAGTCTCTCTGACAAGACAAACACAAATGAAAAGATTTTTAAAACCATGAGTCTGTTAAGCCTCACAGGATTCAGAGCGGACTGCCTGTGGTGGAATAGTTGGGGAAACGAGAGCTCAGAGGTGGGGTTCTTTTCAGATGCTTTCCAGAGACATACACAACGAACAAAGTGTTGTATATAGAATTTAAGGCAGATTGAGGTTGCCAAAGCACTGATCCTAATCCTGCTTCGTCAACCTTACTCAGAACTTGCTAGAATTGCAGATTTTCTGGCTCCAACTTGGTACTACTGGTTTCATTTAAGGACAGTTGCAGGAGGGAATATGTCTTGAAGGGAGGTAATCAAAGCTTAAGCAAATGTACCTTTGCCAGCATCTCTGCTGTGGCCACAAGGGAGTCAGACCCTGGGCTTTGTGGCTACCAGTCTGTAATAGCAAGAGTAGCTCCCTTTCACAGAGCCACATACTCCACAATGTATTCTCCAATGACTGCACTTAAACCTGTGTGTGTGTGTGTGTGTGTGTGTGTGTGTGTGTGTGTGTGTGTGTGTTGGGGAGTTTGCGCATGTGAGTGCCTACACTCATAGAAGTCAGAGGAGGGAGCCAGTTCCTCTACAGATGGAGTTATAAGCAGTTGTGAACAGATCAGCATAGATGCTGGGAACCAAATCAATTCCTCTGGAAGAGCAGTATGTTTTCTTGAATGCTGAGCCATCTTTCCTGGCACTAATATTTTGCTGCACCACTTACACAAAATTATTGCTGACATACTTTCTTTAGCTTTATAGATGAAACAATTGAGTATCAAACACTATTCATAATCCCCAAATCACAACAGTGGAAAGCAAGAGATGAGCTAGAACTCCAGACTTTTTAAATAAGGACCCACTGCTCTTTGCTCTACAGCTTCCAATGTCCTCCTTTGATGAGACCTATTCAGGAATTTCCTAAACTTTCAGAATTTCTCTGCCATGGGACTAGGAATTTGAAGGCTATCTCTAAGTATTCAACACAATTTCTGGAACTATCTGTTGAGGAGGATTCTGAGGATGTTTGTGCCATCGGTGAAAAAGGGCAATGTTACTGAAAAAGTGAAATGTTAATGGATTAATGATATCTTCAAGGAGATAACTGAAGTGACGGGAGCTTGTATATACTACGTATTATGTTCCCTAATTACAAAGTATGATCTTGCCTGGATTTCACTTCATCATTTGACTAGGTCCTGAGAAGCAGCACATCCCCCAGAAGAACAGCATCTGCTTAGGAAGATTAAGGAGGGATGGGCAGATGAAGACAGGAGTAATTATTCTCATCTGCCTTCATAGCATCTCATTGGCCATTAGTCTTCACAGAAATTCTAACCAACTTTCACCAATCTGCAGAAAATCCATCAAGTATAATCAAAAGAAATCTGACTTCATTCTGAGTATACCCTGCTACTTTAGAGACCCTTGACTCTAATATTCGGGACATGTCAGGAATGACACATATTTTATCCCAGCTTAGTAAAAAGATTTATATGTGCAAGGTCTTCCAATCCCCATCATTCCAGTACTGTCCCCTTAAGAAATATGAAAGGACATCACTCTTGTGCTGGCTTTGCCCTCTTAATCACAAAACAAACAAATACAAAAAGACAATACCAAACATTTTTAAGCATCGAGGGTTGGTGATTGGTCTTACTGAATGATAGTCCTTCGCATCCTCAGGCTCGGCTTTAATTGTTCCCAATTACCACTTAGCCCTGAACAAGTAGAGCAAACTTTTTTTTCCCCCAATTCACGTGTGATAGAGCAATATTTTCATTGCCTTAATGCCAACAACTAGCATTAGCTTTTCCTGTAGCTCGTTCTAATTTCCAGGAATTTTGCTGCCATTTGGAGGAAGGTGTCTCCCCCAAGGAGACCAGGGAGTCCAGTCATGTATTCTTTCTGGCACAGCTTTTTGGTTGTTCTCCTACCCTTAAGCTAATATCAAGTCTGTAACTATTACTCCATTTTGCTGTGGTTTTAATTAGAGGACATGTGCTATCTTCTAATATCCCTCTGCACACTGAAGCTCTTGAGCACTTGTTACCAACCCATGACTCAATATAATTTAGAAGCTGTGGCTTCATAAGCAAGTCCTCCAATCTCTTGATATTAAATTTTCAAATTAATATCTCCTGTATGCATCGCTGGTGATTATCTTGGCCTAAATTATGCATCCCTTTTAAAGTGGATAAACAACAGCCCTTGCATCTGACAGTGAATCTCTGCTGACACCTTTATCTCTGAAAAGAGGATGCTTGTTTTTAACCCTTTGTGTCCAGAATTGGGAGTCTCTTTGACTGTGGTCTGTTTCTCACGATCTCATGCAGGGCTACAATAGAAGCCAAATTATAGCTGTAAGTTTCCAATTAACGTCTCTTGCATCTTCCTATCGAAGAAAATTCTGGACCTCAATTATCCTTCAGAATATAAATAATTTAAATATCAAGTGTGAGTGACTGGACTGTAATACATTATTAGAAAAAATATGTTGACTAAGCTGATAATCACTGGTATTATTCCTCAAAGGGAGTTTGCGTAGTACAGCACAAAAGATCCAGTTTCTAGGGTTTGGGAAGACTCAGATTGATATCTAAGATTCAGTATTTATTATCTGACCCATTTCTAGAAAATTGCTTCTCTTTTCTAAGACTCAATTCTTTTATCAGAATTAACAGAGCTGCTATGCCAGGAACTCTCTATTCTCAAAACACAGAGATCCTTTGCTTCTAAATTCCCCGAGTAGGCATTTACTTTTAGGGGCAACCTTTAAAGCTTAAAGGACTGGATTTAAAACATGAATAGTTACATAACATTAAAAAAAAACCCTGGAATTTTTGTAGATTTATTTTTGGAGGTGGGATTTAGAGAAAAAAGTAAAATATTAAATTATGCAAGTCCCCATATATAGTTCTGTGTTTTCTTTTATTTGGAGAGTAGAGTTTATTCTCTTGATTTTAATTTGGTTGTCATGGTTTCTGGTTTAAAACTGAACTGTTCATAGTATTTCTTTTTTGTTTGTCTGTTTCTTGTTTTTTGAGACAGGGTCTCCCAGTATCCCCAGCTAGCCTGAAATTTGCTATATAGAAGAGGCTAGACTTGAACTTACAGAGATCTATCTGCCCTTGCCTGCGGAATGCTGGGTTTAAAGGTGTCGGCCACCAAGCCCAACTTCATACTACTTCTTTAAAAAAAGATTTTTTATTGATTTATTTAATGTGCACAGTGCTATGCTATGCCTGTACATATGTAAGTGCACCCATGTCATGCAATGCCTGTGGAGGCCAGAAAGGGGCACTGGGTGCCCTGGAACTGGAGTTACATACAGTTAGTAGTCACCATATGGGTCCTGGGTTTGGAACCTGGGTCTTCTGCAAGAACATCCAATGTGCTTAACAATTGAGCTATCTCTCCAGCCCCTCATAATATACCTTTAGCAGTTGTCATACAGTACTCAAATGAATCTGGTGCCCCATCTAATGAGCTGACAAATATCTTGCAAGAAAGAAACAAAATTAAAACAAAAAAGGATAATCGACCTTGTATTTTGTGATGTCAAAATGATGACAATTAAGAATTCTCCTTGTTAACACAGCAAAGATCAAAGGAGATCTGAATCCATCATTTCTCTGGACTTGGATAGCTTATTCTGAAGTTTAAGCTAATATACTGCAAATAAGGATCTAGCAATGCCAAACAGTCCTCTCCATGACATAAACTTTTTTCTTTGTCATATAATGCCAAAAAATAAACAAAAGCAATTTAGCTGCTTGCTTCAGGAAATTCCGGCTCCTGGAGATGAGAGTGTGGAACAACTAAATGACCTGTATGTTATGACTGGCACCTTACCTGTGGAGAATTACTTCAAGGCTCTCTCTTCGTTGTGACCATCAAAACAAAGTCATATGAAATTATCTGCCCATTTTCCACCATTTTTCATTTTCAAAACCTCTTGAAATTCATTCACCTTAAGTGCTGTGTATTTCTTAAGCATTCTTGTTTTGAAGCGGTACTGGTCCTCTCTATTCTTTTTCTCTCTCTCCACTGAATGCAATAAACTTGGGTTTCCTCTTCTTTATAATTCACTCTATATCTTTGAAATGTTGATCCTTTGCTCTTTACCTCCCAAGTTTGGTGATTATAGGCTTATCAGTGTGGGTAAAACAATCTTTTTTAAGCAATAGATTTCTGGTAGTCTTTGGTTTGTTAAAAATGGGCATTGTAAATACTTCAAGACTAATTCTCTTAAGCTTTCTTTTAAAAAAGTTTATCTGTTTATCATTTTGTTCATTTATTCCTTGTAAAATATTTACTAAATGCCAGTGACTATCCTAGATACTGAAAACTGGCTCCTTTTACCTTCATAAATTAGCTATTCTAATAGAAAACAATATTTTTAAAGATAGTAGATATAATTTCATCATATTTTGTGATGGATTGCTAAAGGAAAATTTCCAAAGTACCAGGAAACCATTTTCAAAGGAAAATAGAATCTGACTTTGAGTGGAGGTATGCGTGACAGTGCAGAACAGAGCACTTGAACTGGCATTTCAGGTAAGATGAGATGTTCATGTGGAAAAGTGTCACTGGCAGAAGTGGTTGCGTGTCAGAAAGATCTTGAGTTGTTGCACAGAGAGAGGGAAAGCTGTCTAGTGTTCATTGTGCACTGCAACATAGTTTGGCTAAGGGCAGGAGGACTGATGGTACTCAGTCTTTACCACTCAGGCTTAAGTAACTGCCTTTGTATGTTTGTTGATGCAGGTTGTTTCTTTGAATCATTCTGCCACAGTGCTGACTTTAAGATGTGCTGCATCTCTGACCTAACGTCTGAAAATTTTGTCCCCATTAATGTCTGCTTTTTCTCCCTTCTTCAAGCACCTGATTCCATTATGTATTTTAACTTCTCTTAGCAAACTTCTTCAGTTTCCCCTGTATGTCCTATTCCCCTTGCTGTGTTTTATTCAGGATAAGGTCCCCATAGCCAATATTTGACCTTATTTGGAGCCTCTTGGGAACTGGAGACATTTTTGCATCCCTGGTGTAAGTCCCTTAAAGAGAACCTTTAAAAGGACATAGTCAACGCACTCTTTCTACAGCTTAAGTAACATAATGTATTATTGACTTTCTAGGCTTAAGAGCCTCACTGCTACCAGCAGCAACGAAGGAGCGTTTTCTAATTCACTAGAGTTAAAGGACTTCTGCCCTTATTCAAGTTATTCCTCCATGTAAGTGAGGTCTGCTAATTGGATACATAGGATCAGCTCAATTTCCAATTGGGTGGTGATTCCTGCTTCAGTGGCATAAGAAAGTGTCTGTGGCTTTATTTGTACCATGACTTGGCAGTTTGGAACTTGATAGCTATAAATGCTGTGGTAGTTTGAATGAAAATGTCCCTCATAGGCTCCAAGTGTTTGGAAATTTTGTCCCTAGATAATGGAGATATTTTGGGAGGTTTTAGAAGGTGTGGCTATCCTGATGGAAGCACATCACTGGGGGTGGGCTTAGAGACTTCTTAAGCCTTGCCAGATCTCCAGTTACTCTTTTGCTTCCTGTGCCTGTGTGATGATATGAAAGCTTAGCTTCTGCTGCTCCTGCTCCAGCCACCTCCAGCCACCAAGCCTCCCTGCCATGACGGACTATAATTCTCCTGGAACCATAAGCTCAAATAAATTCTTCCTTCTATAAATTGCTTGGGTCAGTGTTTCTATCACAGGAACAGAAAAGTGACTCATACAGTAATTAGTACCAGAGAGTGGGCTGTTGACTGTGAATAACCTGACCATGTGGGGTTTTGGAAAAATGTGGAAGACTTGGGAAGTTTGGGCTAGAAAAGTGGTTGACTGCTGTAAGCGGAGCTTAACAGGCCATTCTAGTAGGGGCCTGGAAGAAAGTAGTGCTGAGAAAAATGTAGTTACAGAGGGAAATAAAGACTTAAGCAGCACTTGGGATATTTTGGCAAAGAGTCTGCCTTCCACCTAAAAGCTTGCCCTAAGTTGAAAAGCAATGAACTAATTTCTCTGGTGGAAGAAATTTTAAGACAGCCTAATGTAGAAATGGTGGTATGGCTATTAATGGTGAATATTATACAGATTTACAGTGAAAAAGAGCAAATGGGGAAGAAGGAAATACAGAATGTACAGGATGGATTGAAAAAGAGCACTAGGAAGATTAATGTTTGGAGCCCTGGCATGTGGTGGAGAGGATCCCATTGATAAGGAGATTAAAGTGATAATAGAGATTAAGTGATTCAGGAGGGGCCTAGAGAGTGAAACTTAAACAGTGGAGAGAGTGCTTCCAGTGCAAGACCACACCCAGTTAAGCCTTCAACTTGTGAAAGGAAAATGCTGCAGGGGCCACTGAAGAGAAAAGCTTCTAAAATGGATAAAGCAGGCTGGAGTCCACCCCAAACTTGCAGTCTTGGCAGTGTTGTTCACCTGGTGCTGGCTTTAGAGGCATGAAAGATGGAAGAGTGATGGGGTCATCAATTCTTCTTCCTCCAAGGTTTCAGAGAGCCTTGGAGGCCAGGCAGCATGAAGCAGGGGTTCCCCTGCCCAGAGAAGGCCCTGATAGGCCATTGCGTGAAGCTGTGAAGGTGAAGCCTGGTTGGCAATGGAGACCCCAAGAAGTTCGTGATGCCAGAGCTGTGAGGCATCTGCCAAGAAGACCTGCACACAGGGAGTGGTACCATCACGAGAGAGATGTGTGTTGCACACAGCAGAGCTAGAGAGACTGAGCTATCTAATCCCTTTGGAAGTAGAGTCCTAGAAGTTGGAGTGGAGCTACTGGATTTGGTGTTTGCCCTGCTGGTTTTTGGTCTTGTTTTGGTCCAGTATTTCCTTGCTATGCCTCTGTTCCTCCCTTTTGGAATGGTAATGTGTGTTCGGTTCCACTGTATGTTGGGAATATGTAATTTGTCTTTTGATTTTATAGAGGCTTACAGTTAAGATATTTACCTGTGGGCTGTGGACATTTGAATAGTATTGAGACTGATAATGACTATGGGGACTTTTAAAGTTGGATTAAATGTGTTTTGCATTTTATATGGTCATGAGCCTATGGGGGCCAGGGATGGAAAGTGGTGGTTTGAATGAAAATGTCCCCCATAGGCTTCAAGTGTTTAGACATTTTGTCCTCAGATGATGGCACTGTTTTGGGAGGTTTTAGAAGGTGTGGCTATGCTGGAGGAAGCATGTCACTGGGGATGGGCTTAGAGAATTCTTAAGCCTTGCCAGGTCTCCAGTCACTCTCTTGCTTCCTGTGCCTGCAGGATGAGAGCTTCACTTCTGCTGCTCCTGCTCCAGCCACCTCCAGCCACCATGGCTCCCTGCCATGACGGACTGTAATTCCCCTGGAACTGTAAGCTCAAATAAATTCTTCCTTCTACAAATTGCTTGGGTCAGTGTTTCTATCACAGCAAACGAAAAGTACTAATAGAAATGCCATTTGAGGTTTCTGTTCTTGATATCTTCTATCATAGACTTTAATGGTGAATTATAAAACTTTATTTCAAAACCCTATGTTGAACCTACTATATTTAGAAGTCCAGAGTATAGTGAAGACAAAATCAAAGAAGCTGGGCTGAAAGCAAGGGAAGTTGTGAGGGCTGACATATTGTAGGAGAGCTGGGTGCTGCTGACACACTCCAATCCCTTAAAAGGCCCTAGGTGGAAAGGACACTGGCTCTAGGCTTGCACAGTATGATGGGCAGCAGAAAGGCAAAACTGTTTTAGTCCATTTGGGGTGTTTTAACAAAATGCTATATTGTTGAGTTGAGGAAAAAACTGATATTTATTTCTCACAGTTCTAGAACCTAGGAAGTCCAAGAGCAAGTTGCCTGTAGATTTACCTCCTATCAAAGGCTCACTCTCAGATACAGCCCCCCCATTGGTGGACAAGGGTAGTCTGAAGTTTCTTTTATAAGGACACTGCTCCCACTCATAAGGGATCCATTTTCATTCTATAATTAATGTCCTCCCTTAAAGCTTTATCACCAAATACCACTATTTTGGAGGTTAGGGTTTCAAAATATGAAATAGTATCCTCTGATAATAAGTAGTCATTTCCAACAAGATGACGCAAATAGAGCAGCTCAGACTGCAAGAACCACAGAAAAATCTTCCAGGGCTGTGAATGAAAGGGGAGTCCATAGGAAAATTCATGAGGGAATACTCTAGTTGGGAGAGAGTGAATTTTAAACTGGGAACTAAGGAGTTCCATGCATATACAGAGACAGCTGATACAACTGGCTTCACTAAAGGCAAAGATGGGAACTGGTCCTAAGTCAATTCCACAGGACTTCTCTGTAGAATGAAGGGCTGCATAAAGCTGACTTGCAGCATAGTATAGACTCAAGGAAATTTTCTCATCTCTCTCCAGACTCTGAGGGGGATAAAAAAACCCCTGAGAATCTGTGAAATTAAAATCATAATTCCATTTCTCTTTGGAGTATAGGGTTTGAATTTATATTATTTTTGTGGTTTGTAGAGTCACAAGCTTTGCTATTATCATACAAATAGTCCTGGGTCTGGAATACTTTTTGGGTACCAGAAAAATTCCTACACAGCTATCCTGTCTCGATGCCCAAGGAAATAAGTTTACTACCTTAAACCAAAAACATCAAAAGATGTATGCCACCATGAGGAAAAACAGATGTCACAAACAGCTGATCAAGATCTGCTGTCATTTCCATCAACAGAACCATAAGAAACACGGTATAAAATCAGAATGAAGAAATAAGGACATAAATATACATTCAGAACACAGTAAGTGAATAAAATACTAGAAAACAAAACAAGTGATGAAGATTACAATGAAAGCAATCATTTGATAAAAATAGTTCTCAAGAAGTCAATTTAGGAACAATCAAAGGATTGTTGAGTACGGCCTTGTTAGGACACTTTTCCAGGGGAGATGTGACAAGATGTCTCTTCATCCTAGAACCAAACGCAGAGCAAGTGACATCCTACCAAAGTACAACTTGGTCAACCAATAGGTTTCCTGAGGTCCATTACAGAAGTATGCCTGAAGGATTACTTATAGGACAAGGATGACTCAAAAGCAACCACATCCCTGAGAAGCCCACTCAAGCACGGTGAAGTCTCAAGAAAGCTACAGACCTGGAGCTCCCTGGCCAGCTTGCAAGCAGATGAATGGGTAGACTGCCTCTGCCCCAGCGGTTGTTTATTACTTCCATAATGTAAATTCTGTGTTGCAGGAACTTCCTAGGAATTGTGTGCTGTTTACTTCCTGAATATCATGAGCCTTCCTCCTCCCTCCAGGAAGAAATAATTTGGAGACAGTTGCTACACAAGCGTTGATTCCCTTATTGGAATCAGTAAGCCAAGCCCAGTTATATTACCTCAGTTTCTCCCATGTGTTTTAACATAGAGTGGGTCTAGGATGACTGTCTTGGATCAAGCTTGTAGAGCTTCCTATAGAGCTTCTCTAAATCAATGATTTATCATAACAACATCATTAGTATAAGACTTCTTCTGAAACTTCTGCCCAGAAACAAATGCTCATCAGCTAATTCCCTCTGGGATGTTAAAGTCTGTTAATATCATGTAAGATTTATTAATATTTTGTTCTAGTATTTCTGATGTTGGAACCCAATATCTGCACAGAAGTCTATAACTACTTTTAAACAGAGGATGAGTAAAAAACCCTGATGGTGAGAAACATTTCCATTTTAGGATACCATTTTTGGCTAGCAATCTAATTTATACAAAACTGATTGAAATCTGACCAACTACGTATTTTTATGTGTTTTGCTTATTTAATGTGTATGAGTGTATTGCCTGCATGTATGTAAGTGCACCTGTGTCATATGCCTACAGAGATCAAAAGAGGGCATTGGATCCCCTGGAACTGGAGTTACTGATGGTGGTTAGTCACCACGTGGGTACTGGGAATCAAACCTGGGTCCTCTGTAAGAGTGGCCAGTGTTCTTAACCATTGAGCTATCTCTACAGTCTCAATTTTGTATATTTTTGAAAACTAAGTCTCCTAACTACTGGAATACAAGCAGTGAATAGTTGGCATTATTTTGCTTATCTTAATAACATTAAGAGATTTTTTAAAGCTTATAGATACAGAGTATGAGGCTCATTGAGGTTAAGTGAATTATACAAATAGAAACAAGCTCTAGTCTTTGGAAATCAGACATATGTACAGTATCACTATACTGTATTAAATACTTTCACTGGCATTGTTAATCATGATTAACTGGTTTAACATTAAAAACCTGAGGAACTTATGCTGTTAATTATGAAACTAGCTGCCAAAATCATTTGAGTATTTTTTAATGTTTATTTTTTAGCCTAATTTATAATAAAGAGCAGAATTGTAAGAAAAAAACCAAAACTACCAATTCCTGCTGGGTTCATCTGTTCTCTCAACACACAGCTACTATAAATGCTCAATTTAAATTTGACCCTAGTTTCAATGTATGGCAAAAGTGTGACATCACCACTCTCCTTTGGGACATCCTCGACTACACAGAGCAGTGGTTGTGCTTGGGGACATTTTTTCTCACTGAGAAAAAGACAGGAAGGCCTGAAAGAATGTGGAGGCTACATAACACTCCAGTGTTGCTAAGGTAGGTGTAAATTAAATGGTAGTAAGAGCAGCCGGAAACACAGAAAACAGCTGTGAGAGATGTTGGATATAGAGAAAGTTTCTCTGAAGGTGCAATGATGGGAGTTGATTTCAAGAAGTGCTTAAGGGGTTGGAGAGATGGTTCTGTGGTTAAGAGCACTTATTGCTCCTCTAGAGGAAGTGGGTTCAGTTCCCGGCGCCCACATAGCAGCTAATAAACATCTGTAATTCCAGTTCCAGATGATCTGACACCCTCTTCTGTCCTCCACAGGCACTGCACACATGTGGCACACTTATATACACTCATAAAAATGAAAAATTTCAAAAAAATATTTAAGCACTTAGAATGTTATTTATCATTGCCATCAGAATTTTTTACTTGGTCTCTAATCTTGATCTGGTACTTTTACTTTCTCCTCCTCCTCCTCCTCCCATTATTATTATTATTATTATTATTATTATTATTATTATTATTGTCTTTTGGAGACAGGGTTTCCCTATAGCCCCACCAGGTCTAGAACTCATGCCATAAACTAGTCTGGCCTCTATTTCACAGAGCTCCACCTGCCTTTGCTTCCCAAATGTTGGGATTAAAGGCATGCACCACCATGCTCAGCTCCATTACTATTATTAATCCCTTCATAATCATTGCATCCTCCTTTGGTTACTATTTTTGGAGCCCCTTGCATATGACTTGCACAGGGATAGATTCCTTTGATATCTTATTGAACATAAGCACTATGACTCCACAAGTTAGTTCTATGAAATCAATA
Organism: Nannospalax galili; assembly: GCF_000622305.1. Classification (NCBI taxonomy): domain Eukaryota; kingdom Metazoa; phylum Chordata; class Mammalia; order Rodentia; family Spalacidae; genus Nannospalax; species Nannospalax galili. The sequence goes on along the minus strand of NW_008338996.1, from coordinate 5,275,880 downwards.
AAGGATAGTTTGTTAAGTAGGAAAACCGAATTTGAAATCCCTTTCGTTGTCTATAACTGATGCTCTAAACCATCATGTTTGTTACTTGTATACATCAAAATGTGAGAAGTAACCATGAAAAAGGTGCCACCATTTCTATGCTGAGACTTTTTCTAGTTTGAGTCTTCATGGACATAGGGACTTGAGTAAACATTCCTGACCCAACCTAAGGAACTTTTGGCAATTGATGGCTGCTGGGAGGGAGAAAGACAGTATCTTACAGAGATGGGACTCTTGGTGGGCCCAGTGGGTAGACACACACTGAAGGACACTGGAAGACACAAGGCTCTATTATATCAGAGAGTGAATACATTAAATTGGCAGAGGGCAGTGGAGGGAGGTGTGGATAGGGGAAGGACTCTAACTACCATTTTGTATGAAAATCACAAAAATCAATAAAAAAGGCAGCATTTCTGCTAATGCGTATTAAATCTCTCAAGGAAGATACGACACGGTGTATTGTGCAACATTTATTTGACTAGGTGGCATGTTTTCCCCAAACCTGTTTGACTATAGGGTACTTTTTCAAAGCATATCTTGTGAAACAACTGTTCTGCAGAGCACATGCTGGGAAATGCTTTTATGGGCTGATATCTCCCTGGAGCAAAATCTATACAATTACTGTAGCCAAAATATAGGTACTGGGGATGGTAGAACACCTTAATCACCTCCCTTACAGAGTGGTATTTTAGTTAGATTTCTTTTTGGCCTGAATATGCTCTGAGTTTCACTGAACATGTGGAGAAAACCTGTCTTCATGTAACTCTAGGTCATAACAAGAAGGTTAATTATATTCACAGTTCCTTCTCTGATGTATTTTGTGCTTCTTTTTTCTTGCTTTCATTCCCCAAACATCCTAAAGATTTTTTTTTCAATCAGAGACTTTTAAGAGATAATCAAATGGAATTTACAGTACTTTTCTTCAAGTCAACTTTCAAAACAAAAATGTGTGAAAAAATAACCAAAAGAGGTGATTATAGCATTTGAATTAGTATTACTCTTTATGAAATTGGAAACGTTTTTGCTTCTTACAATGACCAGTCAGTTCTTAAAGCAATTTAATTTCCCAGAGCTGGACTAGGCATAAATTGATACTCACGAATCAGTTCTCTTTGCATTCCACTTAATCTGTTGGCTTTTACCACAACAGGGATAACCAACAATGCAGTGGAACAGGCTAAAGACTGAATGTGAAAAAAAATTATGTTCCCTAATAGATAAAGACAAACACACCTGAAATGTTAAAGGAAGTGGAGCTACACTGTCTTGTTTTTGTACAAAACTTGGATCTAGGAAACAGTCCATAAATGACTCATAATTTCTCTCAGACTGTAAGCAGAATAGGATGGAAGAAGGTTGAATTTCCTGTGAATCTGCAGGGTGCCAACAGTTGACCTTAAACATCTTAGAGCCTGTTCTCATAGTATGTGGGTAAAAATGACTTGAGAAATTGGTCAGTCCGGGAATTTTGAATACTGTGCTTTTTACATAGTGCCTGAGGAGAAATGAAGAGTGACATCTAGGAATAAAGGCTCCAGACTGCTTTTCTTCGCTTCATCAAGAGCATTTCTGAGTTCCTACAGGGGAAAATAAAATTTTATTAAACTGGAACTTCAGTCTATATGATATTTGGAGTCCACACTATTACCATTTTTTAAAAAAAAAAATATTTATTTCTATTTTATCGTTATGTGTGAGCACCTACATGTATGTGTACCATATGTATACCTGGTACTCATGGAGGCCAGAAGAAGGTATCAAATTCCCTGAAAATGCAGCTATAGACACTTATGAGTCACCATGTGGGTGGGTGCTAGAAACCAAATGTGGATCCTCTGCAAGAACAGCAAATGCTTCTAACCTCTGGATCATCACTTCATCCACATCGCTTCATCCACCATGTAATTATCTTTGTCACTTGCCCTCAAATAAATTTCTGATTTAGTACAGAGACATTCACTACAGAGGCTGGGATTTGGTCCAGGAGACAGAGTTGACAGAGGCTTACTGTGAACATGCAGAACAGAGCAAGCACAGGAGCAGCTCAATGGCTATTTCTACACTTGGCTGTGACTTCCAAGCGTGCAAGCCTAGGGAGATTTTTATTGGGACTCAAGGATGGTCAAGCATTCCGAACCATCTTTACTCTAGGTCTTTAGGGCAAGTAGTTGTGGTTGGAGTGTCCATTTCTAGGCCACAGACAAGGGATAAACTAAGTATCAGAAACCTTGGGTAAATCAGAGAGAGAAGAACCCTTTTGCTTATTCCCGTCCTTTATCCGTTTCCCAAGTTTATGAGAAACAGCAATGGAAAGAATCAGTAAGAGCACCCATACAACAAAGGTCAGCTGATGATTCAAGAGTTAAAAACTCAACTCTAGGGCTGTAGAGTTGGCTCAGCAGTTAAAAACACTAGCTGCTCTTGCAGAGGATCTGGGTTTGATTTCCAGCACCCACATGGCAGATAGTAATTGTTCCTAACTCCAGTTCCAGGGAATCCATCACCCTCTTCCTGCCTCTCTAGGTATTGCAGGACATAGGTATGCTTGCACAGTTGTAGGCAATATGCTCATGCCCATCAAATAAGAACAATAAATAAAATAAAATATTAAAAATACTCAACTGTAAATATAAGCTTATAGGCAAGAATTACCAGATGTGTGGGAAGGAGCACAGTGAATAGAGACAACAATGAGCAGGCAGGACAAGGAGAAAGCAAATTTACAATAAGAAAATGTCCTGTGCCCAATGAAATAGGAAGAAGGACTTCCCAAGGGGGATAAATAAGAGGTTTTACAAAAGAAAGACCAAGAGAACTTATTAATAGAATTGTCATGGTTACAGAAAGGAAGTAACAGTGGGACTTACTGATGTGATAGATGAAAAGCAGAAGAGTCAGAGCCAAAGAAAAAAATGATGATCTGGAAGAATAAGTTATAAAAATCTCCCAGAACATACCTCCATGGCCTTCAAGAAAACACTCACAGTCCAGATGCAGGGGTATGCTTAGTTGATAGCTCAGCTTCAGATGTACAAGCATTCATGTGACATTTCAGTCAGGGTCATAGAAGAGGACAGGACAGACTCTAGCCAATGATGGAACATTATAATGTTAATGTGAGGTTTCTCTCATGAGTAATTCTTGTTCCAGAGCTGATGAGGATTGTCAGGTGAAGACAACATTTTGACAGCTCTCCAACTCAGCTGCACAACCCTGTTACTCCCTTGTGCAATTTATCCCACTCAGCACTGGATTCCTAACTGTACCTCACTATCTGATTTCGTGAAAACAAATGGTCACAGCATCAATAAAGCACAGGGAGGTAGAAGGTGGCAAAGAGGGGCTCAGAAACATGGAGCAAGTGTATGCACATATGGAACTTCTTATAATAGTCCTGAGAACAGGTGACTGTGTTACAGAATAAATTTAAAGAAAAATTCTATATCCACTAAGTTGTAATTTGAAGATAAGAAAAGAAATAACAATATTTATAGACAAGCAAGGACTTAGAAAATATCAAAAAATATTATTATCCTTTTTATTTTTTAAGATATTTTATTTATTATTTTTATTTTATGTGTATGTGTGTATTGCCTGCTTGTAGGTTAAGTGCACCCATGTCATGCAATGCCCATGGAAGACAGAAGAGGCTGTCAGATCCCCTTGAACTGGAGTTATAGACAGTTGTTTGCTGCCATGTGGGTGCTGGGATTCAAACTCGGGGCTTCTGAAAGAATAGTCAGGGTTCTTAACCACTGAGCCATCTCTCTGGCCCCTATTATTCTTTTTAGTAGGGTCCAAGCATATAGCCAGGCTGGCCTCAATCTTTCTCTGGATATAACCCAATCTGACCTTACATTCACAATTTTCCTGGTTCAGTTTCTAGATGCTGAGATTGTGGGCATACATTATATCTGGTTCAGAAAAATTTTTCAAATGAGTGATTAGTGAATTTGAAGAATCATGAATACAGAAGTAATACACTAGTATGAGTAAATAAAATAGCACATTGGAACCTAGATTAGACATGAAGCACGTACATTATTTTCTCCAGAAGCATGGAATTGAACTTCCAGTGCTGCCCAAAGCTGACGGGAGCGACAGACAAGAGAAAACCAGGTTTTTCGTCTTGACTAAATGGATGATGCTGATACATCAGGCTAAAAATAAGCTTAGCTGTGGCTAAAACTGTAAAATAATATCAACTTATGGCAATATGAAATTAATGGAAAGCAAATCCACCCATCCTTGGTGTCAATGAGGGAATTGTTTCTGAGACACACTCTCATTTCCCCTGTACCTAACCCACATGTACTCCAGTCTTTCATGGAAAATAACCTAGAATTTGCGTATCTGTGTATTTTCTCCTATATACTATAAAACATAAACAGATTGCTCATAATACCTGCTGCAGGTGAAATGTTCTGAAAATAGTTGTTATGTCGTAATCTACAAGGTACATTGGCTATGAGAAAAAAGATCAAACGTATTCAGTAGAGATGTGAATTTTTTTCTGAATATTTTCTTTGGCTATTTTGAATACATAGTTTACTGAATTCATAGGTGTAAAACCCATAGACACAGAAAATTGACCTCAGATTTCAAACTCTAGAAGAAAAAATATCATAGAAATAAAAGTTTGCTAATATTTCAGGAGGAATAGGGGACTAAAATGAATAACCAAGTGGGTAAAAATTAATAATAACAAAGAGAGCAAATGATAAGCTATGTTCTAAAAATGTTTCAAAATACAAGGGAAAATCATATACCAGAAAATATAGACCAAATCAAAGTTTTATGTCAGATTACCTGAAATCTAAGGTGTAGGAGGCTAGGCATGAGACCAACAGCGCAGGTGCACGCTGCTTCCTCTTGATGAGCAGGAAGACGCTGACCGGAAATCTGCCCTGGCAGCTAGAAACCAACAACACATCCACAGCTCCAATAGAAAGATACCAACGGGACACAAGGGACCAATGGGAGGAGGGAAGGGGGTATAAAAGAGACGCCTGTGTTCACAATAAATGAGCTCACTTGCACATTACCTAGTGAGTGTTCCAGAGTCTGTGTTGACTTGGCGCCTACTTATCCCCTGCCCCCACGGAGGGGAGGAGGTCAAAGGGATTTGGCTGCAACATCTGGGGCCCAACGTGGTAGATGGACCCCACCTTGATCTTGGCGATCTACACCCTTTTCGTTTTTCTCTTCTGGATCCTCATTTTCACAATCTGCTGAGCCAACTGCACCCGCCCCTGACCTTTCCCGCTCCTAACTCCTCTCAATTGACACGCTTCTCGGTGTCCCCTTTGGCTGTTTTCTTGGTAAGTAGGCCCCTTTCTGTTATTTGTTCTTTGCCTTCGGTCTGGTGAGTGACCGAGGCCTGTCTCCTCTTCCCATTTGTCCATGTTTGTCCTTGTCCATGTTTGTCTGTCCATAGGGCACATATCCTGAAAATTGGTTCACCCCGTTTCTCCACATAAGGACTGACCATCCAGGAGACGGAACCACCGACACCCTCCCGACAGAGTGTTCCACGACCGGAGGCACCATGTGGGCATATGGCCATGGCCTAACGAACCTCGGAAGTCTCCCACCAAGCACAGTGATAACTTGTTCCTAAACACCACCTTTCGCTCTTCTTCCTCCCTTACTTTCACCTTTGGTTTCGCTATTTGCCTCCTTTCTCTCAAAACCGGTGATGCATCCACCAGTTAAACACCCCTAGGGCGGTGGCTGGTCTCTTAAATTTGCAGGCAGTCTTCGGTTTCTCGAAACTGTGAAATCCCCTTCTGCCTTCTCGGTAAGGCTGGTCGGAATGTTTCCTTTTTTGGTGCATCTTCCTTTCTCTTACTTAAAAGAGCATTTTGTCTGTCTGTGCCCCCCTTTTCCATCCCCTTCCCATGATATGGGCAACTTCTCATCTCACTGCAAAGAACCCCAAATTTCAGCCCTCAAATCCCTGCTTACAATCCCGTGGGATTAGGATTAAACACAGTTACCCACAGGACTTTTGGACTGAGGCTTCAGTCCTTGCTCCGTGGATCTCCCCCCAAAACATGTGGGATCCTGACATGTGGATGTGGGTCCTCTTCTTAGCAAGAAAGAGGGAGGTTCAAGAAGGTGAAACACCACCCGCCCCTTTTGCCCCTATTTTGTTGGGCATCCTCAGTTCCATTATAGTAGGCTCTACTGAGGAGATCCTTAAATCTTTTAATGACCACTGCCAAGACCAGAAAATGGTCACCCTTTCTATTCAGTCACCACCCACCGAGCGGGAACATGTTAAGTCAGATGTGAGGAATGATTCCCTGCCCTCCCCTGCCAAACTGCCTCGTAGTAAGGATATTTCCTCTCCACCAAGCTCCTTCGACCCCCCTCACTTTATCCCTGGGGGGTGTTGCAAACCCCCGCAGCCCCTGCTGGGCCTCCTCCTTCCCCAGCCTGTGCTGCTAAGCCTCCTGACTACTCCCCAGACCATCCTAGCCCTCCATGTGTCTTTGCGGTTAACTTGGGCCCCAATGGGGCTCAACAGCCCTGGATTCCTATGCTGCTGTCCGATCTAAATCAGGCAGATCTTACACAAGTCAATCATACATCCTTCAATGTTACCACTGTCTGTGTGCAGCCCCTTTCTTCTTCTTACTCACTAATTCATCTAACACCTCCTTGGCCAGCACAAATAGGACCTGTCTCCTTGCAGCATGTTGGGCCCCCACACATGAACGGGCCATCATCATGAGGGAACCCACAGCCATATAGTTCCCAGTGACCTCAGATTCTCATTTTCACTCTGTACAATTCACGGAACGAACTAAGGTTGCCTTAATTAGGAACAAGCCCGATTTTGGCATTACTGCTGCCATCATCACTGCTATTCTGTTGGCCATGGGGGGTCTACTGCAGTGGTAGTATCCCTGACACAATCCATGACTACCGCAGTCGCACTCAATGAGGTAGTAAGCAAATCTGCCGCTGCCCTCCTCACTCAGGATTTAATAAACTAACACCTTTACAGTGCCAACCATATTCTACAGCAACAAATCGACTTGCTGGTAGAAGAGATAGATACAGTTAGAGAAATGACCCTACTTGGCTGTGACCCAAGGTATAAGGATATCTGTTTGACCCCTTACCTGGTCTCCAATATCACAGTAGCTAGAAAAAAATTAAAGGATTACATCACAGGCTCATGGTCTAATAAATTTCTCAATTACACCATCCAATTGCAAGGACAAAGTATTGTTCTTAACTATACAAGAGGTTCAGTTATAGAATTAAATACCACATTCCTTGAACAGATCTGGGAAAATCTAAAGAAACTTTTTGACCCATCCTGGTTGGTCACTTGGGCCCTCTTGGGTTGCATAGCTATTGCATTAATCCTCTTGTTCAAGTGTCTTTTTCAGCACAACCGTAGACAAAAGGCCACCAAAAAAGCTACCTTACAGATCCTCATGACTCTACGAAATCCTGATAGCAGCCCACCTACTGAAGTAATCCAAGCCTGGATCACCAAAATAAACAAAGCTTAAGGCTAAATGCCACCTCCTGAGATCTAGCCCACCACCCTGGCAGATCTTATGCTCTCTGAAGGACATCTAGATCAAAGCTGGTGGTCAATGACGGGTAAGATTCTCCCACAATAAGTCAACCTAAGACAGGATGGGCATGAGGCTAGATGCACACTCCGATGATGGGTAAGGCTCATGTGTAGAGAGAACAACCTAAGACAGACCCAGCTTCATAAAAATATCCTAAGACCTGAGAGGACAGTTAGCCTCTGCCTCCCCTGAGACTGCCAACAATTTAAAACAAAAAGGGTGGATTGTAGGAGACTAGGAATGAGACCAACGGTTCAGGCACACCCTGCTTCCTGTTGATGAGCAGGAAGACACTGACTGGAAATCTGCCCCGGCTGCTAGACACCAACAACACATCCACAACTCCAATAGAAGGATGTCAAAGGGAAATAAGAGACCAATGGGAGGAGGGAAGGGGGTATAAAGAAGACACCTGTGTTCACAATAAACAAGCTCGCTTGCACATTGCCTAGTGAGTGTCCCTGAGTCTGTGCTGTTGACTTAGTGCCTACTTATCCCCTGCCCCCATGGGGAGGAGGTCAAAGGGACCTTGGCTGCAACACTGAGGATCAAAGTTTTATATAGGAGAAAGGAATATTTCATAGTAATAAATCAAATAACATGCCAAGAAGAAACATTTATGATTTTGTCTCCATCTAATATTACTTATGTATAAAGAACCAAATGCAATTTCATCAAATTCCAACTAAGTATACATTATACTAATTATATCCTCTAATCAAGTAAATAAAAATCAGAAATGAGATTTTTTTAAATGTCAGTTAACTCTTGAAAGATAATTATGTTGTGGGAGAACTTTGAAAATCAACAATTTGTTAGCAATTCACTTTTTGTTGTAACTGAAGGGTATAGATCCTGAAATGATTTGACCAAGGCTGTGTGATCTAGTCTAGACTTAGGGCTCATGGTCTAATCAAAACAGTAAAGTCCATGTACACCATTATTAGCAAAATCTACCTACTAGAAATGTTTATCAAAGTAATTTAACTGAAAATAAAAGTTAATGCACATTAAACATAAGATACAATTCTATAAAATGTAATGAAAAAGGCAAATAGAGCTCCAGCAGATAGTACTCATGGTCTGCTATGAATGGTGTGTCCCTACTGGGGCACAGAGCCCTTGAATTTTAAACTGAACCTCGAGGAGGCCGGCAGGGACATACTAAATTCTAGGGGAGGAGGATCAGAAACAATACTGGAGTGTTGAGTTTGCACATAAGGATCATTTCCCACTCTGTGACCCATCAACAGCAGCCACTTTTTTACTGGCAGACTTTCAGTTTTACTTTTCTTTTATGAACTTTCTCCCTGTACAAATGTCAAATTTTGAGATCAGTAGTGTCAGATTGATTAACAGAGCTAGATATTCTAAAGAGAAGAAGAATTAAACATGACCCCACCCCACCCCAAAAAAAAGAATTCACCAGCAGAGACTCACAGACTCAAAGCTGTGTGTGAGAGATATCAGATCTGAAAGGACAGTGATGTATGAGCCAAATGTGCGGAGTTAGAAGAAACTTGGGGAAGGTAGAGGGAAAACACAAAATTAACTTTGTAAAAAGTAAAGTTTACTTCTGAATAATGAAGGAGAACGCATGACGGGTGGAAGCATCAGTGATTCCTGAACTGCCGTGGAAAGCATGTGAGTGACATAAGGGACAACAGCCTGTGGGGATTAAGAGTGCTGTAGCCGTGATGGTTCCAGACTGAGGACAAGAGGACATCCTTGTATGGGGGGACAAAGTGGAAAAGTAACTATGAATACCCAATGCATGTTAAATCATTACCATCACTATGCTACTCTGATACTACCATAAGGATAATGGAGGAGCAGGGAAATTTGTAATGTCCTACAGCAGTTCAGCTAAGAGAGAAGATCACACACGCACACACACACACATACACACACACACACACACAGAGAGACACGTAGAAGACATGAAGAACACTCTAACAGTCACACTTTTGTAACTACCTTGAGAGAAAAGACATGCAAATATGTTATGTGTGTGAATGTGGGCTTAATTTGTAAAACAGAAGCAGAATAAGTGGTGTAGAACAAGCATGAGCAGAAGGCAGGCAGAGAAGGGCTATGTTACTTTGAAGATAGGGAAACTGTTTTTGTTTTTGTTTTTGTTTTTTACTTTTATTTATTTATTTATTTTTGGTCTTTTGAGACAGGGTCTCCCTGTAGCCCCAGCTGTCCTGGAACTCACTATGTAGACCAGGCTGGCCTTGAACTCACAGAGATCCACCTGCCTCTGCCTCCCGTGTGCTGGGATTAAAGGCGTGTGTCACCGCTGGGTGGGAAATTGTTTTTTAGAGCAGTGATATTGAATTGAACTATTTCCACTAGTTCTGAAAAGTTAGTTTTTCTCTCTGAATTCATTTTCTTTCAATGAAATATAAGCGATACGATAACTCAGGAGCTGGAAAGATGGATCAGGGTTTAAGAGCACTGACCGCTCTTACAGAAGCTCCGAGTTCAATTTCTAGCACCCATATGGTGGCTAGAACCCTCCTTAACTCCAGTTCCAGTGGAATCCTAAGCCTTTTCTGACCTCTGAGACATTGCACAACACGGGTACACTCACACACTTGCAGACAATACACTCATACACATAAAATAAAAAATAATAAATAAATATTTTAAAAATAAGTAAATAAATAGAATATTTTAAAAAAGAGAATAACATCTCTGAGGTCACTTCAAGCTCATTCTCTCTCTAAATCACTGTTTATTTAATTGTATAATTTTGGAGATTCATTCTAACTAATTGTGTGACACTGGATTTTTAGTTTGACACATAAGAGTATGCATATGTGAACACATGTGGATGCATGTATATTATATTTGGTTTTATTTTGCATCAAAATCCAGGGAAGACATATGTCAACTATTTAATGAGTGTGTTATATCAGTATATCCTTCAACAATCAATCTGTTGATTTATTGAATTTTATTAATTCATTTTAACAATGCAGAGAAACTACTGGGGTTGATATTACTCTTTCCTTTGAAGGATCAAAAAGTAAAGCTCAATATAATCTGCTGTGTAGGACAGAAAAAGGATTCAAAATTAAATTCACCTGGTTCCAAAATCCATCTGTTAAGTCATTCATGGTTACTCTGCCAGGTCACAGGATATGACAAAATGTAATTCCCTTAGCTGAATTCCCTTATTTCATCCATAATTAAAAGTATATTTAAGATACAGAACTGTTCTTGACTCATTGGTAAAGACCATGATGGTAGCGTATCAGTGAACAGGAAAAGGAATATGGAAGCTCTCATGGAAACATATATCAGACAATCCAGTCCGAAGTTTGTTTTCTAGACATGTATATCCCTTTGTTTTAAACTAGAATAGCTATTAAAAAGTGTCATTAGTGCACTCATTGGGCTAAATGAAAACTGTACCAAATGTACTCAAATTTATATGGATACACACATTCAGTAATTTCATGGAAAATTGCTTCCAAAATTACATCCCTAGAAGGGGCCCTCGTCAATAATACTCCTTGAGGGCCATATAAGTTCCTTCCAGATCTTTTCCTTCATGTAATTAGATACACTGGAAAGCATCTGGAAACTTAGAGGTAGACTTAGTTAATGGAAACATAGTGAGATGCTTAAAATAATGACTCCAAGATTGCTGCGGACACACTACATGCTCCCTAAATCAAAGAAGGATATATTTCCAAAGAGAACTCGCATAACGTATAAAATCATGCTAGGGATAATGATCATAAACATTTAAACAACAATTTGCTATTTTCTAAATGCGTTCAGTTCCATATGCTCTTGTAATCCTCAGAACAACTCTAAAGGGTAAATGAAAGAAATCTTCATCCCTCATTCTCTCTCAGTGATAAAAAAAATTCTAGACTGATTGATCTGGTTGAAGACCTAATTGGTACATAGTATCATTGGTTAGTGAATTTCCTTAATTTTAAATAGAGGAGAATGTATTTTTTAAATATCTGTTGTGGCTCAGGGTCAAGGTCAGAACTGTGCAAGTTCCTGCATTCAGTACTTAAAGTTTTATTAGCAATGTACTTATTTCAAGAAGAGTACAAACACAGGCGCATGAGAGAAAAAAAACGTGCTGCTCAAGGTCACACATTCATTATCTGATCAATATTTATTGAGCTGTGAGGTGTTCTTGGTTTATTTAAAACATTGGTGGAAAAGATTCACAAGCATTATCAGCTTTCCATTGCTGTAACAAATACTTTGGGCTGGGTTTTTGTAAACAACCAAGGCTGATCTAGTTCACAGTTTAGGGGTTGACAGTCCAAAGACCCCTGCTTTGGGGAGGGGCCTCCTAGCTGTATCACATCATGGAATATGCATTATGAAGGGAGCCTGGACCAGAATGAGAGATCACATGAGGAAACAGGAAGCCAGAGAGCAAATCAGGAATCAGGCTAACCCCTAGTACTCAAGCAGCATCCCACTAGGGTAGTGTCCCAATGACCTCACTAACTCCCATTCTGTCCTACCTTTTACCATTTCCTTTCCATTCAGCACCATCACACTGAGAACAAAGCATCTAACACACAGGCTGAGGAACAAGTACTCAAACCATATTCAGACCATAATAATGAGCAAATATATGGGTCAGAATTTGACCTCAAGTTCATGTGAACACCAAGACATTTTTGTATCCCTCACCAGCCTAGAGAGACTTAACCTTAGTTTGCCTTTCTTTTAACTAGGTACACTGGATTCTTGAAAGACCACAAGTAGCCCCATCTGCATCTCTGCAGCCAGGTCAAAGGAATAAAATCCATTAAGGTTCACAGTGGTAGAACTTGAATACCTTTGTAGAAATCCAGGAATGGAATTTGAAGCAAATTGCATTACTTTATGTTTCCAGGTTGATGACTTTCTCTTTTATGGATATCAGATGTGCAGTTTCCTCCTCCCTTAGCATCAGGTACCAGGCAAGATGTTGGAGCTCTTCTTTGTTCAAGTGATGGGAAGACATAAGAATGGAACAAGAACAGCACTCTCCAGAAAGAACTAAGCAGAAATCACTTATAGATGATTTTTCAGTATCCTTGAACCTCCTTGATCACAGTGTCTTTTCTGGTTAGAGCCCTCAGAAACTTGAGGTGTCATTAGTAACCAAATTCAAGAAACTTCAGGGGGAAATAAGGTCTTGTATATTTCTGCCTCATTGAATCTCCATCTCATTTCCAATCTCATCTGAAAACATAACTTTTTCTCTCCTGACCGCATTTGCTAATTGCCCTCTCCCACGGCTATTATTTAACTGGAAATATGTGATCACTTTAACAACGATATTTAACTTCGTGGAATTGTTGAAATGTTTTAATAGTGCCTGGATGAAAATGTAAGTCGCTGAGGTTCTTAAATAGGGAAAGGGCCTTATTAAGTCCTCATTAATCTCTTTTCTCAGAGATCCTTAGTACTTCAAACCTGTGCTCCCGACTCCCACCATGAGGAGATCGGTTGAGCTTTGGATTTATAGTTTATATGAGAAAAATTAAAACATTTTATATCATGATTAAAATATGTATTGTTATTATGCATGATGCTTTGCTAAAATATACTAGATTTTTCTGCCAAAACGCCGAAGCATCCCTCATGACTGATCCCACACTGTTTTAAATCTGGGTTTTAACACATTGGGTAGCTGCTTGAACTCTGAAAAGCAACTCTAATATTTTAGGCCTTAATTTTATCAATGTCAACATGAAAATGATATGCTTATGACAAAGATTCCACTATAAATACTGTGGTCTAAAAACACACTGCACAATGAGTTCAATCCATTAACCTATTCAACTCTTGAAGTAGAATCAGAGAGCTTCTTGCACACTAGGATGCAAACTCCTTGAATGAGGAGACATTGTTTAATGCTGTTTCCTAGTAGTACATAATAGGGTCATAAACTACCAGTGAATGACTATCATTCACTTATAATGTTTTAAAACTTGCTTACACACATGATATTCTTTGATTCTCTAAACAATTT